>NW_022196897.1:48432808-48441207 GCF_008632895.1 Mastomys coucha
GGCTTGTTAAATCACCTGGGAGTGTGGCTTTCTCTATGAGTTGTGGGACTGGCTACAGAGCTTGTGCCCAAGGTCTGCTCAGAACACTAACCTAGACAGACCGGAAGGAACCTGAGTCATTGGGCTGGTGGAGTTCCCATGTGCCTGGTCCCGCTGGTCCCAGTTACTCCCAGTGTTGGGACAGATGTTGGTTCCTGCTTATGTCTGATCCTGAGTGTGTCAGAGCACCTGGGAGTGGAACTTCCTCTGGGTGTTGTGGGACTGGCTGCAGAGTTTGAGCCCAAGGTCTCTGATCCTGGGTGTGTCAGAGCACCTGGGAGTGGAGCTTCCTCTGGGTGTTGTGGGACTGGCTGTGGAGCTTGCGCCCAAGGTCTGCTCTGGACCCCAGCCTAGGCAGCCCGGAAGGAACCAGAGTCACTGGGCTAGTGAAGTTCCTGTGTGCCTGGTCCCGCTGGTCTTATTTGTTTTTTTTTAACAAAAATGTCAAGTAGACAAACCTTGATTTATTACTGTTTTTTAGTAGATTTTAATCACAGTTTAAAGATTTTTTTTTTTCTGCTGAGGAAATAGAGTATTATTTGACTAATGCCATAATAAGATCAAGAAATAAATAATATGCACATTTCATGTTGAAATATTATAGTGATATATAATACATTTATATTGTTATGGCAGAAATAAGATATTGACATTGATACTTTATATCACTATATTATTTGTGTTATTCTTTAAAGCAATACTAAATCCATTTAACAATGTAAAAAATGTGTGGGTTTGAAGCTTAGAGTTGCATTCACACAGGCTGAGTACTCCTTGTCCAAAATGCTCATAACTAGAAGTGTTTTTGATTTTTTTTCAGATTTTGAAATATTCATTTATGTGTTCCTATATAGTTATAATATATAATATAAACTTATAATAATATATTATGAACCTGGGACATAGGTCAAAACACAAAATGCACTTATGTTTCATGTATATTTTAAGCAAATAGCCTGAAAATAATCTCACATGCTTTTCAAATTAACTTGTGTGTGCATGTTTACTTATGTGTGGTGCAGGTGTAGAGGTCAGAGGGCAGCCTGTTGGAGCGACTTCTTTCTTTCTGTCACGTAGGTTCCAGAGGTTGAACTCAGGTCATCAGGTTTGACAGCAAGAATTTTTACCCACTGAGCGAATATGCCAGCAGCCCATTATGATATTTTTAGTGTGCCTGTATTTTTGAAATCTATTCTTCCCTCATGCATTTCATCTGACCACAGTCTCTCCTCCTTCCACTACCCCAAGTTACTCATACATACTTTCTCCTCCCCCAGATCCACTACTCTTCCATTTCCCTTCAGAAAAGAGCAGTCCTCCCAGGCATATCAACTGAACACAGCATAAGTTACAATAAGAATAGCCACAAACTCTCATATCAAGATATGCCTGCATTTTTATTATGTTGTTATGTGAGATATGAAGGATTTTACAATTGTCATGTCAATGCTAAAACTTTGGATTTTAGAGGATTTTTAATTTTGAAGTCTTATATCAGGGGTGTTCAGCCTGTTCACAATTGAGTAATATGAACTATTTAAAATCCAACCCCCACATTCCTGTGTAACTACTGTAAACATTATACCACCTTATGAGTATACCTCTGGACCACAGATCAGAGCAAGAAAGGAAGCAAGAAAATGGACAATGCTTCTAAGGCACTTCACCATAACAAATCTGCTCATTCATGCTAATTAAGAGGAAGGGTTTGACAAGTTCACATCTTTGTGTTTTCACTCATCTAGGTGTTTCCACTGTTTAAATTATCACCTGGATTCTAAGTAGTATGTGTCATTAGTATCCAGAGTGACTCAACCCACGCACCTTTTTGTCATTTGAACAACTGAAATTTTTCTCTCTTTCTGAATTTAAATACATAGTGGAATAGGTGCACGCACACACACACACACACACACACACACACAAACACACACACACACACACTGTTTTTGTTTTGAGGACATCAAGCAGATTTGGAGAATACTTTTCTGAGGTTGAATGATGTTACTCAAGAAAATAAGTGTTTAAAGTTACTAAATGACAGAAGCATTCGTGTTCTCAAATCTATTTTGTGTGTGATGTAAGAGATCCTTTAGAGCACAGGCCCTGGGCAGGAATCCTCCTTCCCAGCCAGAGCTGTACCTGTTGTAACAATGCTGAGATTCACTGCACAGAGGGGCAGGTGTTTTATATGCATTATGCGGGAGAGACTTACCAGCGTTTTCCCTAGATTAACTAATTACCAGTTTTTCATGATTAAAGAAATATGAGAAAAGAGAGACAGAGATGTCTCCATGGTTAAGGGCACATTCGGTCTTTGCCGAGGAAGGCAGCTTGGTTCCTAACACCCATATCTGACAGTTCATAACTGCCTATAACTTCAGCTCCTGACGATCCAACTCCTCTGGCTTTCTCAGGCACCCGCAGTCACATGCACATACCCACACACAAACAAGATATACATTTTTTTAGATATTTTCTTTATTTATATGCCATATGATATCTCCTTTCCCAGTTTCCCTTACGAAAAAATAAATAAATAAATAAAAACAAAACTAAAACAAACAAACAAAAACCCTGTTCCCTCCTCCTATACTCAATAAAACTCTTAAAAAAGAAATGTGAAAGAGTAGTTTCTGTTTAATATATATAATATTCTCAAGTGTAGATATAAGCATTTTATGTACATTATGGTAATTTGCCCCAAAATAATGGACAAAGGCAGGTAAGATGTCTCAGAGGGTCAGGGCTCTTGCCACCAAGCTTGACAATCTGAGTTCAGTCCTCAGGACCTATAAAGTGAAAGGGGAAAACTGAATCCTGTGTACAAACATGCATGCATACATACATGCACAAACACACACATGTTGCAAAATATTCTATCAGTAATATTTCTGTTCCCTTTTTCTTGCTTCAGGTCACAAAGCTAAGGAGTGGTGTCCAAAGTGAACCTAGAGCCATCAAATGAAGGATGTTCTCAGGAAGGCTCTTTTTATTTCATAATTTCTTCCATTCTTATTTTGATTTGTTTTTTACATTTTTAATTTAAATGTAAAAAATATAAACATTGTATGTTTATGGTTCTATGTGATATACATGTACTAGAATATGATGCTCAGATCAAGGTGGCACATTTCTTCTAACACTTTGTTCTTTTATGATCAAATTCTTCAAAAGCCATTTGTCTAGCTTTTTGGGGAATGCTTTTGTGCATACTTTTAACAGTGTTTGTTCTAATTTGCAATAGTACATCAGGACACTCCTAGCTTGGAACCCAGTGACGGAACCTCTCCTCATCTCTCCCTGCTCTCTGCTCTCGCCAACCACCCATGGCCGCCACTCCATTCCAACTTCTATGAGATCAACTTCTTTATATGTTACACATGAGTAAGATGGTCTAAAGATTTTTTGAATTTATGTAAAGAACAATGTGTTCAAGCAGTAAGGAGCACTCCTGGGCATTATGAGACTGTTTACATGGGGGAGAAAAAGCCATAAACAATGGAAAAGGGAGAGTTGTTAAACTTGAAAGAAAACAAAAGAAGAGAAAGAGTGCGATCTGTCTTGGATTGATTGAATGCCAATGAGTCAAGGCATTAGGAGGTAACAAATGTTAAGGTTGGCTACGGGAAGAAAAATGCAAAATGGGAAGAAAAATTTACATGCTTGTTAACAGAATTTTGGGGAAGTGTCTCTCTGGTAACCTCACTTTTCCTAGTCAACAAGGAAATGAGCTCGTTTGCTGGTTAACAAGGGTGTAGGTTGTGAAGTCTACATTTTAAAGATGAGGATAGAGGAAGTCTGAGCTGTTCATTGTATAAAGATGACAGAAGAGCACTGAGGGCCTCGGAGAGCTGACTACGGTTTGGCACATGTGATGTGGCTGTGCGGTTTCCTCCAGCAGCACCTGAAATGCTGTGTAGGCAGGGCAGACAGATAGCTGGGTGGGGCTCTGAAAGGCCGTTGTGTGTGGGAGAAAACAATCACCAAACCCAGACACTATTGTGGATGCCAGCAAGTGCTGGCTGATTAGGAGCCTGATATAGCTGTCTCCTGAGAGGCTCTGACAGTGCCTGACTAATACAGAAGTAGAGGCTCACAGCCATCCTTTGTACTGAGCACAGGGTCCCCAATGAAGGAGCTAGAGAAAGGACCCAAGGAGCTGAAGGGGTTTGTAGCCCCTTAGGAGGAACAATAATATGAACTAACTAGTACCCTCAGAGCTCCTAGGGACTAAACCACCAACCAAAGAGTGCACATGGTGGGACTCATGGTTCCATCAGCATATGTAACAGAGGAAGGCCTAGTTGGTCATCAATGGGAGGAGAGGCCCTTGGTCCTGTGAAGACTTGATGCCCCAGTGTAGGGGAATACCAGGACCAGGAAGCAGGAGAGGGTGGGTTGGTGAGCAGGGAGAGGGGAGAGGGATTAGGTTTTTTTTTTTCCCAGAGGAGAAACTGGGAAAGGGGATATCATTTGAAATGTTAATAAAGAAAACATCTAATAAAAATAAATAAATAAAAGAAATACTCTGATAAGACAGAGGATAAAGTGGTTACCCATAAGGTGTAGACTCCATTGGGAGGAAAGAGAACGGGGACATTTAAAGGTGAGGAAATGAAGAAGGCCTGGGAATGTGGTTGAGACACGATGTGTGCTGCATAGTGCTGCAGGACAGTTTAACTATGATCGGAGAGAAATTAAACATTACAGACTTTAACATAAGCTTCATGAGGTAGAGGTAGGTCAGGTATCATATTGGGAAAAGAAGTTACCTCTGAAAATGAGAAAATAGACCAAGGAATCAAGCAAATGGATTATACCATACTTGGCTTCCATAGTAAGATGTCACACAGTGGCTCGTTTAAACAATAGAAACGTGTTTTCTCATACATGCCAACAGGCTTGACTTGAGGCTAATGTCCTTAACTTATAGGAGGTCATATTCTTTTGTGCCTTCTCATGGTCTTTCCTCTGTGAGTGCGTGTGTCTGCTCTTTCAGTGAATCTCATCACATTCAATATTCAGTTAATAGAAAACCCACAATAACTTCACTTAGCTTTAATTAGCTTTAGAAGGTCCTACCTAAAACTAACCCCCAGTCTGAGTTGTTAGGTCGTAGGCTAAGTCCCCGATAAGGTGGGACTTCAGCATACGGATTTGGGGGTATACAATTCAACCAACAGTTAGAAGGCCTTCCAGATAGTCACCAGAGCGATGTTAGCATACAGGGCAGAGATAAGGAAGCTGAATAAGGTCCTTCCAGAAAGAAAGTAATTAACCAACTTCCTACTGTTTCATTAAAGCAGTGGATCCTTTCATTCCATTTAATATTCCAAACCATTTTCATCTCCCAAAGTTTGGAGTATTTTTGTTTTTGTTTTCATAGATCCACAGTGTTTTTGGCATAATGTTAATTTTTGTCTTTTACTAGCTTTGATTTTAACACACCCTGTCCCTTCAGGTATGATTTCTCATTGACCGTGCAGCAGCTGGTGAGGTGAAGGGCTCCTGGCCATGTCCTATGTCTGAAATATTCATCTTAAGTAATAGTGCAAGAAGGGAGGACCCACCCTTACCCTACAGCTGGGTTCTCTGACACACCGAACACAGAGAAGTTACAAAACAAGCTACAACATACTCTGCTAGAAATTTCCCCTTTTCTGCCCCTCTTTGTCATAATAAAAAGTATCTACCACTTATCAAATAGAACACTGAACTAGTAATTATGCTTTGTACTCTGTATCCATTGCTTTGTGTAATGCTAATAGTAACCCTGAATAATGAAACGACTGGAGTATCTGCTCAGAGTCTAAGTGCCAAAGTCAGTCTGACTATAGATGAGTGTTTCAACCATGGAGATAGATAGAATGTGCCCAGAGACGATGCTCGGTTGCCAGTCTCACTTCCTTCCAGAGTGCTTGTGACTTGATGTAGAAAATACAAGAGAAGGAGCACAGTGTGTCTCAGCAAACACTTCTATTTCCAGATACTGTAAATCCAGGACCCATTTCAGCAGGGAGTTCATAAAGGAAGGCAGGGCTTTCTACTTCTTCCAGGTCTGAGAGCAGCCCACCCTTCCTACTTCAAGAGGCAGAGGTCAGTCAGGCTGAGAGCAGTTTCTTCAATCAGCATCTACTTGGCTGTGGAAATGGGTGATTTCCTCATAAGTTCTAGCATCAGATCATCTGTTAGGTTTTCTTTTTAATACATAATAGTGTAAGGTTTTGCCCTTGACAGTATATTACGAAGATTACAGTGAGAATTTGTGAACACTGAAAGAGGAGCTGTTAACTCCACACCGCTAAGTCATATGATACCCCCACCCCACTTGCTTTGATACCACGTTACTGGGGCCAGCAAGATGGCTCAGTAGATAAAATCACTTGCCACACAGGCTGGTGACCAGAGTTTAGTTCTCCAAACAGACAGTAACAGCTCCCTAAAGTGTCTTCTGACCTCTACATGCACACCACAGCAAAGAATTATACACACACACACACACACACACATACACACACACACACAGAGAGAGAGAGAGAGAGAGAGAGAGAGAGAGACAGACAGACAGACAGACAGACAGACAGACAGAGAGATGAGACGAGACAAAGCAAACACCTTTTATTATATTCCCCATCATCTCAGGAAACCATTGGTGCCTTTGACAGTGTGATGCTTGACAAAGTTGAGATGGTTCCAGGAGGGATATTAATGTTGAATTATACTGAGAATCCACCTACACATTTATTAAGTAGGCTTTTCCTCTTTGCAGATAATTTGGGCCTCGAAGCTTGGAAGCATTCTGGCAGAACACAAAAGATAATTCTTTGCTATAGAAATCTGCTTGTGTCACCTACATTCTGCTCAGTGTGGGTTTAATAACCAAAATTCATAAAGCACAAAAGATTCACTGTGAAAGATGACAAACTCCAACTCCACATTTACTTTCCTGCAATTTCTAAAAGCCATTCTCTCTTTGTAAAGATAGAAAAATGACTCTGTAACCCAAAATACTTTCATTTTACCTATTGTTCCTCCAAATGAACTCCAGCTGCTCAGAAAAACCTACCACAAATCAGCCACAGGCGTCAGCAGCTTCCTTTGCTGTTCACAAGGAGACGCTCAGGCTGTGGGGAACCTCTTCTCCTTGCGCACATCTTACGGGCACATACAATGTGCACTTGATCTCTAAGGCATATGGAGGCTTTCTTCTAGATCTGCTATTCCCAATCAACTATTATGGCTATTTATCCTGAAAAAAATAAAAATTATGTACATATAAATTAATAAATATATAACAAAAATTAACAAAAAAGCAGGAAATTTTTATTTGCCTTTTAAATCCTTAGTATTTTGACACATTTCACTGCTAAATAAAACTGTTTTTAATTTAAGCTAAGAAAACTAATTGGTAGCAGATACTAAAAGTTCTTGTAAGTTGTTCCAAGTGTTAGTTCTGGGAATAGCGTTTTTATAGTTTTCATATTGATTTGCCTTTGAGACAAACTGCAACAAGAAAGCAGGTGATAAGCCTTTGTTAGTGCCTCTGGGAGAAAATGCTGTAGCTACAGACTACTGTTGATAAACAGATTTTGAATTAATTAGTTCTGCATAATTATGTGAGACATCAACTCTCTAAAACCAAATGCAACTGGTCTTATACTGTCTTATAAAAAAGAAGAGAAAGGGGGTGTCTTAAAACTGCTTTGCTTAAGAAAACTTTAAAGCCTGGATTTAATAGTATGAAAGCAGTGATTGATATTTTTAAATGACAAATTTAATTAAGATATTGCATCATCATTAGAATTATACCACGGGACACAAAGATTTGCTTTGTATGAATTGCTACATTCATACAGAATGTATGACAGATTTGGGGCTGTAGCATGCTAATCTCCTGCCAAAGTGACATCCTGAGAAAACTGCCGGATACTAAAAGGGTATAGATTTTAGTGTGATACTTTTGAGAATGTTGAGCCAGCCCAGGTAGCACATGGCTGTAATGTCAGCTATTTAGGTACCAGAAGTGCCAAGGACAGGCCTTAGCTCAGAGAAGGGATGTTTGAGAGCTGCCAAACCAACAACTCAAAGTCAAACCATGGATTACAAGCTGAAGGCCTATATTCTGCTCAAGACAGTTTTCCAAATTTCTCCATCTCTTTCTGTGTTCTGCTTGAGACAGATTTCTCTTGCTACTCTAAAAACTCTCTGGATAGCTCATCTCTTGCAGCTCAAAAGCCCAGTTTTTAATTTACATATCAATTCAGGCATTACCCCAGGTTCCCTTTTGATTATCCCATGGATCAATATCCCAAAATCCTAGCCATTTGATTCTTGGGAAAAGACAGAAAACATCCTTT
>NW_022196897.1:48441217-48450089 GCF_008632895.1 Mastomys coucha
TAAACTTAGCTGGGTCAGACTTTGCCCTGTGATCAATACTCCCTATATCTCTTTCCTTAGAAAGAAAATACTAAGGAAGAAAATTTCCTAAATTTCCTTCCTTAGTATTTTTCTGACAAGCTGGCTCATAGTAGAGCTTCCTGTGTGCTTTTAGATCTGTGAAGCTCTTTATACAATTCATATTACATCCTTATACTTTGCATAGTTGAGAATTCATATATTTTGATCTCATGTTTTCAGCATTCTTTCTCACAACCTTAAGGGCTGTCCTGAAGGTCACAGCATTCTACCATTTGGCTAGGAAGTTATACACACCCTTGCCTCCCAGACTCATGCTGTCTCTGAATATCATGGAGTCATTAACCTTGGCAGAGAGGATATTCCTCAAAGGAGGAATGTGAAAATATGTACATTATTATACAAATAAACCTTATGCCCACAGCATATGCCCATCAACACTTGTGGAGGCCCATGTCATCATGCCTTTGTTCCAGGAGCAGGAACCATGTCATTCTGTCTCTTACATGGCCAGGCTGGACTCTGCACAGAAGGGGGATCACAGGTTCAAGGCCCTGAACAGCATAGTCATAGCCCAATAGTAGGATGCTTGCCTAGTGTGCATAGGCCCTAGATTCAACCCTTAGTACCACCAAAAGGAGAGTAACTTTTCTACACATTTATAATAAGAAGGAAGGGAGGGAGGGAGAGAGAGAGGGAGGAAGGGAGGAGGGAGAGAGGAAGAGATATAAGAAACATTTCCTAAAATGAATAGATGGCAACCAAAATATTTCTCAAAGATATAAAAAAAAATGGAGGAAAACAAAGAAACAGCATAAAATGTTTAATGTTGTAGGTTTCACTATTAAGACAATGTATGGTTAATATAATTTCATCAAAAAAGTTTATTTAGATTGTTGCATCCAATTTTTAAAGATATTAGCAATGTAAATAAATATGAAAGGAAGAAAATTACTTAAAAGACAATTTGTGTGGAACAGCTTATCATGTTAGAAGCTGATATTTATTGTAAATATATGATACTTTTAAAAAGTGATACTGACTAATATAAGAATACACTGAATATCAATGAAACAGAACAGATAGCTCAAAGAGAGACCAGTACAAAATCAAATTCACCCTAAGGACATAATTTGTACTTTGGATCAAGGAATATTTGCTTTAATATTTCACTATAATAAAACATTTTAAAAGCCAAGCTTTGCTGGGTATACACCTATAATTATAGTACCTGGACTATGGAGGCAGAGGATTAGGAAGGCAAAGTCTTCCTCAATTACACAGAGGCCTGGGATACATGACATATGTTCTTAAAAAGAAAAAGGTAAACTTGAAATACCCAACTAAAACAGTTCTTAAACAATGATGGCACAGTTATATTGATGATAGAATGTTATTTTGATAATTAAAAGCATGTTTAAAAAATAAATGTGTAGAAAAATAATTATGAGAAAAACAATAAGAAGATATGTGTTTGTCCTGCAGTGCCAGCTACTTATAAAGATGAGGCAGGAGGATTCAGTACAAGGTCAGCCTTAATAATTTAACATGTTACCCAAATTTGTGTGTGTATGTGTGTGTGTATGTTTAACATTTTTTTTAATTTAAAGATCTCTTTATTTGTATGTGTGCACACACCCATGTGTATGTCTATGTTACATGTATGCAGGAACCCTCTAAGAACAGAGGAGGCTGTGTAATTCTCTGGAGTCAGAAATACGATAACTTACAAAGCCCCATGCCATAGATGTTTGGAACCAAATACAGGACCTCTGGAAGAGCAAGCAAGTGGTTCTAACTGCTGAGCCATCTTTCCAGCCCTTCAACAAAAATCTTAAGAAAATATATGAAATTATTGACATCACATGTGTATGATACATCTGGGTTACTTCTTATTGTTGTTTATCTTTTCTAAATTTCAATAATTTTTGGCACCTAAGAGACCTATGCCAATCTTCCCTTCAATGAAATAGAAATATAAATAAGAAATTTTAAAGCATGTTTATTTTATTTCATCTTTATAGTTATTTTATGGCTATACAATTCTATTTATACTGAGTTCAGCAACTTCAAATGCAAAATCAGCCTTCTCTGTTCCTTCAATTTCCAGAGAGTCAAATGCTGTCTCCTCCTTTGAGTACTGCATGATTCACAAATAACCCACCAGGAGCATACAAATAAGACACAGGCCAATGTAAGGCAGTAATAATTTGCCCTTCTTTCCAGCTGCCATTCAATTACATTAAGTCTGTGTTATACATCTCAGTAGAAGCTATTAGTCTATAGCAGGTTACCGCTTATCAAAAGGAAAACTGGTGGCATATACCTATACATTTAAAAGGCATTGAGCTTGAAACTAACAGGTAATTCCAAATTCAAATTTATCTAAGCCAAAAAAAAAAAAAAAAAAAAAAAGGAAACTTGCTACCACACACGAAGTCTGGAGCTTGGCTAGGCTCCAGACAATCTGATCAATAGCTGGGTGGTCATGCGTCTTCACTCAGGCATTGTTAGTTTCAGCTTGATTCCCAGACTGGTTCTCTTCTTGGGATCAAGGAGTCTGTGTGATTTCAGTTATAAAAATGTAAAAAGACATAAAAGTGTAAAAAGGCATAAAAGACACTGTTTCTTATTCTATCTCCTTAGAAGCAAGGAGACTTCTCACAGATGCTCCATCAGTCCACTTGCCCTTCTTTGGTCATGTCAGAATCATGCAGCCATTTTAAACCACAGCAGGGGGAAGGAAACTGATGTAATCGTAGATAGATCAGGTAGGTTCAGTTCTTCTGAATCACTGGGTGGGTGCATAATGAGCACACATACTGGTGTGTGAAAAAGGGCAGGGGGCAATGAAGAATGCAAGATAGTGCATGTGGTATGCATGATAAGTGGGCCGTGATACTTGTTTGGACCCTCCACGTTGTTAAAGAATATAGTAGACCCTGTGATGGATGCTAAGGATGAAGTGGAAAGGACCAATCATTTCTCTTTCAGGATCTGAAGGCTTAGGAGATAAGGTACATAATTACTCAGGCAATTACAACACTGTGCTGAAATTATATGGCCACACTCTTTGGATGGGTGACTTAACCAGCTTTGATTCCCAAAGGAGGCTACATATCAGTAGGCCCAGAATGAGGAGGACATGTCACTCCTTGTGACAACTGAGAAGATGACATACCTGAAGCATGGCTGAGCCTCGAAACTGGAGATGAAAGTTGAGTAGAGCTCTTACAGAGCCTTGAAGGCTGTGGTAACGCACTTACATTTCGTCCTGGAGTAACTTCAGTAAAAAAGTACAAAGAAGGAAGAGAATCTGCTTGTCTCTTTGGAACATTCCCTCTGTTTTCAGAGTGCAGAGTAGATTAGATGGACAAAGCCTAGTTGTAAAGATTGCGTTTATGCTTTTTCAGTAATCCAGGCTAGACAGTCACAAACTATAAGATGATCTAGGCAGTTAAATGTCTACTGGTTGCTTATACATAGTCTAATGAGAATTATCGGAAATTTGAATCATAAAGCATGTAAGTGAAAATGCATAATAAATACAATGCCAGTGGTTTTGAATGTTGTGGAAGAAAAGAGCTATGGACTAAAGATGGTGCTGACATTTAAAGGCTCTCTGTAAACTTTGGAAATGTGCACCCTTAGACATAAGACCAGTCATTTTGAATCTTGACCTAACACTTTCCCCTTTTGCCTTCTGTCTCAGGGTCAGGCATGTTCAGTTTTATAGGCAGTTAAGATCTTTACTATGCTCTGGACATGGAGATGTACTCCTTATTTACAGCCCTTGGGAGATAGAGGCAAATCAGCATGGTCTACAGAGTGAGTTCCAGGCCCAGCAGGGCCACACAGTGAGACCTTGTCTCAAACACAAATGAACAAACTGATCTTTACTCTTCTACTTGAATGCCTTGCTCTCTCTCCAACAGAAGGAGGAAAAAAATGAGCTCTTGCGTTAATTTGACACAGATTCAAAGATTGCTCTGAAGAACATAGGTATAAATATTTTTTGCTGCTGTACAAATGGTATTTTCTCAAGTTAATTGCCTGTTAGAGAATGCTTAGACAGTTTCCAATTTAAAATTTTTTTTATTTTACATGTACGGGTATTTTGCCTGAATGCATGTCTCTATGCCCTATGCATGCCTGATGCCTTCTGTCCAGAAGAAGGTATAATATCCTCTGTACCTAGAGTTACAGACAGCTGGGAGCTTCCGTGTAGGTGTTAGGAAGCCGAGTCCTCTGGAAGGGTAGCCAGTGCTCTTAACCACTGAGCTACCTCTCCAGCTTCCCCGTCCTTTGCAATATAAACGGATACCCAGATGAATGACCTTGGACATAAATAAATGTTTGTCAGCCTCTCCCAACTTCCTCAAGAAAAGTTCCGCGAAATCAAATTACTGAGTCAAATACTGAATGTTTTCAAGTGTTCCATGCCCTGGTGTCATGTGCCTATTTCCAGGAAGTCTGTACTGATACATACTTCCACGTTGCATAGTTTATAACCATCTATGAACAAATTACTAATATTTTCCCTCTCAAAAATATCTCAAAAATACTAATATTTTCCCTCTCAGTCTTCTTTAATATTTACAGAGTTGGCAATCAGCTTCCTTAATCTGTGACAGTGACCAAGAAGTTTCTAAAGATATCCTAAAGGATGTAAACATCTCTTGCCACCTTCTTTTTGGGATTACTGCCAAACAACCACTTAGCTTAAGATCTCTGAGAGCTGGAGCTACCACTCTCTCCTGAGAAGCTAAAACCAGTAGCTAAAATGAGATTGGTGATTTTTCTCAGTTCTAGCTCTAGTACATCTTTAAGGAGTAACTAGGACATGGCAGCCGTCAGGCAGGGGTGAGGGAGAATTTCTAGACTCTCTTCTGTCTTCATTTCTTCTCTTACCCCTATTCTTTGATATGGACAGTTCCCATTTTATATGTGTTTGCTCATATTGCTGTATACTGCTATTAAAGCATAGCTTCGAATTTCTAGAGCAATTCCCTTAGGCACCTATTCGAACCTCCCCAGTCACCTGCACTTTCTTCTTGGGAATCCATAGGTGTCACAGTGTAAGAAAGACAAAGATGCTTGTATAAAACATCAACTCAAACCAGCCGAGATAGTTTGCTGGGCAGACTATGTTGCTTTCTGTGGTTTAAACGGCAATAAGGTAAAGACTTTCATAATAAGGAAGTGTAGCTGAAGTCCACTTGTCCTCGTCCCTAAGTCGTTGTGAGAAAACAGATGAAAAACTAGAACCTAGTAAATTTGGACTGTCATTAAACCCTCTTGAATATAGAAAGACATCACCTTGTCTGATGATAGCAAACATCTTATTGCCTCAGTATATGCCTGCCTGGTAAGTATGTCAGAGAAAGAACTTTGAAAAGACATCATGATGTTTTCTTTCCTGTTAGGATTATTCTCACAGTTTATAACTATTTCACTGTGATTTCTGCCCAATTGCCATCCCCAAATTCCAAGCAAAAAAGAAATGGGGGGCTTTCTTTTAGTTAAGGACGACTATGGCTACACCTACATCTTAGGACATAGAGAAATGTTTGTCTTTTAGTCATGATGAACCTATTGAGTTCAACGATTCTCAATCACAATTTCTGTGAGCAATTTCAGACTGAAGGGTCCACAATGTGACTGTATTTAGCCACCCCATTTTATACCTATTTTTAAGACAATAGACCCTTAGAAATCATATTTTAGTCCTGCCTCTATCCCTAACAATAGGGACTTTCACACAATCATCTTTCTAAAAGAACAACTGTAGTTTTCTCAGAGAGCCACTGAACCCAGATTTGTAGTTCAAATTCAGCAGCTCTCTGTTGCTGTCTTTTTTTTTTTTCCTGGCTGTTTGCAGACTGGACTTGTTACAATTGGGTCACCTCCCTTCATTCCTTAACTGTACAAAACTTCCACGCACTGAAACATCACATGCTGTAAGACCACGTTATTCCAGTTCTGACAATTTATCTGCAGTTCTTATGTGTTAAGTCTCGTCGTTCTGAGACTGTCTGTACTCCCATGATTATGTTCATGGAGAGAGGCTTGCAGGGTTTGTTTACACTTAAAGCTGCCATATGCTGCTCTAAGAAAAAAGATACTAATTACCAGGGGGAAAAATGAGGCAGGAAAATATGGAATTGCTGCAGACCTACTATGCCAACAAGCAAGACACCTTCTATTCAATGGGAGTAAGTGTGAACAGTCTATCCCACTGTGTTTTTATGTCCAGCTGAACCTGCTCCGATGAGGGTAAAGAGTAAGAAGGCCACCTTCTAGTACTTAGATACAAACGCATAGTGTGGCGTATTTTACATTTTCAGACAAAACTGCTTCAAATACTTGTTCACATGTAAAGTTACGTATAACAAGATTGGAAATCTTAAACACTACCTCAACTGAGTACTTAGCACTGATTGAGTGAAAAATAGAAAGTTCAGTCAGACATTTGTCTTCAAAATAACTGCTGGTGCTTGGACTCTTTGGGTCATTCCTTTGTCTTTCCTCCAACTGGTTTGTGACAATAGGGTAAATTTTTGTTTCCAAGGAAAGAACAATATAAAGAGAAAGCATGCAGCTTTGTACCCAACAACACGTTGACAGGAAATGTTGCTGTAAGTCACACTTTCAAGGACAGTGATACCAAGACACTTCCATCATGGTTATTCATCACCCTGGTCTTCTCTTCAAACACAGGCCTCCACATGGAATTTCCTTAAGAAGCAAACCCTGTCTGACTAACTGATCACCCATAACGGTATGCACACCGTGTAAGATCTGGACCAGAAGTCGGTACACAGAGCAGGCCTCAGCAGACAGCTAGGCAGCTAGATTTCTCCACATTTCCAACAGAACTAAAATAAGAAAACAAAACAAATCTAGACTTTTAGCAAATGGCTCCTTCATGAGCAAACATTTCCAGCAGCTAACTCCATCCATCCACCTCCATCCACCACCCCCATCCATTTTCAACTGAGGTTATCAGGGCTCCAAAGCAACAGGCACTTGACATTAGCCATGCAGTTCCCCAGAAGATGAACATCCCTTGAGGGTGGGTCCTCCATAGCCTATCCACCAGGGTTGGGAAGTGGAGTAACTTTGGAGGCACTTCCACAGTGACTCGTATTAAGTCTTACAGTTGTGCAACACAAATAAGTGTCAGCTCTTGTTTCTTATGCTTTCAAATGATGATTGTTTCGCGAGCAGCAGCAGTGGCAGCATGACTGTTGGGGATTATTTCTTACCACGGGTTTCCTCTACCCAGTGGGAGAATTCACGCCTTCTAAACTCTTTCCAACAGAATGGTGAGTGAACAGAACTAAATGGGGCCCTGATGTTGGCAAATTCGATATGGATATACAGGCTTCAGGTAATAAAACTCCACTGGGCCAAGGGATGCATCAGGAAACACACTGGAACATGGTAAGTAACAGTGACAGTGAAAGACTCAGGTCAATAGAATAGAGTCTTAAAGGCTGATATGACATCATTAGTGCCAAAACTTGAAACTCTTTGACCTTCTGCTCAGATTGTCATGAAAACAAACTTCAGCCACATATCAGCTTATTAGTTGGGCTGTAAACAAAACAAAGTCACCTTAAGTAAGTTTGGTTTATTATTATTTTGTTACATTTACATATCTTTGTGTGTGGTCACTCCCTCATGTGTTGTTGATGATGATGACGATGGTGATGATGATGATGATGATGATGATGATGATGATGATGATGATGATGAAATCAAGTATAGGGCCTTGTGCATGCTAGGTGAGCACTCTATGACTAAGCTAAAGCCACAGCCCAGAATCCCTAAGGTCATTACTCAGCCTTTAAGGCTTGCATACCTAAGCCATTACAAAGTCTATACAGTCTGTACTGCTCATGCCTTAAGTGACCTTTAAATAGTCTCCACAAATTCTCAGCACAGTCCAGATAGAGTGCCTTGTTTGAGACAAATGTACCTAAAGACATCTAAAGACCTAAACACACAAATGCCTCAGATACTAGTACCTGGTTATGTGAACCAGTCCTTTGTTAAGCAGTGGAAACTTCCTAGTGATGAACTCCATCCACCACCTCTAACCATCAACTCCATTCACTACTCTATCCATCATATCCATCCATCATTATCACTTCTATCTATCACCTCCATCTACCACCCCCACCTGCCACCTCCATCATCACCCCCATCCATCAACTCCATCATCATCTCCATCCATCACCTCTAGCCATGCCTGTTCTCCTGCTTTGCTTTGTCTACCTTCACTTTGATCTCATCTCACCTTGGTCCCCAAATCATTGGTTATGTCACATCAAACTAAATCCAAACCCTAATCTCTCAGATTTGATAATTACCTCCTGGTGTTTGCCACATCTACTTCATGGATTTGATTCACTCTGGGCAAGAGAGCTCTCCCTGGACTAATTCATCTATATCATATTATAAACCATAGTACAACTTCCTACACAATAGCTCTGAATAGTGAAGACCTCCACATGTTTGGCCTCACAACATTATTGTAAATGTAAGTTTTATTCTCCATATGTTAGTTGTCATCTCAGAGGCTTACTGACAAATAAACTCACCATTTCTAGTTCTTTCTGAACTCTGGCTGACTGGTTCAACTCAGCTATTGTGGCCCAAACTCCTCTCCAAGATGACTGATTTAATCTGATTTCTCATAGATCCTTTTTATTCTCTGGCTTCAACGACCTCTGTATGAACTCATGAGCAAACTCAACTCCACTTAACTGAACTGACTCCCAACACACTCAACTCCCAACTGATTCTCTCTTCCTCAGCTGCTTTTTTTTTTTTTTTTTTTTTTTTT
>NW_022196897.1:48450134-48464832 GCF_008632895.1 Mastomys coucha
TGCTAGGATTAAAGGCGTGCGCCACCACTGCCCGGCTCCTCAGCTGCTCTTAAATAGCTTTTCATGAGAGTTGGGAGTATCTTATCTCTGACTCATTCTGTCAAATCTTTCTCTGATTCATTACTTTGACTTCCCCTCAATTAGATGTCATGTTCAAGCATGGCTGTTTCCTTCTACCAACTAACTTTATTTTCATAGCTTGGGTTTAAAGGTGTGTACTAATGCTGTGCCTGTATTCCAGCCAGAAGAATTAAAGATCTGTACTGAAGGCATGTCTGTATTTCAGCCAGATCATATATACCAAGAAGGTCTTTGGATGTGATCCCTATCTAGAGCAGCCATGTTGTTGGATTAAAATTTCTCTACACATTTTTATTAAGGATTATTAACTATCAATATGCAATTTCAGAGTTGTTTTCTATATTAACTCATACAACTATGCCCAAAAATGAATATTCTTATCACCCCCCTTAATAGGTAAGGAAAATGAAGAGGCTGAAAAATATGGTCAGGTCATAGAATCATACAGCAAAGCAGAAGGAAGAAGACCTATCCACAAAACGCTAAGCACAACTTTTTTTTTAACCACACATGCAACTGGTCTTAAAGAATGTACAATCATTTCACCTATGGGAGAATTGTGGCTTCAGTATTCTAAAACACATACAGTAGTTTTAATCTTGAAGTATCTCTAAGACTTCAAGACACATAAACAGTTACTCTCATCTGCCTACCGATAACCCACATTGTCACACCAGTTCCTAAGTGTATTTCTTCAACTTCAGTTCTGTTTCCACACATCCTTCAAGAAATCATGTATTGCAGATATTTCCTCTGTTAAGTAGGTCCATTACTGTTCTAAGACAGAGCAACTATGAGCATGAGACCTTCTAGAACTTGAGCATACTGACACTCCCTCTGGGGGGAACAGGGGAGGTTCATGAGACACCAAGCCTTCATGACATCCTTACAAAAACCTTTCTCTCCTCAAGATTATACAACAGATAAACAATGGATCAGTGGGAGAAGGAGGGACAGAGGAAGAGGACAGAAAACTCTTCAGTGGTGTTGCTCCTATAAACTGCACAGAGGATTTCCCAAAAGTTTGCATTTGGGTTGTCCATGCTCCTGTAATTAACCCAAGTAAACTCATTGGTTCCCCAAGCTAGACTTACTTTCTTATGTTCCCTCTCCATGTGCAGTATGTAGACATCTCTCTCTGACCCCAGGAAGGATCAGACAATAGCATGGCTATAAGAAGGTTGTGGTCTTCACTGGTTAAGCCTACCTATGTGTACCTACTAGGCTTTCCCTTCATCACTTCTGGTATTCCTCTAGCCACCAAAGACCCCAGGCTATGTTTTCTACAGGTGATCACATGAGAAATCAAGTGGGGATAGTCAACATACTGGGTCATTGCTAGAAGATCACATCTGTCAAATAGTTCATGAGCCATAAACTTTGAATGCAATAACAATAACCAAAATATACACATGATCACAAGGTCTCTCATTGAAGGCTATAGGCAGTTTTCCCTGAATGGAAACAGACTGCACTGACTGCATCCCAGGAGCTCTCCTGCTACCTGCTACTGGCTATTACTTAGCTGTCTCCCAAAGTTAACTCTGCTATTTCTTGTACAATTCACAGAAATCCTTTCTCCTCACCTTGAATGCTGCCTCCTTAATTCAAAGGCCTTTCTCACCCACTTTTCTCCTACTTCTTTCTTCTATTCAGTGGCTCTGGAATGTTACATAGTTTTCTATGGATGCATCTCTTTATCTATTTTCCATGGTCTTGTTAAGCATTCTTTAAATATTAAAAAATAGTTCTTTGCCACATTAGTGAACATCATTCTTTCCTAGCATTTGTCTTTTTGCATTTTAAACGTCCTTTCTATTGAAAGTCCCACATTCTAGTTACTCAAATTGTCATTTCCTTCAAGTTTCTAGACTTTGTGCCACTGAAAAGCCCTCCATTTCCGAGACTTTGCAATTGCCCACAGTTTTTTGTCTGTGGTTTTTGTTATTTTTTTCCCTGCAACTCAATATTTATCTTCAGTTAATTTAAGCTGTAAAGGGTCATCACACATCTTAGTCTTGCTATCTTATTTAAAAATAAAGTATATTCCAGCTATACCACTCCTGGGCATATACCCAGAAGATGCACCAACATGTAATAAGGATACTTGCTCCACCATGTTCATAGCAGCCTTATTTATAATAGCTAGAAACTAGAAACAACCCAGATGTCCCTCAACAGAGGAATGGATACAGAAAATGTGGTTCATCTACACAATGGAGTACTACTCAGCTATGAAAAACAATGACTTCATGAAACTCACAGGCAAATGGATGGAACTTGGAAATATCATCCTGAGTGAGGTAACTCAGTCATGAAAGAACACAAACAGTAAGCACTCGCTGATAAGTGGATATTAGCCCCAAAAGTTCAGAATGCCCAAGGCTCAGTTCACAGACCACATAAAGCTCAAGAAAAAGGAAGACCAAAAGGTGGATACTTCAGTGCTTCTTAGAAGAGAGAACAAAATACTCACAAGAGGAAATATGGAGACAAAGTGAGAAGCAGAGGCTGAAGGAAAAGCCATCCAGAAACTGCCCCTACCTGGGGATCAATCCTATATACAGTCACCAAACCTGGACACTATTGTAGATGCCAGGGAGTGCTTGGTGACAGGAGCCTGATATGGCTGTCTCCTGAGAGGCTCTGCCAGAGACTGACAAATACAGAGGTAGATGCTTGCAGTCAGTCATTGGACTGAACAGGGGGTCCCCCATAGAGGAGTTGGAGAAGGAGCTGAGGGGGTTTGCAGCCCCATGGAAGGAGCAACAGTGTCAACTGGCCAGACTCTCCAGAGCTCCCGGGGACTAGACCACCAACCAAAGAATACACATGGAGGGACCCATGGCACTGGCAGCAAATGTGGCAGAGGATGGCTTTCTTGGACATCAGTGGAAGGAGTGCCCCTTGGGCCTGAAGGTGTTTGATGTCCCAGTGTAGAGGAATGCCTGGTTGGGAAGAAGGGAGTGGGTGAGTGGGTGAGGGAGCACCCTCAATAGACGCAGGGAGATAGGGCATGGGATAGTGGGTTTCAGAAGAGGAGACCTGGAAGGGGGAAAACATTTGAAATATAAATAAAGAAAATATCCAATTAAAAAAGTTTGTTTTTTTTTTTAAAAAAAAGTGTATTATTATACCATACAATTGGCTCCAACACAACACTTCATCCTTCTTATAGGTCAGGAGATATTACAGCAGTAGACTCAGGTGATCCAGTAGAAATGGAAAAAGTCATCATCACCCTAGGTACCAGGAACTTTGTGCCAGATTTCTAATTCCACCTGTGGCTGGGCCTCCTCCCCATCCCTGCCTTGACCTATCAGCTCCGAGGTTCTTCTGGCCTTCTTGGTTTCTGCTTGGGCACCTTATCCATCCTATCCTTCTCTTCAGCTTACTTCTGGGTCTGCTTCTTGCCCTCTTCAGAACCTACCATGATACCTGAGGCTCTCTTCTCCACATCCAGATCCTAGCTTTACATTTTTTACAAATGCCTTGCCATCCTTTCTGAATGATAGGCATTTGGTTCTCTAACTGAAAATGTCAACACACAATGCTCCTTACGTGTTTGGTTTATTTCTATACTCTCTGTTCCACTGATCCATCAAGTATCAAAATTTTTAATTGTTATATAACTTTATAGGATGGTTATGTTTGAAATCTGAGTATCTCCATTCGTGACCACCACTTTTTATTGCTCTTCTGTTTCATGATTGGTTCTTTCATCACCCCAGTCCCACAGTGAACTTTAGTATCATATTGCATAATACTTGACCTCAGGCATTCAGCAGCACATGGCAGGAGAGAATGATGACCCCTGACAAAATGATCCTGACCGTTGAGCTTTAACAATGGATTCTCTAGATTCTTCCATTTTTTTCTTTTTGGTTTCTGTTGCACAAACAGTACAGCTGGGACTCAAAATTGAACCTGAATGGTTATTTGAAAATGGCTACTCCAACTATTAGCAAATGATGAAACTATATTGAAATCAGCTCTTAGCTTGACTATGCAGCAGAGATATCTGAGTGTATTGTTCCTAGAACAGTAAAGCTCTTGTGGATATGAGCAGAAACAGGCACCCAGAGCCTTTCCCACCCAAGAAACATAAGATTAAGTTGCCCTGCTTTCTACGTCCAATGCAGTAAACCTAGAATTACTTTCATGCTTCCAAAGGTATGCAATAGCATGAATAATTGACAAGATTTCCTAGGGATTCAGAATAGTATAAAGTGAATTCGAGTGAAAGAACTAGAGAATTTAACTTGAACATGACTATGTTGTTCTGATGTACCTCTCAGTAGTTACTGCACAAGGAAGAGCTGCCACCTGGACAGCATGTGAGAGCTGGCCCTGGTGGCTTGAGCACATGACAGCTGGTAGGCTGACCAACTCAGCTTGCAGCCAGGCCCAGATCCATAGCTTTGAGTTGGCCCAACCCAACATAGATCTACTCCATTTGTGAGCTGCTGGAGTGTATGAAAGGGTCTGGTCCTTCAGAACCAGAGCCAAAGCCCCAGGATCTCCACGGCACTGGTCAACAACAGGATATTTGAGAGAAGCCCTGATGAGCATCCAGTATTGAGAGTGTAGCAGAAGCCAAAGGCCTCAAGCCAAAACAATAACATTGCAATGCACATTTGCAAATAAAACTGTTTGGGCAAAAGGGTGTACTGTGGTACATTATCGAAGCTTCCAGAGCTTTCACACAGAGATTTTGTTGTTGTTTGCTTGTTTATTTTGTTTTCTTTTCTTTTGAGGGGTGTTTGCAAGGGTGGAGGGTAGATATGGAGGGAGGGGGAAGATGAGTGGAATTAGGGTACATGATATGAAATTCACACACAAAAAAAAAAGTTAATTTTTTTTAAAAAGGAAAGAAAAAGAAAAGAATCAGAAAACACACACATGACTTCCATTCTTCCTCATTGATGGAAACACATGGCCACACTTAGGGTCAAGGAAATCTGGAAATTGTACTTGGATCGTTGCATGTCTAGGAAGAATGAATCTGGGAAGCAAGTGGCCTGCTTGGAGACACAGATTTTTGTTGTTGCTGCTGCTGTTGTTCAAATGCAGAAAGAAAATACACTCAAATGTTCATAGTAATGATCTCTCGTTAGCTAGATTTGGCGAGAAAAGCTATTATATTTTCTGAATGGTCTGGACTTTTCTCAATGACTATTTTCTTCATAGGAAGATAGAGTTTGAAATTTATTAAATTAAAAGAAAGAAGACTAGAAATGAATACTCTAAGATATTACCTGGAGTTGTGTTTGAAAGACAAGATCCCTTTTCCTTCTTGCTTTCATGTGGTTTCTGAGTTTTTTTTTTAAATTTATTTGAAATTTTAGAAAGTAGTTCACCAAATGTCTTAGTTCTTGTAGGGGCAGGTAGAAATATTGTCGTGGGCTATATTTGGGCTTCACACATGGTCACAATTACAGTGTGCTTCTGTCAAAGCCCTCTGCTTTCTTTGTTCAAGAATAGAAAGTGAACCTGTTTATGTATGACTCTCAATAAGATGATGAACAGCACAAAAATCTGCAGCCTGGCTCCATAAAGCAGCCATTTTAAGGATGTCATCTACTCTATTGTAGACTGGAAGGTCTATGTACCTGCTAAGTAGTTCTCCTCATACAAGTTGTAACATTCTCTAGCAATAGAACTATTTCTCAATGCTTACTCAACTATCCCTGTGAGACATTGCTGTCCCTTCTCTCTTACCTGAGGTCTATTGTGCATTCAAGTAGCTCACTAAATTATCCACCATGGTTCCTAGTGGATGCTCAAGATGCCATCTTGCTGCTGCGTTTCATATTTTAATGGCATTCATGAAGACCTGAAGAAATTAATTAAATTTATATTAATTTATCCTGATTGATAAAGATTGAAAGAGAAAGAAACTAAACTATCATAAACAAAATCTATATGACTCAGGACAGTAAAACATCTTAACAGAAAGCGTGGTTTTTCCATGTGGGGAAACCCTGATAATTAAGATCTAAGTCTACTATGACTGGATAGCTCCTCTGAGCTTGAGGCAAAATGGAGGATTCCCTTTACCAGCAAGGCTTCCCCCTTCTCTGATTTTGTCTGGGGAGCTCAATCCTCCACACCCTCTACCTGGGGAAGGTCAAGGAGTCCTTGGCAGACCTTCAAGTTCAACTCTCCTTGCCCCTTTCCATAAGAACCCAACCAGCAAGTACCTGGGATACTTGGAATGCCCCTCCATACAAATGAGGCATTTACAGTACTTTAAACTCTAGGCAATGATTTGTATTTACCCTGAAAACTCCTTCTCACTCCCCAAAATTCATATATAGCCCCTTTCCACCCTGAATAAAGTGTAGGCATACAAGCCCAGTGTCTTAGTTACGGTTTCCATTGTGAAGAGACACCATGACCAAGGCAATTAATATAAAGCACATTTAATTGGAGCTGGCTTACAGGTTCAGAGATTCGACTTATTATCATCAAGGTAAGAAATATGGCAGCATCCAGTGAGAGGACTGAGTTAGCCAGAGTCAGACTGACTACATGACAGGTTGCAAACTGGTAATTTGGAAGACTAGGTCTAAGTTTCTGTTTCCCAGAAATGAGAACCTGGATCCAGGAACTTTTGGCCAGCCAATCACAGCCTCAGGCAGCCAATCCAAGGATACCATGTCATTTGGCCTGAAGCAAGAATCAGTAGCTAGAATGAGTAAGTAACCACCCTGGAAAATCTCCAGAGCCCTAACCAATTATAGAATTAAACATACCCCTAGGTACAGAGCTAACTCAACAAGGTAAAAGGGCACAAGCCCCTCACTGGAATTCCCCGGACAATAAAAGCTGAGCTTTCCAGTCCACCAGGGGTCTCCATTCCCAAATGGGGAGACCCCTACATGAAAGAAATTCAAAATGCTCTTTGCTTTTGTATAATATTAGAGTCTAGGTTATCATTCTTTGGCGGTTCTCACACCCTAACACCAGATAGACATGCTGGAGGAGCTGAAAGTTATACATCCTGTTCCAAAGGCAAACAGGAGGAAGACTATCTCCCAGTGGCTAGGAGGAGAGTCTGAAAGCTCACCCTCACAGTGACATACTTCCTCCAGCAAGGCCACACCTACTCTATCAAGGCCAATAGTGCTACTCCCTAGACCAAGCAGACTCAAACCACTCCACTCCACTCCCTGACCCTCATAGACTTGTTCAAACACATGAGTCTATGGGGTCCATTCCTAGTCATAGCATAATGCAGACTACAATTAGTCCAATTCAAAAGTCCCATGTCTATTGCAGTCTCATCAATGTTAAAAGTCCAAAGTTCGAAATCTCCTCTTCTATTCATGCAATCTTTTAACTGCAATCCCCTATAAAACCAAAATCAAAGTGCAGACCACATACCTCCAACATCACAGGATATACATTACCATTCCAAAACTTCATAGTGAGGAAATACTGGATGAAAGCAAGATCGAAAAAATAGATGGGCAAACTCCAAAATTCACATCTCCATGCCTGATGCCTGACTCCTTTCAGCTTTGTTAACTGCAGCACAAGTCTCTCTGGCTGGTTCCACTCCCTGTTAGCAGCTTTCCTCAGCAGGTACCCCTCAGCTCTGGGATCTCAAACATCTTGGTGTATCCAAGGCAACTCCAAAGAATATTACAACTTCTTGTTCCAATGTCTGGGATTCACACGTGATCTTCTGTGGTTCTTAAAGGGGCTTGGGTCACTTCTCCAGCTCTGCTCTCTATAAACTCTGGTTGACCCCACTCCACTGCTGCTGCACTTCTTGGTGGTCATGCTATGTTAATGACATGACCAATATTCTGGGGTCTTCTGCTGTGACTGGGCTTCACCAATAGCCTCTTATATGCTCTCGCCCTGTTGCTAAGCCTCAACTTCTTGACATGACTCCTTCAATCCTGGGCCATCAACTGCAACTGAGGCTGCACCTTCACCAATGGCCTTCCCTGACCTCACACAATGCCAAGCCCCTTCTTATTACCTTCAAAACCACTACCACCTGGACAACTTTTACACATTACCAAGACCAGCTGAAGCAAAAGGTACAACCCTTGTCTATCTCTGGAACACATCTTCTTTGCGTTCTCAGAAAACACTTCCCAGATTTCACCTCAGCGATGCTGGTCTCATCTTAATCACTGCAAATTTCTTAGCTCCACCTAACCAGCATCAATTGCTCCAGTAGTTACTTCTATTCTAGACTCTAAAACCAAGCCACATGGTCAAAGCTGCTGAGTTCTGCTCTTTGTGGGGCTGGAACATGGCTCCCCTTGTTCTATTACATTATCACCAGCTTTCTGTTTTTCAACTCCTTCACTGCCTAAGCTTGGCTGTCCTGGAACTTGCTTTGTAGATTGACCTTGAACCCAGAGATCCTCATGGCTCTGGCTCCTGCATGCTGGGACCAAAGTTGTATACCACCATACCTGGAGTTCATGTTTTTCCTCACCTAGAACTTGCTCTGTCCCAGGCTGGCCTTGGACTCAGAGGTTTGCTTGCCTTTGTCTACTGGGATCAAAAGTGTATATCACCATGCCTCAGTCAAAGCTTTTTATGTCCACTATTCCTCAAGATCCAGGTCAAAAAAGCTTGTGTAGTCTAGCCTCAAGATCTGGACCACAAGAAATGTACCGTCCATTTCTAGATTGTAGTTCATTCCAGATTAAAAGTCCAAACGTAATGATAACCAGGTAACGATGCCTAACACGATATATGTTCCTTGTTCAACTACAAACATACAAACAATAAGCTTAGCTGGGTGGGATCTTGTCCCTAGGTCATCACTCCCATAAACTGTTTATCTTCTTGAACACAGGAATCAGCTCCATTCTACTTCTTTATTCTTTGGGCCATATATTTTGTACTTTTCCTTTTGAAGCTTGCTACACTTGATCTAAATGCTCTTCAAGAGACTAAATCAGAGAACAAAGTCTCTGCTGGGCTTCTTTGAGACTTCCATTGTCAATGCAATTAATATAAATCTCTTTACCTTAGCCTCAGGGAGACTCTTCAGACAAGGGCAAAAAGCAGCCACACTCTTCACCAAAATACAACAAAAAGGTTTCTAGGCCACATACTGAAATTCTTCTCCACTGAAACCTCTTAGACTAGGTCTGCACAGTTCAAACACCTTCAACACTAATTTCTTCCATATTCCTACTAGGATGGACCATTAAGTCCCACTTAAAGTATTCCACTACTTTCCAAAATCCCAAAATTCACAGTCCTCCAAACAGCATCATGATCAGGCCTATCACAACAATACCCTACTCTGGGTACCAACTTCTGTCTTAGTTAGGGTTTCTATTGCTGTGAAGAAACACTATGACCAAGGCAACTCTTATAAAGGACAACATTAAATTGGGGCTGGCTTACAGGTTCAGAAGTTTAGTCCATTATCATCAAAGAAGAAAGCATGGCAGCATCCAGGCAGTCATGCTGGAGGAGCTGAAAGTTCTACATCTTGTTCCAAACGCAAACAGGAGAAGACTATCTCCCACATGGCTTGGAGGAGATTCTCAATCCCATCCTCACAATGACCCACTTCTTCCAACATGGCCACACTTCCTAATAGTGCCACTCCATGGGCCAAGCATATTCAAACTACCACACCCACCACAATAAAGTTATGTGCCCAACTAAAATCATCTAAGAAAGCTGTTTCACTGAAGATCATTAGAGAAAGCCTTTTTCAGCCTTCTTCTACAAGAGCTGTAACCCTAAGATCTTTGAAGAGACACCCACCCTTCCACCCTTCCACCATTCCATCTCCCACCCCTCAGTCTCCAAATCCCCACCCCCTGTCACACACTCATTCCCAGCCAGTATCATACAGACCCCACAGCTTCCGGACTCTGCTTCAACCAGCCCAGTGTGAACCATCTGGACACCCTGAGAGGGAAGGAAGTGGAGTACACAAAACCACAACTTGGCCTCAACACATATACCACAGCTGGTACCTGGAATGTGGGGCCACTGCTAGAGGAACCACATACCTGATACCACACTGGCAACCCTGCTTACCTGAGTTTCATCCCAGGGATTCACAGAATAGAAGGAAAGAACCAATTCCTACAAGTTGTCCTCTAGCCCCACATGTGCACTGTGGCATACATAAAAGTAAAATAAAACAAAATAAATAAATACTTAAAAACAGAATTCTAGGTAACATAAAAATAACAGCTTACTCATAAGAGTGAGTGCATTCGGAAGCATATATAGCAGCAGAAAGCAAAGCAAATGAAAGGAAGGTACTGCACCTGGAAAACGCAGCAAAATTGTAAATGCTTTTCCTCCTTTTCTCTTGCCCTTATCTATTTCTATCCCCAGGGAACTCAAGGTACCAGGCATCACCTAAAATGCAAGCATCATGATATAAGGAGCAGCAGGAACACTTACTACACACCGATATTTACAAACTCTAATGTATCAGGGGCCCAGTGACTCTGCCTGTCAGCTCTTGGCATGATATGTGTGGAGGAAGAACTGGAGGAAAGAGAATGATATAGAAGAATTCAGGTCCATTTTTACCTCTCATCTTAGATAAGATTGCAAATGTCTGCTTTCAGTTTTAAACACATGCAAGTATTTACAAAATTCTCCCCTTGCGTTATACTCAGCAGTATTTTTGTTTCATTGAATTGTTCTGATACTACAGGGCTTTGAGTTTGAGCGTGTTCTAGTTGTTTTATCAGCTGCCCTGGCACAGTCCTTTGTTCCTCTAGATTTCCCTTTTTTCCTTCTTTAAGAAACACACTGAACACATTGATTCCTGGCAGCTGTTCTGCATCGCTTTGTGACGACTGAGACGAAGAGTTAGCTAGGTCTGGTGTACCTGTCAATCAAACTGTCCTGGGATTTGCATTTATAAATATTTCATTTATGTTTTTTTATAAAAGCTATTATTTCCCTACTTCATGTTTTCATTTTCCTAACCTACCCTTATTACTTCTGAAGCATAATATACAACCAATATGTCATCCATATTTAAGAAAAAGAAGCCAGACCTGATGGCACACACAAATACAACCCCAGCACCAGGCAGGCTAAGGATCACAAATCCAAGCCCATCCTGAAATACTAAATAAAAAACAAAACACCGAAGAGAAGCAAAGAGGATGGGATGTCTCCCTAAAATGTCCTGCAACTCTGGATTGTTTTAAAAACAATTGAAGATCAGTGTCTTTGAAGAATAAATTTTTATGGTTCTTACCCCTTAGGCTCCTCAGATCCCAGAGTTTGCTCTAGAAACTGATTATAGCTTTTGCTGAAGTCCATCTTTAGCCTATGTAGATACAGCAGGTCACTGTTGGCGTTTTAATAACTAGAAAACTTTTCCTTCTAAAAATGGACCTTGTAGAAGAGCGTCACACCCACGAGGATGTATTTGATGTAAAGAAACGTGCTTCTTTGTTTAGTGGTAAATACATGTACTTCTTTGGTTTACTTGGGCCTTCTTCCTTTGTCTGCCAAGAGAAAGCTCCTTCAGCTTTCAATCAGTGAAGTGGCAGAGACCTAGGCTGTGGGAGAAGGCTGTCCTCACACTGTTGCTTTGTAAGGGAAAGAAGGAGGATTTGCTGTAAATTTTTTAAGTTGGTGAAACAATAATAAATTGTTAGGACCAAGAAGCTTTCTTTCTGTTTTTCTTTCCCCCAGAAGAGCAGTGTAAAATTATGAATACAGAACACACAGAGACATTTTAGTAGTCATTTCTGCCATGGAAAGAAAACTAGAGAGGTGAAGGAGATCTAAGGCCTGGAGAAATGTGGATGAGAGGACAGGATGCTAATATCCACTTATCAGCGAGTACATACTATGTGTGTTCTTTTGTGACTGAGTTACCTCACTCTAGATGATGTTTTCTAGTTACATCTATTTGCCTAAGAATTTCGTAAATTCATTGTTTTTAATAGCTGAGTAGTACTCCATTGTGTAAATGTACCACATTTTCTGTATCCATTCCTCTGTTGAGGGACATCTGGGTTGTTTCCAGCTTCTGGCTATTATAAATAAGGTTGCTATGAACATAGTAGAGCATGTGTCTTTATTACATGTTGGAGCATCTTCTGGGTATATGCTCAGGAGTGGTATAGCTGGGTCCTCAAGTAATACTATGTCCAGTTTTCTGAGGAACTGCCAGGCTGATTTCCAGAGTGGTTGTACCAGCTTGCAATCCCACCAGCAATGAAGGAGTGTTCCTCTTTCTCCACATCCTTGCCAGTATCTGCTGTCACCTGAGTTTTTGATCTTAGTCATTCTGACTGGTTTGAGGTGGAATCTCAGGGTTGTTTTGATTTGCATTTCCCTGATAACTAAGGATGTTGAACATTTCTTTAGATGCTTCTCAGACATTCGAGTTTCCTCAGTTGAGAATTCTTTGTTTAGCACTGTACCCCATTTTTAATAGGGTTATCTGATTCTAGCTTCTTGAGTTCTTTGAATATATTAAATATTAGCCCTCTGTTGGATGTCGGAGTGGTAAAGATCTTTTCCTAATCTGTTGGTTGCCTTTTTGTCCTATTGACAGTGTCCTTTGCCTTACAGAAGCTTTGCAGTTTTATGAAGTCCCATTAAGTGGATATTATCCCAAAAGCTTAGAATACCCAAGATACAATTCATAGACCATGAAGCTCAAGAAGAAGGAACACCAAAGTGTGGATGCTTCAGACCTTCTTAGAAGGTGCACCAAAATACTAAAGGGAGGAAATATGGAGACAAAGTGTGGAGCAGAGACTGAAGGAAAGGCCATCCAGAGACTGCCCCACCTGGGAATCCATCCCATATACAGTCAACAAACCCAGACACTATTGTAAATGCCAACATGTCCTTGCTGACAGGAGCCTGATATAGCTGTTTCCTAAGAGACTCTGCCAGGGATAGCTGGCAGATGCTCTCACCCAACCATTGGACTGAGCACAGGGTCCCCAATGGAGGAGTTAGGGAAAGGACTGAAGGAGCTGAAGGGGTTTGCAACCCCACAGGAAGAACAATATCAACCAACCAGACCCCCCAGAGCTCCCAGGGACTAAACTACCAACCAAGGAGTGAGTACACATGGAGGGACCCATAGCTGTAGCAGAGGATGGCCTTGTTGGGCATGAATTGAGGGGGTGGGGAGCCCCTTGGTCCTGTGAAGGCTCCATGTCCCAGTGTAGGAGAATGCCAGGGTGGTGAAGTAGGAGTGAGTGGGTGGGTGGGGGAACATCCTCATAGAGGGGGAGTGGGGAGGGGATAGGGGGTTTCTGGGGGTGGTGGAGGAACCTGGAAAGGGGATAACATTTGAAATTTAAATAAAGAGAATATCAAATTTAAAAAAAGAGGTCAGGATGACTAGCTCTTCCTTTTCCAAAGCTGTTGACTTTTTAACAACCAGCAACATCTGGCCATTTATCAAATGCTTTATTGATTATTGTTTACAGGAGAACATGATGACATGTTATGACTGCACAGAAGAGTTTTGAACAGCGTGTTGTGGGGGAAAATTTCAACTTTAAAAGGTAAATCTAAATGAGAATAGTAAGTGGGTTTTGACAGCCGCATCAGTCGGGGTTCTCTAGAGTCACAGAACTTATGGAACGTCTCTCTATATTAAGGGAATGCATTGTCATGGCTTACAGTCAGTAATCCTTATGGAACGTCTCTCTATATTAAAGGACTGCATTGTGATGGCTTACAGTCTGTAATCCAAGTTACCCAACAATGGTCAGCTGAGAATGGGAAGTCCAAGAACCGAGGAGCTGCTCAGTCCACAAGACTAGTTGTTCAGCTGGTCTTCTGTCTAAGTTGGAGTCCTGAAGGAGCAGGTTCCAACAGATGTGCTGGCAAGTAAGTGCAGGCAGCAAAGGAGACTGAGCGTCCTTGTTCCATTGTTCTATGTAGGCCTCCAGCAGAAGGTGTGGCCCAGATTAAAGGTGGATGTGGAATTTGCTTTGTCCCAGACTGACCTTGAACTCAGAGATCTTCTTGCCTCAGTCTCCTGAGATTAAAGGCATGTTATACCTTGCCTGGGCCTAAATTTTTCTTGGCCACTATGCCTCAAGATCTGGATCACAGGTGTGTACTCCAGTTCTGGATCATAGTTCATTCCAGATATAGTCAAGTTGACGACAAGGAATAGCCATTACAACTAATTCCACATTATGTAATTGTTGAAACTCACACTTGCCTCTATGTACTAAGTCTGCCCAGATTCACATGGCCCCAGTACAATGGCATTAAGAACAGTCTATCATTGTTTATTCTTTGTGATCAGTTGTTTATCCAGTGTTAAACAAATATTGTGGGAAGAATAGATTGGAACAGGCTTCAGAACTATTCCTTGGATGCTCATCAACAGAAACACAGAGACAGCAGAGCTCAGCACTTGGATATATAAAATCCAACAGGAAATCTAAAAGAAAACTGACTCGAATTTTAAATCTTCAACAATGAATAGAGTCATGGGATTACTGGTATAAATGCAAACCTGATGCTGCAGAAAATAACTCTGAATTTTTGTTTCCAAAAAATAAATATATCAACTTGTCTTTCCAAGGAGATCCTTAATGATACATGTGCCAGGGTAATGTATGCATATATATATATATATATATATATATATATA
>NW_022196897.1:48464842-48485078 GCF_008632895.1 Mastomys coucha
GTGTGTACTTTATATATAGTCTTTTTTGAAAAAAAGCAGAAGTAAAAAAAAAAGCATGAAGAACATATAACATATGGCATTCTCTGTCGCCTCAGCTGGTGTTTGCCATTTCCTGCTAGTAACTTTCTTAATTTTACATCTTCTTTTCAATTTCAATATACTAGACATTTAAATCAGAATTTTAAGTTGGCCTTCCCCCCTTTTTTCCCATTTGCTGTTCCTGCTCCTATTAATTTTTTTTTTCAGCTACACGATGAGCTCTAGCTAATTGAAAGAAGAGCTAGTGATTGCTGTGAGGTATTGTCAGGATTAATCAATGCAGTGTTCATGCCGATGTGACTGCCTGGGGTGGGAGATGCTCAGAGTCTAGCAATAAAATAAAAACCTATTCTCATATCTTAATCAAATTCTGTAGGACTTTAACCAGTATTAGGGAGAATGAAAATCTGTGACTGTTACAGAGCCAGTCTTCAAAATAAAGCCCAAAAGTCATTCGGATCCACTTACATATCACCCCTCAGAAGTGGTGCCTTGGTTTCCTAACTCCAACCAAAGCCAGGCTACCTGAGGAAGAAGTCTTCGTTAGAAATTGGGAAAGCAAAATTATCCTTAACCCTTAGACAATTTCTTCCTCAAAACACCTTACTAGGATTCCAAATCATTAAGAGCCTGGCCTCCGCTGGCTGCAGAAACCTTTCTCATCAATTCCCAAAGTCAAAAGTGAAGGGAAGGAGAACAAAAACTAAAGCCACCTTACTCCTTCTACAGTGAGTCTTAGGAGCCAGCCAGACAACTCAGAGGGTGAAGTTATCAGAGCCTGAGTCTGATGCCTGGACCCACATGATAGGAGAAGAGAAGCAGCTCTCTCAGAGTTCTCTCCAGATGTTGCAGTCCTAAAAGTTCTTCTAGATTGTTTCAGTAACTAACTCTCGTTCCAGTAGGTACTCCAAGAGGTGTTCCTGATAACAAAACAAAAGAGTCAGTCACCTCAAACGCACTCTTTCATACTCAGGCAGCAGTGCCTAAGTAAGATGAGACCTTGTCAGCTAACTCAGCCAGGTAGGATTCCATCAGCATCTCAGCTGACAAAGTGCTTAGCAGCTCTTACTCGAAATTCCTAAACCCATACATACACAGGGGTTCCACCACACTCCTCCTGCTTTGTTAGATTTTAGAGAATGGGAACGTTATCTTAAAATCTTAGTACTTGCGATTGCAAACTCACGCCAGTATCTCCCTCGTATGCTTCCTCAAAGTTGTCTGATGGCATTATGCTTTGCTATTTCCTAAGTCCTTTTCCCATGAAAATGGCCAGGTTTCAGTGGAGATACGACTAGCGCTAGCTACAAAATTTGAGGGAAGAGGAGAGAGAAAGAGAGAGAGAGAGAGAGGCAGAGACAGAGAGAGACAGAGATAGAGAGAGACAGAGACAGAGAGAGAGAGAGGCAGAGACAGAAAGAGACAGAGACAGAGAGACAGAGATAGAGAGAGACAGAGACAGAGAGAGAGAGAGAGAGAGAGATCAGGCTGGAGAGATCAGTAGTTAAGAACTTGTACTGCTCATGCAGTGGCCTGGAGCTTGGTTTCCGATACCCATGTGAGATGGCTAGCAGTTGCCTACCACTCCAGCTCCAGGGAACTCTAAAGTCTCTGATGTCTTTGGGCACTGGCACTCACAGACACAGACATGGACGTGCACATATAATTAAAATGTTAAAATAAATGTTTAAAATCAAGAGATAACAAACATTCGAGGCTACCAATCTTCCGAAGGTCTTGATTTCCTCCATCTGCTGATGCTTTTGATGTAACAGTTCATAAGCCTAAGTAAGCATGAGTCCCCAAGCACTGAACCAAGACTTCTGTAGAAGACCCTGGATCGAAAAGAGTCAAGTAAAAGCCAAAAAGGGGTGGGGGTGGGGGGAGGGGCACGGTCCAAAGCAGAGAAGTATACTCTAGTGCCCTCTAACCTGGGAGTTACCTATCTGTAATGTGGAATTATCGACATTTTCATCAAACAGCTATGAGCATGACTAATCCTTATTGCTAATATTTTTATGATCATGAACATGTAGTTCAGATTTTTAAAAGTGTATCCATAAAAGAGCAGTCACTACCTCATGCCAGTATGAAATTTGTTTCTCTACAAAAGAAAGGAAAAGCAACAAATCTAAAACAGAGCATCTCAGAATCTCACATGGATCCAGGTCCTAAAAGTAATAGCGGAGACTGGGACTAGAGATGTCAGAATGAATTCTTAAGTCAAGTGAATCTTTGGGTCTGCAAGAAATCACATCTATTGCTAAATATAAGAATTTTCGTGTTACCAAATGGATGGGAAAGGCTAAAGATTACACAATTAAGGAAAGCCAAAACTTAGTATGTCCTCACACAAAATTTTACATTTTCATTTCTTGCCATCATGCCTTACCCCAACTAGAGAATTAATATGGAAGTGTGACTTAAAGCCATTAGGTCCCAACACCTATAAATCACCATGAAAATGTTCTATTAGAAGATTGACAAGAAGGAATTCTTATGATGAACATTTACAGCATTCAAAAAAAGTGATGCCAGATGTCAAAATATGTATTTAGTGACTCATAAAATTCCATTGCCCTAACATGGGGGGAAAAGGAATACCAGAGTTAAAAAATATTTTCTGCAGATGTCCCTAAAATACTTCTAACTTAAAAAATAATTTCTCCATCTTCTTGGCACTTTCTCCTGCCCTTAAGTAGCTTTCATTTTGTTGATACTTCTTAACACTGTTCTTTAGGATTAGATACAGAATGAAAGGTAGGAGAAAGGGGGCTTGAATGCTGGGCTCTCTCCCTGCTTACTCCCATCTTCCCCAGCCTTCCCAGACACACAGCCAGACAGGGAAGATGGGAGACAGAAGGGGAAGAAAATGAGTGTTTTTAACCACACCCTCCATCTCCATCTTTGTAAAAAGTGATGTACAGTTTCCATATTACATATTGTGAGGCCGGGTCTCTCTGCTGATGATGCTGGGGCTGTGCAACATGTTAGTTAAAAGGAGGCAATGCACAATCATAAGATATTTTATTATAGGAAAGAGAAAAGAAGCCAGCCATGACCATGTGGAGAGAAAGAAAAGACAGGAAAGGGAGGGGGCAAGAGAGGGAGAAAGCAGAAGAGGAAGAGAGCAAGAGAGGAAGAGAGGAAGCGAGAGAGAGAGGAGGGGGCAAACTGCCCCTTATATTATGAGGCAGGGCTACCTGTCTGTGGGGTGGGGCATTTCTGGCTGTGGTCAGATGACTAGTGGTAGGGTCCAGCTAGAATGCTGGGAGCTTTGGGGCATTGTCTACATGACAGAACACACATCTCCTGTGGGTGGGTGTGTGTGTGAGAGAGAGGTTGTGACTGAAACAGGAGCCAGGGGCCCAGGAGTCATAGCCAAACTCCTTCCATCTCTTGCAGGCAGAAATTATTGCCCACTGGGTCACTGGAGTTCCAGACTTATACTTGACTGAGCCCAGGTTGCCTGAACAGACCACTGCCCCACAACATATAATGTTTTAAACTTGGTCCATTAAAGTAAAACACCATTAACAAAAGAGCAATTTCATACTGAAAAAGATGAAAAAAAAAAAAACTACTCACCAGAAAAAAAAAAATAAACAAGACCAAAAATGCCTCCTTTCCCTGGCTTCTGAAGAAAATTATCTTTTACAAAAATTGAGACCAAAGGCTAAGTAAATTTGTCTATAGTTAGATGTTCATTGTTGTGTGTTTTGTTTCCTTGCTAATGCTTTTGTTTTTAGGACAGGGTGCCATGTCACTCAGGCTGTGACAGAGAGACAGATGAGTTCACATTCACTCCTGACCCTCCTTCTCCACCTACTATCGAGGAGTTTACAGGCATTACTACTTTGCCTGGGCACAGGTACATTTCTGATAAATGAAATATCTTTCAAACGATCTCCACCCTCCATTTTGACATGGTTCTTATCACCAGCTTCTAAATTTCCCAGACCACTTCACACATTCACCTAGTTTCTTAATCTATGGACTTCAGATTTTGGACCTCAGAGTTAAAATCATCTTTTATATACTCACATAAACTCAGCACAGGCAGGGGCTTCCAAATCCATCCTCTAAGACAATCATCTGTTACATAATTAGATAGTTAGATTTTTTTCTGACACACACACACACACACACACACACACTAGTTTTTGCAAATCATAAAACCAAAGGGACTTTGAAAACTTAGAAGGCTGAGTTCTATCTCCTCTCCACTGAATTAAAACAGCCAAGGAACGCGAGAGGGAAGCCCCTCATCCATTCAGGTAGAACCACCTGGTGAGCAGGCAGCACCTGGAAGCAGGCTGCTTCCTTCTTATATCTGATAACAAAGAGCTCACATTTTGTTTGTTTGGTTATTAAGCCCTGGGGTAGTTTGACAGTACATCACAGAGCCTTGTCAAAACTTGAGGAGTTCGTTATCAAAACTAGTCTTAACTTCTTTCGGTTGTATGTTTCATTCCTGCCTGCTCAGTCTGGATAAATCTATCGGTCTCTATGTCCGTGTGAATACCTATTTAGGTATTTCATCTGTCATCAACAATATATTGGTGATGGAATGGAGATTTTGCTTCCAAAACTATGAAAGAGAGTCCATGTGCAGAAATGACACATTATGAAATGATGAAGAACGACATCTGGCTCAGATTGAGTCATACAGGTGCTGTCAACAAGACAAACAGGAAACTTCCTCACTAAATAGCAAAGTTACACTTCCAGGCTATTTTGGAAGTTATGCAGGCCTATTAAACAATTGAGCAAAAGTGTAATTAGAATGGATTTGACCAGATGTTTTGGCTGAACTAGTTAATCATTATAACATGGCAAAAATCCATCCATAAAACTGACCACAGAAATTTAATACCCATAACTGATATAATATAATATAATTAATATAACATAATATGCCAAATAGACAATGTAAGATACTTGATTCTTTTCAGAGTTTTAACTCACAAATAATCTCTCTGCAGTAATAAATAAATCCAGTGTCAAGTGATAACAAACCCACATGAAACAAAGAACAGACACCTGTCACATGATTTACTACTCACTTAGAATCAGCACCCACTCAGATAACCAAATTCCCAAAACTGACACCAGTGCTCAAGCCCTGCAGATCTTCATCTTTCTGGTTTACAGTGTCTAAGAGGAAGCTGGGAAGAGAAAGAAAACTTAGCCAACATAAACTAAACTGTTACTGTAGGAAACACATCTCCAAACAAGAAGAAAAGCAGGAGAGAAAATAAACCTGAGAACTGAGTGGTGAGGTACTGCTGGGACATAACCATCTGCAAGAAATTCCCAGGCACATCAGGAACAGGCTGTCAAAGACACAGATGCAGGGCCACAGACAGGAAAATGGCACTGCCCAGCTGAGCAGCCCTGGCACCGCCATTCAGAAGAATACTGACATTTTTTTTTTCTTGCAAAGCTGATCCTGTCTAAGGAATTGAGCTCTGGAACATCTGGGGACAGTAGCTCAAAGGGTTACTGAACCTCAGCACCCAGAATGTTTGCTGATGGCCACTTTACCACCAGAGTGGGAGATACAAAGCAGATACTTCACTCTGCAAGGAAATAACTTTGAAAAAAACAATGGATAGTTGAGTCTACCACATTTTGTTCAGCATGCAAAAGTCCATCAGGACAAAATGAGGAGAAACAGTCTCTTCTATGTAAGATTGTTAATTCCATCTAGTGACTAAATCCTGGGATTATCAGTCTGGAACAAACAAGAAAAATGACCATGGACAGACCTGGTGGCATACAGCTTCAATTTACTGCTCAGGAGGCAGAATTAAGTGAGTTCAAGACCAGCCTGATATACATATGGAACCCCAGACTAACCAAAGATCCCGTATCAAAAAATTGAAAACATATAAAAATAGTAAAATGTGACAGTAAAACAGCATACTATTCCATGCAAATGTACAGTGATGACATTGGCAATGGACTGATTCTCTCTTTAGTACATGATATTAAAACTCTGCTGTAGAATTCTAAACAGATTATAAATCTCTTTGAGGTTTGTTGTTTTGGGGGTTTTTTTTTGCTTTGTTTGTTTATTTGTTTTGATTTTTTGAGACAGTTCTCTATGTGACCCTCCTTTTCCTACCACTCACTTTGTAGACCAGGCAGCCTCAAACTCAGAGATTCGCCTGTCTCTGCCTCCCAAATCTTGAGAGTAAAGGCATGTACCTCCATACCCAGTTCTTTTTGAAATTTAAAATATATTATTTCATTTCTTTCAGTTTTTAATTTTTTACTAGTTTCCAGGGTTACTTTAAAGATAGATAAACTTGCTCCAATTGTTATGTATGCATACACTGATGTTTATTAGTAAGTTTTATATGTATATGCATGTACACATGCCTGCTTTAGAAAAACAGAATTTAAATACACATGAAAAGCCAACATAATGAAATTCAAAACACTAAAGTCAAGTCAAAGCAATTATTCCTCTTTGTTCATATGAAGTATGTCTTATGTTATAAACCGTGTATATTACAAAGATGTAGATTGGAATCTAGGTAAAGTAAGCTACATCCGAAATGCAGGTCTCAGAAGGTAATTTAGAGTTTTGAAACATTTGTATAAGTATTATTGATTGAGCTTCAACATAGAGTTCAGAAGACTATTGTACAGAAGACATCTCTCTCAAGAGCCTTACCATGCAAAGAAAAGGGGTGTCATGGGTTCAAAATGAATCAAAGAATGAAACTATAATGATATCAGAGTAGAGTAACAACACAAGACAGTTGTCAGGATCCTGATGATAAATAGCATAAAGTTAGTTATTATCAAGAAGATGGACTTTTTACTGTAGACAAGAACCATTGAGAAGTTTTAATGGTAAATGATTCTTAAAATTGTATTTCAAAAATAGCATTCCACTATCAGACCACAAAATAGTTTGAAAGGATCAAGGCCAGACATGAGGAAAACAAATATCAAATCTACTAGTAGAGTTCGCATGATAGGGTCATGTGGTTCTCTTTCTCTCTTTCTCTTTCTCTCTCTCTCTCTCTCTCTCTCTCTCTCTCTCTCTCTCTCTCTCTCTCTCTCTCTCTCTCTTTTTCCATTTCAGTGTAAAATGCCCAGGTCTTAAAGTGGAAATACTGAAAGGAAATAGAAGAGTGGAGATGGATGTAAATACATTAATTTATTAGACTCATATAATGCCTTGAGAGTATTTCCCTCTACAAAGAATCTTAAGATAGAAAAGCCCCTGCTTTCTAAATCAACAAGTAAGCTACTGTTTTTGCAAATTCTAGACTTTCTTTGTGAAACTGAACTTCTAAAAAGCCAGGCAGAAGAGAATGTATAAAGACCAAAGTGCAGGCCAAATGAGACTTCAGCTATAGAAGTATACTGAGTAAAGATAAGGAGACTCTACCCACAAGATGAGAGTGGGTGCAATCAAAGGAAAAAGAGGATACCAGGTAAGGGATTCAGATTAATTTCTTCCAAATGGCATACACAAAGGGCCATTAGGAATCTAAAATGATGTTCTATAGCACAAATCTTCAGAAAAATCAAATTAAAACCACAATGAACTATTTTCTCTCCCATTATTAGAGCAATGGGAGTGGAGATAACGTTGGTGGGAATGTAGAAAACGGAAAGATTTTTACATTCTGGTGGGATGGTAGGATTGTGAAATGGAACCACTTCCATAGCAGCTCCTTTAAAAATTAAAAATAGAACTACCGTGTGAATCAAGAATCCCAGTTTCTGCTACTTGGAAGTACTGAAAGTAGTTTTAAGGAGAAATGTTTAGATTGTATTCATATAGGCATTTACAATACTCATGGGCCAGGAATAGGAAAAAAAGACTATTTACCCATGGGCCAGTAGAAGAGTGGGTAAAAAACAGCATTTCACTCAGTTTTAAAAGGAAAGAAAGTCTTTCATATGCCAAACAAGGATGAAACTCGAGAGCATCATATTAAATGAAGCATCAGAAAAAGACTATGATTCATTCCCCTTAGAATGAGATGTATAGATCAATGCCCAATCTTCTCAACAATTCACCTACAAAACCCAGCACTTGGGAAGAGCTCTGTGAGTTTCAGGCCAGCCAGTAGTACATAGTCATACACAAACAAATAAATAAAATCACCTACAAAAAGAGATTCTGGCCAGCAATCTGTTCCCCAGGATCAACTTATGACCAGGACATAGAAGAAAGCTCAGAGCACTGGCCATCAGATCCTTGGAGAAATTATCAGGAGTCATGATGACTTCCAACAGAAGAAAGACTGCAGGTTGAGTAATTACCTGGGAGACTGCTTTGAACCTGTAGGGAGAAAGGTGCCCATTATTGGCATACCCAGTGCATTTTACCATCAGTAAAAAGGAGGTCTCCAGAGAACATGGGAATCAGTTGTAGAAATAAAATGAAAACATGAGTCTTGGTGTGTAAATTTCTACCACCTGCTACATTTTCCATGTTCTGAGATGAAAAAGTCCCTGCAAATTGCACAGATAAGAATAGGTTTCTGGAAGTCATGTTTTGAGTTTTGGTGCTGAGTTTAACCCAATGCATGCCCATAACAACAAGAGAAAAAAAAAGTACTTGAAAGTAATATATATGGAGATGATCAAGACCATCTTGTACAGCTTTTACTTTTCCTGGAATTACAACATATGTACTTAAGCCAAAAGCAACTCTATGACAGAGGGTTCTCAGAAGGATCGTGAGGCCCTCCCTTTTCCAACTACATAGCTGTGTGAGGCTGGATTTTAAAAATATACACTTCAACCAAAACAACATTTCACAACAGATTGAACGCAGGAATAGACATGAGAATCCAGCTGTCTTCTAGTGAGACAGACATTAAAGAGCTTTGCAAAGATGTAAAACAATGCCACTCTCCACATTAGTTTTTGTTTTTAAAAATAAAATTTATATACATGGCTGTATAATATATAATTATGTTACTATGTCAATAAACCTGTCTCATTAATTTCCAATAAATTAATAAGTCTACTTAAGCTTCTCTAATTTCTTCCATGATTAATATTAGCACATTTGAAGGTCTCTTCAGCAATTTTCAAGAACATTGGGTTCCCAAGGATGATGATTCACACCCTCAATCCCAGCAACTTGGGAGGCTGAGGCAGAATAGTCCATCCTTATGGACTGCAAGCTTAAAGCTAATATGGAAAACACAGCCAAACAGTTTATAAATTAAAAAATAACACAAACTTAAAGGTCTCCTGAAAGCAGAAAGAGCCACTATTCCTAAGAGCTTAAACTGTGCTATATGTAAAAGACACTTTGACTTTGTAACACAGAGGAACCAACAGAGACTAAGGGACACATAAATAGCATAAATACTGTATTACATGGCTTTAAGTCTCCTCTTCAATATCACCCTCACAGAAACACTCCATTGGAAGTAGTTCTCACTAGCAGAAAATGCCACAGACTTCAAGGAGCATCAAAGAGTAGCAGTTCTTGACCACTCATTTGTGTCTGATCAGATTTTATTACTGTGTTTTGTCCAAGTTTGTTCTAATAACTGATTTAGCTTCTGATTTGAAAAACTCATCAAAAAGTTCAATGACTAGATGTACACACACACACACACACACACACACACACACACACACACACACACATATTGAGGCCTGCCCCAGGCCCCAGCATAACTGTAGCCATTTTGTTCCATGCCTGCCAGCTTTTTCATATCATTGCTGTAATATGCCTGCTAGTCATTGACACAGAAAAATAACTTTTCTTAGAACATGTTCATGCTGAATAACATACCCTGTTATGTTCTGTATGTTATGAAGTTTGTAAATCTTAAGAAGCTCCACAACCATGAGCTTCACAGAGGACCCATCAAATTAAAGATCAATATAAATTGTTATATCTAAAATGGCTGAGTGAGAGCCAACCACCAAGCAGTACAGCACTTGTGTATGAGCTCATTGTGGTTTTTGAAGTTTTAGCCTTTATAAGCTAGCCCTGAGAAATGTCCAGTGCACAGCTTTTCGGTCTAGAGATCAGTCTTTAGGTGTGTGTTCCATACACTATTCCTGTCTGACTGAGATTGGTGTTTGTGTGTTTTGTGGGTAGACTCCTGGACCCCAACATATGTACAAGTATGCACACATAGATAGGAGATCAGGCTGGTTATAATGAATGAATTTCGATGAAAGGGGGCAGCGTATGCTAGGGGAAAACCTAAACAAAGGATTTATTAAGGCATTTACAAAGAACACAACACATATTACTATACATATAGCCAGCATCCTCTTAGATAGAGGATCTGATCATTTCTCACAAAGTTATGGACAGCACTTACTAGATCATAAATTCTAGATTCCCCTAGGTCTTAGTTCACAGCAGAAGCAGAGAGCTCCGTGGTTACATGTGGTATACATTCCTGTCCCTGACCTGGTTGAATCAGAGTTTGCTTCATCACTAAATTCCTTGCTAAGGTGTTTTTGTCTTTAATATGTAGATAATAATATCTACCTCAATAATTCATCCTAAAAGGATGCTATAAAGGGAGATAAGCTTAGTGATGGCAATGCTCTTTGTTTGAAAGGTGCTATTTAAATTTTTAAGTGCTATTATTAGGGCTCTCTGCAGTGCAACAGATGGGACCTGGAAGATGCTTAGTGTTGTTGATATTTCCTTTGAATATTTCTTCTCCCCATCTCTCTCATTTATTATTTATTAAGAGTCTAGCTCTGATGTGCATAATAATAAAAAACAGGGGGGAGGAGTTCTGTATTTGAGCTGAATTTACCAAGACAACCTTATCCAGACAGGACAAAGTATGTTGCTTCTGTCCTTTGGCAATGATCTGTACAATTGGATTGCTGGCCTGCTAGGATTTGATGCACATAAGTAGATGGGCTATAAGCTATTTTCTTTGTAAAAGCATTGCTTTTCAAGTAAACAAGCATGCCTGTGTCCATTTCTCTCTACTCTTGACCATGGATGTGCTGTGACCAGCTCTTTGAAATTCCTACCTTGAATTTCTGGCCATGATGAACTGTAACCTCAAAGTGTAAGCTAAAATAAACCCTTTCTCCCCTAAAAAAAAAAAAAAAGTATAGACTTTATGGGAAACACTATGGCCCTTCCTCAAAATATTTAAAATAGAACTATCAAGTGATCCAGAATCCTACTTCAGGATCTACATTAAAGTAATACAATTACTTTATTAGTATATGGACGAGACATCTGCACTCCCATGTTAGTTGCAACATGATCACAATAGCCAAGATAAATCAACTCCATTGTCTACTAAGGAATGAATGGGCAAAGAAAATGTGATGTATGTATACCACACTCCAGCCACAATGTATAAGATTCTACCATTCCTGATAATATGAGTAAACCTACAACATTAATGACAAGAAAATGAGGGTAAACACAGATAAACAAATACTCAGGGATCTCATTTATGAACTCTGCAAAAGTAGACTCTATAGAAATAGAGAGTAAAATGGTAGCTACCAGAGGTTGAAGTAGTTGGAGGAGGGCAAGGAAGAGCTATTGATCAAAAAATTTAAAAGTATAGTTGGGAGGAATAATATTGAGGATGATAACTATAGTTAATGATTCTATGCTATAATATATTCTTTAAATGCAAATATAAGGGGTGTTAAGTATTCTTATTGTAATAATAACCATGTGAGGTGGCACATTTGTTAATTACCTAGATTTAACTACTATGTGTGCATATGCTTCAAGATATCATACTGTACACCAGAAGTATATAGTTTTAAAACTATCTTATCTAAAAAAACCTGTTTTTTATTTAAAAAACAGAAGTATTCTCTATTGACACTTGATACTCATGAAATAAAAATAGAACAATATAGCATTAATGCTCCACCTTTGATTTGGATGTTTGCCTGGGATGGCTAAATGAGAGTCATAAAGGAGAGCACCCTACTGCCCTTATCAGTAGGTACCAGCAATTCACAGCAATGAGAGAAGGAGATCGGGAAGGCTCAGGAATGGGAGCACTGGCCAACAGAGAACGTGGCAGTATTACAGCAGAGATAAAAGTGGATTTCCTCTAAAGGCCTGATTTAAGAACCAAACAGAATCAGATTATGTCTCTCTCTCTCTCTTCCACTATCTCCACTCTCAAGTTGCTCTCTGTATCCAGTCCACCTCTGGGTAAAGCAATTTTATTTCAAGGCTGACCTATTCTTCATTTTAATTTGAGGTAAATTGTTTCTGCTGTGATACAGTTCTGCACTGAAGATTTGATGGGGAGAATGCCTAGGACAAATCTTTACCTTGCCCAACTTGGATGAAAACACAGTCACAGAGAGGAAAGTGCTGCTTCTGAAGCAATGCAATGAGCAGGCTGCTGCTGGGCAGAACAGGAGAGAAAAAGAACAGGTTGTGCCTGTTTATTGCTGCTTGGTGTTGTTCCCAAATAAATGGATGCTAATTGAGAGGGAGTGTGGCTTCATATTTTATGACACCCCGGGTATATGCTAGGAAGTCTCAGGAGAGGTGATTTAAATTAAAGCTAATGTTGAACTCCACTTAATTAGCATTGCTGACGATGATTTCATTTTTTTTTCCCTGTTAAGGGAAGAATGTGCTAGGTTACTGTTTTCTTGTTGCAAATACTAAACTATATGACGGAGGTGAAGAAGTTATTTCAGAACTGAATGACTTGCTGGCAAAAGAGAACCAGACAGGATGGCATGTTACTAATTAAGATGAGTGATGTACAAACCAGATGGAAGGAATACAGATTAGAACAATGGAAAGAAATCCTCAGAATGACACCATTATTTTGGAAACTATTGTAAATAAGCCAGGGGTAGATACTATAGGCAACTTCCCTACCAAATGAATCAGTCACCCTGAGCATCCTATGACATTATGGAGAGTCCATACTAAAACCTTGAATATTCATCTCTACCTAATAGAAACCTAAAAGTCTAGGAGGAGAGTGAATAGCCCTTACGTTTGCCAAATTCTGCCAGTCACTGTTACAGTGACAATTACTCTAACATTGGCCTCCCTTCATCTTAAGCTCTGCCACTTGCCTTTATTTTTTTCTCACATTCATGTGTACGCTGTGCAGACTTTATGCAGCCGATCAAGTTCCTTCCTTAAGTGCCAGGGAAGGAGTTGTCATGTTGGCTACAACAAAGGGGCTGAGACAGTCTCTGATCTCCTCCTCTGTGAGACCATCTCTTGATTTGGAATCCCAGCCTCCTTCCAGTCAGACAACGGTCCTGAATTCACCTCCCAAGTTTCTCAAACCCTATCTAAAGCACTCAACATTCCTCTGTAATTTCTTATTCTGTATTACCCTAGTCCTCAGGAAAAATAGAGTGGACTAACCTTTCCTTTAAAGCCACCCATTCCTTGTCAAACTGAACTTCAAAGCATGTGACTGATTTGTTGTGATCTAGCCACCTGACCCTAACCTCTGACCATTGCACCAGGCACAAATATGCCAGAGGCATTTTTGCAGATTAATGAAGCAATAAGTGGGCCAGAGAAGAAATGCAAGTGTGTAATGATCCTACAAACTATTTGCTAAATGGCCTGTCCTGCTCAAAGTCTCAGGAGAAAAATTCTGAAGTTGGCCAGTGCTCAGCTGCCTACCTCTGCCAAAGTGGACTACTGCCATCTCAGAATCAAGATGATTATTCAGCTCTCTGATGCAAGTCAAACACACTCCCATCTCCTGCTCACAAGGCGCCAACATAAAATGGATGCTGAACTGGGAGAACAGGTGTGTTTGTGCTTGGAGAAAGCAGCCAGGGATATGAAAATGACTTAGCAGCTGTTGGGAAAGAAGATTGAAGTGGTGCCAGGCAAAAGGTGCTTTTCAACTAATTATGCAAAAGCTTTAATTTCATTGATCATATTGTTCTCTTCTTTCTCTCTCTAAATGATATGAAGTCTATATAACAACTCTTTGGGGAAGTCAAAACCAGTGCCAGGGATGCTTAATAAGGGAGTAGGGGTCAGGAAACACTCTTTGGTGAATAACCTTGCTATTTTCTGAGGATTGTGAACTGTGGTAAGATTAATTAGCAGGGAAAAGACATATAAAGTGAGATGTAGTCATTAGAGCTGAAAAATATGTCAATAGAAAGAGTAACCTCTGAAAGCATGACCCAGAGAACCTGAAAAGCTCTTTAATATCCCTGCCACTGTTAAACTATTGACATTTATTCATTCTTCTCATTTGATAAAAAATGTATCAACCAACAGTGCCTTGGCGGGCACTGAACCATATTTAATGAAACATAGGTTGAAAAATATAGTTCCTACTTTCTACAGTGGCTCACAATGTAGGCATGAGAAAAATGTTCAGCCCTGACTCCTCTGAAGTGTGAAAGAGGCAGCGATTTAGCTAGAACAAGATTCTAAGGTCAGGCTGTCTTTTCATATAAGGTGGAAAGTTAATTTTTTAAGTTGAGTCTTAGGTGAACTTGATGATTTGTAAAAATAACAAAAACAACTTGGTAAAGGATTTTAATTAAGGGCAAGAAGCTTGCTCACTCACATGTGACAGTGACCCACATGGCCACATATCAGTATGTTTGTAAGATACGCCTAGCTTTTGAAAATAAGGTTTAAAAAGCTGGGAATTATAAAATCACACACACACACACACACACACACACATGCACGCATGCACCCACACACATGCACAAGCATGAACACATTCGCAGCAAAGAACAACTGCATGCAAATGTGTTGGTGACATTGTTGTTCTTAGTCTCACTTCATTCTCATTTAAGAAAGCAACATGTGCCAAGTCACCAAGTTAAGGCTACCTTCTGACTCTACAGCTTGTGGTTATGAACCAACATTACACATCTCTCCACACTGTCAAAAAACTGTATCAGCCGTCCTCAGAGCTGGAAACAGCAGTCACAGAATGAGGTTCCGTATCTCTCTGTTTGACTTATAAAATGTCAATCATTGTGTGGTCTCAGATACATTGACTTGCTCACTGTTTGGTAACATTGCAATGACAATGTGTTTTAAATATATGCTGGAAGGACAATTTAAACACTTGACAGCAGTGAGAGTCAAGGCAGACCATATTTTCTTTTCTGAATCTAGTATGCAAGAGAATCTGCACATACTGCCAGGGTTTCATTGTCATTTACATAGTCTTGGAATGTGAAAGTGCTGGTTAAGCAAGCATTTCACTGGTTGATTTTTACCTTGGGAGTCTGACACAGGGAAGGAGGTTCGTGGAAAGAAAACAAAGAAGACATAAGCAGAAAGAACCAGCCTATGGGTACTACCCTTTTGTTCTGCTCACTCTCTGCAATTAATTAACTAATTAATTATACCAAATATTCTGGGAAGGTTTGGCTTCTCTTGTTTCTTTTATTGCTGAACTTTGAAGATCACATACCATGAATTTACAGTAGAAGACCTAGATTCTACTGGGCATTATATACATGTCTATTGCACAGATTTCGATTGAACTTCTCTTTTTAAAATTTATTTTATATTTTATTTTATGTGCTGTGATGTGAGGGTGTCAGATCCCCTGGAACCAGAGTTATAGACAGTTGTGAGCTGCCACAGGAGGTGCTGGGAATAGAACCTGGGTCCTTTGGAAGAGCAGACAGCGCTCTTAACCACTGAGTCATCTCTCCAGCCCCTGATCTCCACTCTTTAATACAAATAATTGGCTCTAGAATTTAATTTTACTGATTAATAAGTTAGCCTGCCATGATTTAGTGGATCTTGCTGACTGATGACATCTTGGGTCAAAGACAACAAATTTTATAACTGATGGTGAAAAAGCTTCCTGAGTACCGTGGTTTATGTGGGTATGTTTGTTTGTTTGGACAGTTCTTTCCTGTCTTTGTGCCCCACGGAAGGGGTATAAATGTGTCCACATATATTCATGTACATGCAGTGGGCTACATTTCAAGAATGCTGTGCTGAACTTAAGGGGCTCCAATCTCTTCTACTGAACAGCAAGCATGCTTGTTGTAGGCTCTTGAGACTCTATCTTCAAAACCTATTTGCTGTACAAGCCATTTTGAAAATGTATCCAGCAATACCAGATTATGCCTCTGTTCCTACGGCATACAAAAATGTCAGAGACCCGCAGAAAATTATCTCTCAGCAGTGTTAATCCTACTGTAACATTTACAAAGGCTTAATAAAAAAAAAAAAAAAGTGCATGACCTCAGCCCATCAAGAATCCCACAAAAGAGCTCAAAATAGCTGAAGCAAGATTGCAAGCAAAGAACTTCACTTTTCAGTGCTCCTCTCTGTGTGATTATAAAACAGGAATGATATCTGCCCACTCATTGCTTATTTTGAGAAATAAAGGGAAAAGAACAGTTTGACAAATACTTTGGGTTTCATGATGGACACTAAAATAGGAGAACAGTATATACAAACATATTGAGTTCTAATCACACTTTTACCCTCCAGTGCTTTGGGAGGAAGTATGATAAGCCTACAGATATTTTATTCTGATAAGGTGGAAAACATATTTTTTTCATTAGTGTTGAGCATAAGTTTAAGCCTTTGGATTCATCAAACTATAAAAGCCAATCAGATATCTATTAAATACTCTGTTATTATTGAAAGCACCAAGTGATCCCTGAGATCATATGATCCTCCTTATAGCTTGTTCCCTGCTCCACCCCCTCACTAGCATGCATGGTGGCCCAGCTCCCCTCCCTTCCAGTTCAGAACTAGATGTTATCTTCATATTTTTTACTGTCTTATCTGGTGAGTGTGTGAATAAAGCCAAAGTAGACTCTGAAGTTCTAGTTACAAGATTCATGCAAGTTTAGCAGCTGCCTTTTCCTTTTATCTGAATGCAGACCTCCAGCATTCCATGGTTAGCCTTGCTAACAACTAAGATAGCCTGCATTTCCCTTAAAAGTGTTTGCCTACGTGCAGTCTGTAACCCTCAATATGAGAATGCCTCTCCCACACCCCAGACCAACTAAATTAGAATATCTGAGAATGGAGCCAAGAAATAAGCAACCTAGCTGGTTCTGAAAGTCTCTAGGGTTTGAGTGCTGCTCATTAAAATAATCACTAATATAATTCCAATAATTATGTTAACCTTATACATTTTAGAATATAAGAGACAAGCATAGGCTACTCGTTAAAAGGAAAATGAGACATAAAGAAACTGTGTTTTAAATGAAACAAAAAAGACCAAACGTATCTTGATGATGCACTTTTCTTAAAAGGATAATGAGCTAAAAATAATTCAACAATGGAAATACAGTTTAAGTATCCATCCAATGACTATTTTGCAGTTATAAATAATCATTATGGAACATGAGCAAAAATATGTGTGACTGACACTAAATAGTTCATGTATTTGGAGAAAACGGATAGAGAAAAGGTCAGAGTTATAAGATTATAAGTAAATTCTCCTTCCATTTTTATTTTCTAAAATATATTTACTTGTACAGTTTAAGCTGAAGCAATAGGAAGTAACCAAACTTAGGAGTTCTTGCCTCAGCCTCAGCATCACACCACATCTTGATCTTACAGAAAAATAGATGATGGGGGCTGGTTCTGAGCATATATTTCATATTAATATTTTAAATTAGTCACATTTCTTATACCCAGTCACTTATGATCTAGATCTAAAGACACTTGTGCGTCTAGGAATCACATACTCTTGTCTCTTCTCTGCACTATTGGCCTCCAGTGTTTTCTTCTGCCAGTCATTTACTGTTTCTCAGAAGTCACTTTCCAGAAAGTGCCTGTACTTTCTTCCTCTGAAAACCCACAGACCCAGTGCCCCAACCTTAGAATTCATAGTGAATTTTGTTCTGCAGTGCAAAGGTCACTGACTGGTCTATCAAAATTGGATACATATTTTTGGTTGTTGCTGTTCTTTTTAGAGTTTCTAGTTAGGACAAGATTATTTTCCCCATCTATTATTATTATTATTATTATTATTATTATTATTATTATTAGCTGAAAACCTTAAAAATGGACAAATCTCAAGATGAGATGTCCTTCCATCCTTTGTTTAATAGGAAGCAGTATACATCATATCAGGAATACCATAAAGTGCTGCTCAAGATGTACATAGCCCAAAAGCTGAGGCAAAAGTTGAGTGGCAGCTAGCAACCAGCCAGAGCCGCACTCACCAGATCCGTTCCTTTGTTGATGTAACACCTGGAAGGGAGTACACAGTCCCTCATTGGGAGAAAAAAATCTGCAATATGTTTGTCTGTCATTAAAGCTCTTTGATTGATTTTTTTCACCCCATCAAAAATGCCTGCCCAAGCATTCAATATAACTGAGGATCTGAAAATACAAAATTGTTCCTTTTTTAGTGTTTTTTTTTTTTTTACTGTACTTGTAAACAAAGGAGCTAGCTAAGACCCTGCCAATATTGTCCTGAGTATTTGATTTCTTTGGTACACAGCCTGCTGAAGAGGACATGGCTTGAATTTTCCTGCTTAAAAGTAACTCAAGTATTTGTCATGCAGAACTCCAGTGAAATCCAGTCATAATAATGTCAGTGTCTCTGGAAACAGAATGGTTTCTTCAGTATATAGAGTAAAATATGAAAGTAGGTACTATGTAGACACAGTAGGTCCGATTAATAAGCTTTGAACCTCAGAGTTAACTTATATAGAATACACGCGTGTCTGCTGAACCATTAATATTATTACCATCAGTATTGTTTCTCTCATGTAAAGTCTGAAAAGGAGGAAGTCAATCAAGGATTAAGTTAGAAGGGGGAGATCCCAAAGTAATATATGAGTTGATTTCATCTTATTAACAGATATATTTTCCATTTAAGTAGCTTTTACTGAAACTAATGACTGTTTGCACCAAGCTCAGTAATAAAAGCATGACTCATGACTGTCACATGCCCATTCAGCTTTTCCGCACCATCAGACGTTCTCTTTGTCACTTGCCAGTCTTCAACTCATCTGTTCTTTAATCAGTGATGTTTTCTAAGATTGTTTGCTTTAGCACTTTTTGTAGTTCCGACTAACCAAGCCTACAGCTTTCATTTTAGATATTTGATATTCAAATATCCGTTTTATAGAATTTCTGCCAAATTTCCCTTTAAGATCTGCTTTAATGATTCCATTAGTCTTAACTGCATCCAATCACAAGGGTAAGAATCCCCAGAATAAACCTTTAGGAATGATCTGTGGCAGTCAGTCCCTTCAGAGATTCAAAAGTACAGTCTCAAGAACCTGTGGTGCTAACTATGAGAGCTAAGCCTGAACGAATCTGACGCAGAGTGTGAGAGCTACAGGGACAGACAATTATGCTTCTCATCCATCACAAGATCATGACCGACAGTGCTGCAACAGACGGCAGATTAACGAGGGAAAAATTATGCAAATTCATTTAATAAGTTTTGTGTGACGTGAGCCTCAGAAAGGAAGATCAGGAAAAAAGCATCGCTTCTTTGAGCAGTTATGCAGAAACAAGACCGGAGGACAAAAGGCCTGATGTGAAGGAAAGAAACAGAGTAGGAGTGCTCAGAAAAGCTTCTTTGTTTAGATTTTCCTTGGACTCCCTCCCTCCCCAGCATTCTTTCCTTAGTATATAAAGCAGAACGCCCATACAGTGAGTGACTTATGACTTACTTTCATGGCAGATGGAGTGGAGAATGCCTGTATGACCAGATCTCAGAGGAGGAAAGCAGAAGGTGGCTGCAAAGCTGAATATTGCTTGTCAACCTGTCTATACTGAAAGATACCTAGAAATTCATAAAGCAAGTTCTACATGGGTCTGTGAAGGTGTTTCCAGACAAGATTGGCATGTGGGTCAGGAAAGTGAGAGCAACACCTTTCAATAGGCTGGGGGAAGGGCTCTGGAAGAGTGAGAGGCTACCTTGCAAACATTTCTACACAACCCATACTGAATAGGTGATGGTTTGAGCTGCTGCTTCCACAGAGTCTTAAGCCTCTGAATACTAATTCGCTCCAGCTCTGTATCATTGGTCCTGCTCATTCTGCTCATCCAGGACGGAGTAGCTACCGGTTGCTTTGGCTTTCAGGCCTACAACCATCAACTGTTCAGCCTTTGTTCACTGTCTTGGTTACTTTTCTATTGTTGTGATAAAACACCATGGCCAAGGCGACTTATAAAAGAAAGCATTTGGGGGTTCCTTCCAGTCTGTCTGGGCTGTGGTCCAGAGCAGACCTTGGGTGCAAGCTCTGCAGCCAGTCCCACAAC
>NW_022196897.1:48488240-48511127 GCF_008632895.1 Mastomys coucha
GAAATACAGCCTTATTACAATGAAATCCAATGTCTAAAAATTGTTCTTATTTTGGGCTTGTACCACAAAAGAGCCAAGATTTTAAACGCTACTAAATACAAAACAAACAAAAAGAAAAAAAAAAGAAAGCATTTGATTTGGCTTACAGTTTAAGGGTTAGAGTCCATGACAGCAGAGCAAAGGAATAACCTGAGAGGTCACATCTTGATCCACAGTCACAGACAGAGAAATTGCTGGGAATTGCACAAGTCTTTTGAAACCTCGAAGCTCACCCTCAGAGACACCTCTAACAAGGCCATACTCCTAACCCTTCCCAAAGAGTTCTACCAACTGAAGATCAAATATTCAAACTTATGAGCTTTTGGGGGGCCATCCTCATCTAAACCATCAAAATCATGTAAACGAATCTAATAAATCCCATATTTTTAAAATTAGCAACAAGTCCTATTGATACTGCTTGTCTGCAGCAGAGAGTAAACTTCCTGCCTTGTTTTGTTTTGTTTTTATTTTCCTAATCTTCAACAGAACTCAGAGTTTTATTCAAGGCTCACAAACGTGGACTTAAACAGGTTCAAACACCATCTATCTCGTTGACTTTGTTAGCAGAATTGGACTAACCTGACCCTCTGCCTGAACTTCCAACACTGCCAGGCCAGAATCTGCAGCTAAGAGATTTGTTGGATATCTGGCAGCTGGGCTAGAAACTGGCTTCTCAGCCACAAAGGGAAAGATGTAGCATACTAAAAAATGTAAATACACAAAGAATACGTAGAAAGAGAGTGATGAGAGATGAGGGAGGAAACAGGGAGCATGGGCCACTGCCATGATATGAGATACAGACCTACCTAAAATGTGTTTTGTATGTAACTCATCTATTTATTTGTGGGTGTTTTAGTTTGGTTTTGGTCTGTGCATGTCTTTAAAAACATTCATTTGTCCATTTTAAAATAATTGTTATCCATCTTTTTGTATAGATGTATTCTTATGGAGATAAATAAGGATGCTAGTAGTTCCATCTGCCCTCTCTAAAGCATATGTATATGAAGACTATAGACCCATGAGTAAGGCACTAGTTAACTTCTGTGGTCAAATTGATTGGATCTGGGATCAACTAAGAGACAAGCCTCTGGGAGAGTATGTGGGGCCATTTCCTGGGAGGCTTAACTGAGGCAGGAGAACCCTGTCCCAAAGTGAGCAGCACCTTCCTATGGCTACCAAATACAAAAAGAATTCAGCAGGGCGGGGAGAGGCAAGAACTGTGCTCATCTGCCCACTTTCTTTCTTCCTGGTAAGTGTATCTACTACCATGGCCATCCTTAGCTGATATTACAACCTAGGTGCTTCGGCCTTCCAGGGTGGAGTGAGAACCAGCAGCTCTCCCAGAATCCTGCAAGCCTTCAGCACTAAATTGAGATCCTTGAAGCACCCAGTCTTGTGGATAAGCAGGTTGTGAATTCTCAGTCTCTCCAGCGTGCAGCCAGTGTGGTGCAGATGGCCACTGTCTACTAGATCTCCCTTGTAAGACATATTCATTCCACTGGTTCCATCCCTCTAAAGAACCTTCACTGCACACCTGACAATTAGTGCATCTGCTGTTTACTGTGACCAAGTACACTTGTCTCTGGGCCTGCCTTGTCGCCTGAAAAATATCAAATTTGCAAGATAATTAAGAAAATAAAATGAAAACGGCCTAGCCTGGAAGAGGTACAGGATACAAGTTAGCTTCCTGCCCTGTTCTTTTACTGAAATTTACAAACTAGGTGTTAAGGTAATAAAAAGAATCTCCACGTTTCCAAGATTAGCCTTTTGTGGAACTGCTCCACTTCAAGGCAATCTCATTAACACCCATTTCACCTTCACCCACACAGCCGTCAGCTCCAACAGTGGTTAATCACTAGCAGGAGGTCACAGAGCACATCCAGGCCTCCTGAGCCTTACTCCTAATTTATAGTTTCTGAGCCTGTTTGCTACAGGAAATTTAAATATGATGACAACACAATATTTTATTTGTGATTCTAAAAATAGGTAGATAGAGCTTTGAATTTATGCTTCTCTCTTATCTTAATTTCTAGTATAAATAGATTGTCTATAAATACTCTAATATACATAAAATGTTTCCAATTAAATATTTTGTATAATTTTCATATTCATTTATCCAGCATTTATTTGTGCTGTAATACAGCGCCTTTTGTGGGATGTAAATGCTTTAATGTTTCAGGACTTTTAATTTTTTTATTTTATTTTACTTGTTGTTGTGTGCGTATGGGTAACACACATGCATGCTAGAGAGCACATGTACAGATCAGAGGACAGCCCTGTGGAAGTGGTTCTACCACTTCACGGGATCACCTTTTAGGTCTTTCAAGACTTAGAATGTCACAGAGCTTGCAATGCGGACTGCAAATAACAACCAACCGAGGGCAGTACGTTCAAAGCATAGCAATCGGGATCACAATCACGTGGCAAAGCTAAGCTGCCCCCTCACATCCAGGGAGAAAGAAGAGAAAGAGACTAAGGTCTTACAATCTCCTTTAGTCACGCCCGCACTGACCCAAGTGCCTCCCACTGGCCACACCTCCCAGGATTTCCCCCATTTTCCTTTTGTGCCATCCTGGGAACAAAGCGTCTTTTTAATACATTGGATTTGGCAGGGTGGAGTAGGATGGGGAAACACGGTACACATTATTCAAGATCCAAGTCATCAAGATTGAAAATCAGTACCAATCTCAACCATATTGTGACTGTCATCCTATTAGTCCTCTGGACACTAAGCAGCCAGGCATCCCAGGAGCCCACCTTCCATGTCTGTTTGCTCACACCCTCTTCCTTCTGCTATCTGAGGTTCCACATTCATAGCCTCTAGTACATCTAAGGTATGACAATCTTCTTTCCTGTGAGCTGAAGAAATGTCAGACTCTGGTCAAAACCAAGCAACAACAACAACAACAAACCCTCACACTTCTTCAGATTTTCTGGAATGTAAACCTCTCATCTCTGTCAAGTTGCCACAGACAGCTTTATTCAATGTGGGCTGCATATATGTTGAGCAGCCAACACTGTGTGAGTACCAAGAGTAGAAACAAGACCCAGAATCTCCGTCAGGATTTAATTCTGCCATCTTTTAAGAGTTAGTGTTGAGGCCACAGAATCAACTAAGTGGGACTCAAAGGTCCTCTCAGAGACTGAATCATGGACACTTCGTGGGTCTGAGATAGATCCTCTTCATACACATTAAGGTTGTGCGCTTGTGGGACTCCTAACAGTTGGGGTTATTTCTGACTCTCTTGCTTGTGCTTGGGACTCTTTCGCTGCTACTGGGTTTTCCTTATCCAGTCTTGACAAGAGGGTTTGTGTCTAGTCTTATTATAATTTGTTATGCTATGTTCGATTGATATCCCTGGGAGGCCCGCTCTTTGTTTTTGAAGGGAAACAGAAGAGGAGTAGATCTGGGGGAGAGGAACTGGAAGGGAGGAGGTGGGAGGAGGCGGGAGGAGGCGGGAGGAGGCGGGCGGCTGGAGGAGGAAGGAGAGGGCAGGAGGGGGCTGCATTTATTTGTTGCAAGCCGGGCGGTGGTGGCTCACGCCTTTAATCCCAGCACTTGGGAGGCAGAGGCAGGCAGATTTCTGAGTTCGAGGCCAGCCTGGTCTACAGAGTGAGTTCCAGGACAGCCAGGGCTACACAGAGAAACCCTGTCTTGAAAAACTAAAAAAAAAAAAAAAAAAAAAAAAAAAAAAAAAAAAAAAAAAAAAAAAAAAACAAAACAAAACAAAAAAAAGACTATTTGTTGCTTATCTGCAAGATTGGAATTTGGTTCTCAACATCCATGTCAAGTCGGTGGTTCACAATGCCTTTTCTGGACTGAAAAAATACCCACATCTGTGGGGCATGTGTGCACATGCACACACACACACACACACACACACACAAATATAAAATCTAAACACAGAAGGAAATAACTTGATAAGAAAGGCAAAATTATGTTTTAACTATGCTTTAAAATTAGCATCAATGACTGTTTGAAAAAGGCTTTTGAGTTTAAAAACTTGACTTGTGGATTGTTGACCAATCCACATTAGGCGTGCTGTCACAGCGGAGACAGAGTGCTTCCTGTTACATAGACACAGCGGAACAAAGCCCTTGGGTAAGGTAAGTAAAGGCAAGCTGGTAGTAACAGAATTTACAAAAGGAAGGAGCAGGCTTGAGAACAGACCACTGAATTCCAGAGTAAGTAGAAATAGTTTGGGAACACAGACTGTTAAAGTGTGGGAACTTTGCCAAAATCAGGAAAACAAGATCAGAATTAGGTCATTATAAAAATGAAGATCACAAAGGATCAGAAGCAAAAGAATGCTAAGCAAAACCCCTTGTGCCAGACTTTCACTGGAGAGAAACCTTGGCGACCTTAAATGTCCACCCTAGCCTACAAACGCTTATCATTTCACAGCTGTTTCCCTGTCTGTTAGAACAACCCTGGAAGAATTACAAAAGTCTCAGAGCCTACACACCAAACTGGTCCAACCACTTGGGCTGAAGTAATTCCTTAAGGAAACATGTCCATGCACTAAACTATCTTCTGTTTATATGCATAGCTAGATTATGAATAGATGACTGACGTGTAAAGCAATACAAGCAGGATTTTTCTTACATAACAATGAGAGCTAACCTATTTCAAACATCAGATGATTTGGGAGAGTAACAGACATTTTGGGAACTATACCTGAAAAAAAAAATCATAGTTAATGTTTGTTCCATCTTCAACTAATAGAGCTAATTCATTTAAACAAGTGTTATTGTTGTATGCTGGCATACCAGGATATAGAGTAAAACCAAAGTGGGCCAGATACACATGTACTGTCCTTTTGCTCCAAGAACATCCTTTGCTGTTTGCTTTTCAAAGGGTGTAGGGGTGGGGCTGAAACACTGAAATGCTTCTCTGCAATGAGCACAAGTTTAATCTTTTTCGGTATGGGCAGCTCCAGAAGAATAGAAACGGAACAAAGCTTCTCTTTCGTTCTTTCTTCTATTTTCTACTTGCTTCCTTTTCCTGTCTTGTAGCTGGCACCTGGATGTAAGTATGGGCACCTGGACATTTGTCCCAAGTTGTAGTATCTATATATGGGAGGCTTCCAGGGAAACTTCAGCACTATATCTGTTGACTGCTTCCCAGTGAACCCCACAGGTGCCCCTAAAGTTGACTTGCCAGTCCCTCTGCTCGTGGGATGCAATCACTACTGACCCAGAAACAACTAGACCATTTCTGGTGTGAACAACTAAGCACATTTCCTGTATGTCTCTCCCCTCGTTTGTTCCTTATTTGGATTCTCTTTTAGAGGCCTGGGATATTCTCATGAATTATTTTTGCTAACTCTTAGTAGAATACCACCTCAAATAATTTGCCATACTAAAATGTCTTGTTCAAATTACCATATGGTTTCTGTCTCCTAGTTGGACACTGACTGATGTTATGTGGTAGAGGATACCTTTATTCTGGAAGAACAAACTTTAAAATGATTACATAAACCCCCAAATATATAAAGAGTCAGAGATAATTTGACTCCCTGCCAGTTATCTATTTGAAACAAGCCTTGATTATAATAAAGGAAACAAAAAATGATCTATAATTTAAAGTTTAGAAAGACCATCATATTAAATCTTCCCTTTCTATTTTTTTTTTTTTTCTGAGACGAGGTTTCTCTGTGTAGCCCTGGCTGTGCTGGAACTCACTCTGTAGACCAGGGTGGCCTCAAACTCAGAAATCTGCCTGCCTCTGCCTCCCAAGTGCTGGGATTAAAGATGTGCACCACCATTGCCAGGCTATATTAAATCTTCAAACCAAAGAAAACCTCTGAAGCAAACTAAAGCTTCAAGTCTGAGACCCTTGATCAGCTATGGAATGTCAATATTATTATAACCTAATATATTCTGGAGCTCAGCAGTTTGCCGATCAGACAGCAAGGTTAAGGGATCTAACTGTCCCCAAACTGTAACACCACCTCCCTTTAAATGGTTATTATTCTTATTATTACTATTACTATTTGTATATGGGGTGTGTGATATTGTGTTGGGGGGTGTGTGTCTGTGTGTGTGTATATGTGTGTGTTCATGTGTGTGTGAGGTTCCCAGCATCTTTAGATTACAGAGTCACAAATGGTCAAGCACCTTGGAGCTCAGATCGTTAATGCCCTACAAATCTATCGGCACCACCAGTCAGCTTGATATTGGGAAAAATCTCTTTGTCTCTTCACATCTGTCTCCTCTTCTCTGAGGTAAATGAACTCAGCCAGGCTCAGCCAGAGAAGTGGCATGCCCCACACAGAGTGACTCAATACATTTAGCTCTACTTGAGTCTTTCCCCTGGTAACAACAGCTGGTGATTTTACTTAGACCTTGTTTATTAAATCTTCTCTCCCAGATCGGGCATCTTACTCAATATAATAAAATTTAAGAGAAACCTAACTGACAAATTAGAGAACCTTGAAGTCACTCTGCCAGCTTCAGCCCGTTAGTCCCCCCACCAGCATCCCAGCACCAAGCTGAACAGCTTTCCACGGTCAGCTCTCACACTGAATCTGACTTGTTTTATTGAAGTCCTGGAAGCACCCAGAGCCATGGATTTTCCTGTCTTGGCAGCTTCTCTCTACATCTGACTTCTCTCTCATGGCTGTTGTGCCTTAAAGATTACCAACAAGGCTACCATAGGTTGTTTAATCTTCTCATTTACAGAGAATTACAAGTATGAACTGTGAAACTTGCTAATGTTAGATGCTCTGTAAGTACTTAAGTTACCATGCTTCGTGTATTCAAATGGAAAATTATCCATGACCTTCGGTATCTCGCGGCCACTTCACTTTTATGAATTTATCAATCCAAGAGAGACATATCTCAGGCATACACATTTGTTTTCTGTCATTTATAAACTCAGAAACTCTTTAGCGGGAGCCAGTATTTCTAGTTTATCCTGATATCTAAGCCCTTTCCTAGGTTCCTCAGCTTTGAAGGAAAATGCCTATGAGGCACATTTCACTGGTGGTTCTCACTAACATCAGACAGGAATTCCAGAGACACCTCAAAATAAGAACATTATTTAGCTATAAATTAAGTGGATTGATACCTTAGGTCCTGAGAGAGATAGCAAGCCATCTAATGCTTGAAACAAACTTGTCTCATTCCGTGATGGGATTCTGTCAACTTTCAGATTGTTAATGAAAACATGCACAGTTCTTCTTGTTCCCTGCAGACTGGCCAAGCTGTCTGTAACAGATTAGAAATGAAAGTTGAAGAACAGAAAAGTCAGAATATACATTGCCATCTCCCTTAAGTAGTGTCATTATGTCCTCCAAGGCAGCTCTATTTTGGCACTTGAGAAGAGAATGTGAGCCCAATTTGCCCCTCCAGTTCTTAACAAGAGCATCCACTCTGCATCACCCTCCTTCCCTTCCCCCTTTCTCCTACTTCATCCAACTGTACTATGATCACATACCCATGCCAAGGCTGAGCTTATAGGTAGAGAGAAGACATTGGAAGTGCTGTATTCTCAATTCATTACTTTTTTTTGTAAATAGAAGCTTACAAATGGCATGAAGTAATCAAAAGTGGCAGAAAAAAAATCTGAATTCCTTTCACCTCCCCTCTAATTGCATGCTGCTGTTGAATGATGGTCTCCATGTTCAAGTGCACGACAGTAGACAAGTAGGCCTGCCAGCTGTGCTATGAGATACTTGTCAAAACCATGGGTTATGGAGTCACACATGAGGGCTTCTACATACCAGTAATTTGTACTCGATTGGGCTAGTTCATTTTTATGCATTCAGTTTTGTACCTGTAAAATAGGACTCTCACCATGGGGTGCTTACAAAAATGGAATGAACTGATATAAGTGCCTGAAATTGTGTCAGGGCCACAGTAATTTTTTAAAGTCATTGTTGACTGAGTTTTTAATCCCCTTTTCAAGGTTCCCAAACAACCATCATTTGTCATGTATTTGATTTATTTGTACAAAAAGGAGAAACTTGTTGCTTCCTGAAGTGAACTACTTATCTTCTGAATGCAAGAGTGTTGTTTTCCTGTAATAAACTGAATTTGTTTCCTAATTGCTCCTATCCTCTAAGCTGAGACTTACCTTGAAGAATTTACTTGATATTTGAATACAGTTAGGTTTTTTTCCTCCATATTCTCTGAGGAAAGCATTCACCTTTCCTATAATCATGTGTTTATAACATGGATGAGTATTTAATACTTTATCTTTGGTCTCAAGGATCGGAAGGATGGGTCAGAACACAAGAATGTTGCTCCCTTTTTACCTAAGGGAATTCCAAGGCCCTTATTAGTTTGGGGATGGTTTGTTACTTCCACACTGCCACCTCTGGGGAAGCTTGTCAATTTTGTATGGCACACATGCTCATAAACTGAATCTTCAACCTTCCTAGGCACAAAAAGTTCTTTCCTATTCTTTCTATTTATAGGATGGTAGAGGCCAGTAACTAGATATTTTATAATTGTTCCTATCAGTTCATTATGTATTACAGCATCTTTTTTTTTCTTTGGATAGCCAATAATATTAGTTGTCAAGTAAATGAGTATGACAGAATGCTGGGGAACTTAAAACCCTAGTTTTATTGCCATTCTCAAAAAAATAAATCTGAAGTACCTCTTTGCTGCTCAGTTGTGTACCTCAAATCTTTATTTTAAGAAGTGCCAAGAATATTGAAATCGTGTCTGTCATCAAAATTATAAATATTCTTCTATAATCCTAAAAGCAAATGGAGATTATATTTTAGTCTACTTGAAAGGCGATAAAGACAAGCAAAAGCCATAAATGTAACCTAAAAGAAACAGTAAATTCATTGAGATCATAGGAAAAATATGAAATATAACTTTAACCCTTAACTCTTTTACTTCTTCAATGCTTACTCCTTTTTAGTATATGTGCTGCAGAAGCGAGCACCAATGCTTACTCTTAATGACTAGCTAGCTACTTGACTGAGAACTGTCTCTTTGCCCATAAAGCACTATTATGTAGTGATTTGGATATAAAGTATCCTCCATGCTCCCATACAAAAGACACATGTGTTAAGAGCTTGCTCGCCAGATGGTAAACATCTGCAGTATAAGGGTTTTCACTTCCTTGAAAGATGAGCTCACTGATGGATTTGTAGCTTAGTGGTGCATTATTAAGAGGTGGAGCCTGCTTGGGCAAAGTATAACACTGCGTGTCTTTAAAAGGTGTGCTTTGTTCCCTTCCTGGCTCTTGCTGGTGTCACTCTATCCCCTCTATGACATTGTACTCTCTGCAATGATGTCTTACCTCACTATGCGAGCACCCAGAAGCAGTAAAGTCAAGTAACCATGAAGTGAATTCTCTGAAATCATGAGTCTACAGGAATTCTTCCTCCCTTAACTCATGTTCTCAGATGTTCTGCCACAGTGACATAAAAAAAAAATGAGAAACACATCCTGTTTTCATCTTTCCCAATGAATTGAGTCCATGGTCCTGCATTTTTAAGCTCATGGACTTGAGATGATGAGATGCCTCAGTGTGTCCCCAAAGCCTGATAACCTGAGTTGAAGAAACAGGTAATAAATGTTTATCAAACAAATGAACAAGAACTGATATAAGGTTGTCTTAGGGTTTTACTGTTATAAAGAAACACCATGGCCAAAGTTACTCTTGTAAAGGACAACATTTAATTGAGGCTGGCTTATAGGTTCAGAGGTTCAGTCCATTATCATCAAGGCAGGAACATGGCAGCAACTGGCAAACATGGGGCTGGAGAAACTGAGAGTTCTACATCTTTGTCCAAAGACAGACAGGAGAAGATTGGCTTCCAGGCAGCTAGGACGAGGGTCTTAAAGCCCACCCCCACAGTGACACACTCCCTCCAACAAGGCCACGCCTACTCTAACAAGGTCACATCTCCAAATAGTGCTACTCCCTGGGCCCATAATATTCAAACTACCACAAAGGTCAATCATTAAATTGGATTAGAGGGTAAATATAAACACTGTGGCTCTGTCCTATTACCAAAAGCTTGGGGAATATCTCAGAAGAGGGTGGGTAAAATGTGAGAGGAGGAAGTGGAGAGAGGTGCTGAGAAAGGTTCTCCTGGACACAATATGTCTGGTGCAATCACAGGTACTCTGGTTACTTGCTCATATAAGGCTCATACAAGATTTGGCTTGTCAACATTTTATCATGAAAAAGGAGAAGGCCAATGGGACCTTGTCCTTCCCTAAGGCACTATTGACAGTTAATGGTGGCTGGGTGGGGGAAGGGACTGCGCTTTCCTTAGTGATGTAGTCACTGACACATTGCCCATGCTTCAGTAAAGATTTTCCCACTCAAGCTCATTCAGGCTACCCCATGAGGCACACACAAAATAAAGGCAAAAAAGTGGAAGATGGGTGAGTTAAGAAGAGGAAGGGTTTCAGGAGGAGGGGGCAGAAAACAGGCTAACAACTTTTTTTACAAGGACACACATGTATAGAACTGTCAAAGAATAATAATAAAAAAAACATTTTGAAGAACAAAGTGAACAAGTGAAGTTAGTTCCCTACCTAGCTTCACTCCTTGTATTCTCCACCCATTCACACCAGCCCCAAATTCTACTGAATGTGGATACCAAACATAAATATCACCACTAAGAAAGAAATATTTGGCAGAAATTTATATGAAGTTGCAAAATCTTATAATCAGCTACTCTCCCCTGCATGTGGTTTATGGACATTGGGGAAGTTAAATTTAAAATAAAAAAGCATGAATCTTCTCTCCAGATATGATAATTTACATCTCAGGGTCAGGCCTTCTGCAGCCATAGACCAACAAAATCTTAGAGCTTGCGCCTATCAACAGGTAAAGCCAAGAAAATGTTTCCACTCCCAGAAATCCCATACCCAAGCATTCATCTTCTGGGTGCTGGTATAATAATATAAGTGAAGTTTCTGAATTAAATATCTACTTCTGTGCCACATGGCTGCCTAACTAGCTTCTTGGACAGATTTGCAGGTATCGGAGTCTAGCTGAATCTTAGCAGTTAACAGAACTTGCCTTTTATGTTCTCAGAGGAAAAGGAAAAGATCAGCTACAAAGCATTCTCTATGGGGAGACCCTCCACACAGCCTTTCAGGAAGAATCCTACTACCCCATGCTGGTCTTGCTCCTCCTATTGGTCAGCTAACACGTTGGCCGTTTGTCTTTTTGAATCAGAACCTAAGTTTTCCACTATTCCCCCAACTTGAGCTTGATCCCCCATTTTCCCCCTCCCACCGCGGTCACTGTGCCCATCTACCCTTTCCTTTCCTACTGTGATTTCTACAAGAGGATAAAGAGTCTGGCGCAGGAATGGACAAAGGACTCAATAAGGACAAGGGAAAATATCATTACCTTGCCTAGAGTCTAAAGTGGTCAGCAATGTCACATGCTTACACATAATGTCTTCAGAACGTATCTCTAGCCAAATCAAAAGGCTTCTGTGCCACGGCCTTGGCAGCCCCTCTCAAATGCCCCACAAGGGTGAGGCCAATATTCCAGGAATAGCCAGTTTTTCAGGAGTTTGGGACTCAGTCAAATTCAATGGCCAAAGTAAATATTAGAAAGAAGAAATGCAGGATGGAGAGACCAAAAACTGAAGGTGGGGGCATGTATTTCCCCGTCAACACGGGAGGGCTGCTTTTCTAAAAAGCTGTGCTTTAAAAAGCTTGCTTCACAACTGTAAACTCTTAAGGACTAAAATATCCACATGCCAGTGCTATCGTAAGCTTTTGATATTTCACTTCGTTGTATTTACATTGTTAAGATTTTAGTTTCCCATTGCACAAATGCACGTTTAGTATTTGATATTCATCAGTGAGACTGTAACATAGTGCTGAAAGAACACAAACGCTTCGCTGCGTATGTTATGAGTATATAGAACAGTTTTTAACCACATGCTTATTCAGCACTTTAGAAACTTTTTTAAAAAAAAGTATTTTGGGGAAAGGAATAATTCCACCATATGCAGCATTATCTCCGATATGTTTAATGTGCAATTTAAGAAATGATAGTGCTTTAAAGTAGCAAAGGAACTAGACTATGAGTCAGAAATTGTAAATTTTAGTTTCTATTAACTGGAACCTTAGGGGATGCCTCCGCACACTTCTTATGCAGGAGCTCAGCAGGGAGACTACCCCCAAGGTGCAATCTTGTTCCACTTCATGAACTTGCTATGAAGAAGCATCATACAATAAATATGAAATTGCACTTGAAGTCAGACCAGTCAGAGTGGCTGTCGCTTCTAACTTTGTGATATTGAGCACTCACCCTCCCCTGTTTAATCATCTGTAATAGAAGGGAAATGGGAGAGATCGTGTCTAAGGACATTTCCATTTTATAACAAAGAAAAAATGTCTGGATATTGCTCTCTTCCATTTACATGTAAAGATAGTTTACATGTAAACAGTTTAGTTCCATGAGGTCCACCTCTGTGTAAACAGTGGTCTGCATCTCAAACTTGTAGGCGGATTTCTGAGTTCGAGGCCAGCCTGGTCTACAGAGTGAGTTCCAGGACAGCCAGGGCTACACAGAGAAACCCTGTCTCGAAAAACCAAAAAAAAAAAAAAAAAAAAAAAAAAAAAAAAAAAAAGAATCCTTTTTTTGCTTTACCTTTCTTACTAGTATCTAAGTTCCATTCTGGAATCTTAAGGTATACCTTTTTTTTTTTCCACTAGGCTTCATTCAACTGGCCTCTGTAAGTCAGAAAGCAAAGAAAAATACACTCAAATTTGGATTTTGCCTTTTATTTATAAATATGATTTGGAGTAAGGCTAAAGTGGCATTTCTTTTCCAAATAAGCTTACTTTTAAAACTTTTTATATAAAAAGTACTTCTCCCAAATAAAAATTTCATGTTTATAATTTCTAGATCTTTTTAAGTGCCTTAACCATTCAGGTAAAAGATCATTGTTTCAAAAGGAAGTCATAGTTATAGTCACGGGTGGTTTCAGAACATTTTCTGGTAGTTTTTGCTTCATTTCAATATTTTGCCACGATTGGCTGTTGATAGCTACAAATAAGGAAGTCTTCAAGTCAGGGGATTTCTCAGTGGAAGTCCCCAGTTCAGCACAAGGGAGTGCTCAGGACGGTTTGGGCAGCATCTGGAGAGCCTGTGCAAGGCTTCCAGAATGTGTACGTGCCTCTGTCTTTAAAGAGACGTAGTCTGTCAAGGAAAGCGTGTCACCTGGAGAAGAGGTAACCAATTCTTACTCATTTCTATTGACTGTTAGCTTAGCAAGGAGGTTGGGATGCCTTAAGTGTGGCAAGATCTACTCCATTCCGGTACAGCTAACTAGGCGGTCCCTGGCATGAGCCAGCGATGCCTTTGGCATTGTCATCAGAGTTAGAGGGATCCAAAGAATATTGGAAGCACTGTGACCCTTTTACTCTTTCCCTAATTTTTGAGGTAGAATGGTTTATGTCTTTAATTTTAATGAGTTTTAAAAGTTTATATCTGATACGTGCGTCTTCTCAAGACGTGTTTTTATACCATGTGACTGAGAGATATTTGGCCTAAGTTAGGTTGCATAAAGCTTACTATGCCGAAAGTAAATTAAAAGTATATGTAATCCTACATTTTGCTTATATTTAAAAAAATCAACTCCAGCCTGATCAAATGTGGGTGTTCAAATGTTAAACTAACATTAGTACTTTTATTCTCATAAGAAATATGTAATGATGAACATTTATGACATCAGGTGTTAGCTTCATAAGCAATTCTAATTACAGTAATCAAGGTTTATGTTGTTCCCAACAGACCCTTTTATTTTCATCACAATTAATATCGAAGATCATATCATACTATTTTCTTAAGGATAATCCCAGATTAAATATCGAGAACTATTTTCAGTATTGTCATATTAAATAGTTTTTAGACAGTCAATAAGAATGTCTGCTAAAAAAAAAAAAAAAAAAAAAAAACATGTATTTTCAGTGGTATAGTCAGACAATACTTAAATAAAAATTTATATCATTTCATTTTACCTGGCTTTTTATCACTACTAACCTGTCATCTTACAGTATTGCAACTGTGTTTGGGTTGCTCTGCCCAAGCTGGAGTAAAATGGGGAAGAGAGAAAATGACTTCATCCAAGTTAGAGAATAATCACGTCATTCCTGGGGACCATCTCCCTCCTCACTCACCCTCTGCCATCTCTAGGATTACAGTTCTGTGTGTGTGCATAGCAAGAAATACTAGGCTGCCTCTGGGGATGTAGAACTGTATTCCATCCAATGTGCCTAAAATGTATGCCCAGAAGCCAACTGGGGTTCTACAGCAATGCCCAGTTATTTCTCTTAAACATTTGTGATTTATGGTGACCAAGATGACTCAAAACAACTGTGAAATTCCCCTAGGGGAAAAAATTCTGGTTGGAATTTTAGAAATGCGTGCACTAACTTGAGAGAACGGATTGTCCGTGCCATATAAAATATTCCCGTCTGTGAACATCCCGTCTTTCTATGCGTTGAGGCTCCAGTAAACATATGGAGTCCTTTGCATTATACATTATAGATATAAATTGTAGAACATGTTCCAGGCCAGTTTGCTTTGTCTCCTTCTTATGTGTGCAGTAGGGGAATTATCTGGGTAAGAGCCTTCTTTCGTGTGTGTTTTAACTACTGCTAACATCTCGATTTTATAACTTGATGTAGTCATTTTATTGATCTCTTATTTTTTTCTAAATTACATAATTTGCATGCCATTTTCAGATAAAAAAAAATACATGGCCATGCTTCCTCCTTCTCATCTTCTCGGCATAGCAGTTAGAGCTTCTGGATCAGGGCTTCATAGCACAGAAGAAAGCAGGAGATTGTTATATTTCTGATGTCAGGGAAATTTTCCCAGTGGCTAATATGAAGAATGAGATTGACTGTTGGTTTGACGTAAATGCTTTTATAATTAAAAAAAACCAAATAATTAACAATATCCTGATTTAATTAAGGGTACACTTAATAAATAATATCAAGGCTTCATATTAAATAATATTTAATGTCTTTGATAATATTAGAGACAACTGTGTGACTTTAGCATTTCAAATGAGGCAGCTATCTGCTTTTTTAAGAGACTTTGAAGAAGTCAGGTTGCTGTTATGTTTCTCTGATAGAACTGATTTTATAATTAGAAACTGTATATTGTTTTTTTCTCAGATTAAAATAATAAATTTGGTTGATCAAACCAAGCCTACACATTTCCTTTTTCTCTTCAATCCACATGCTTAGACGCCTCTCCCCTATCATTTTGGCTTCACAATTCAGTTCACAGCTCAAACTAACAGGAAAGAATGAAAACAGTGTGGTGGAAGCCAAGGAACCCTATCCAGGCCGAGCAACCAGACTTACAAACAAAGCAGCTGTTCATACACTCCCTGCAAACAGCTTTCGAAAGTTACATCCAAAGAGGGTCTGCAAAATGTGTGTCCAAATTGGTTATCACAAATCCAATTTACATTCAGAAAATATATTCCGAAAAGCAAATGTTTGTAATTTGTTGAGAATTTTTGCATTCATATACAGAAGGCAAATTCATCTAGACTTTCATTTTATGGCACCTATCAGTAATAAGTTTGTCTATCAAAGTTGACTTTCAGAAAGTAAAATGAGAAAAAGGCCAAAACATTCCAAATACTAACAAGTTTCACGCATGTGGTCTGTTCCCTGAAATGTTTAAGGAATAAATCCAAAACATTGACCTTGGCATCCCCGCTTACAGATAATTCTTTAAAATAGTTTCCCAATATCTTCTATTGTTGTTGATCGGTGTATCTTCTAATGTTGTTTTTTTCTTTTTAGATAATTCGGATTTTGTTTGAAAACAATTATTTTTAAAACAATTCTTCTGCTCAATTTTTTTCAAACGTATTGACATACATGATATTACCCTATACTTTTAAAATCATTTCTATAACTGCATAGATAATCCTTTCTGGTGCTCACTTTTTTCTATTTGTATTTTCTCTCTCTTTTTCCTGATTGGTGATATTATGGAAGCAATCCCTTGGATGTGACATTTTATACTTAGCTTTATACAAAATATCTTTTGGTTTTGTCTGATATTTGCGTGATATTTTAAAGATTATTTCACTCTTCTCAGTTGCTGATTTGAGTGTCTAGGTTATGTATTTTTTAATCCTTTACTGTTTTCTAATATTATTTAAGGCTATAGAACTTTGAAGACCACTTTAACTACAACTGACTGATGCTTATTTGTCACTCTAGCTTAGCATAGCTTCATAGGTTAGCAGGGCTGTTTGATTTGGCTTTGTTTGGGGTGTGCATGGGTGGGGTGGGTAGCGCTGAGGACTGACCCCAGGACCTCACACCAGCTCAGCACACAACTCTACAGTTTTTAACTGCAGCTTTATTTTTTTCTTTAATCGTAAAGCTATTTAGGTCTACTTTAGAACAATTTTAGATTTAGAAAAAAATTAAGCAAGAACTATTATAGACAATGTACATATTATATATGTATGTATTATAGACAATATATGTAATATATTATATATATTTTATAGATGGTATATGTATATGCAGCTTGTATGTCATCCTACTTCCTGACTTTAAGCCACTGTCACTACTATTGATATCTCTATTAGCACAGATATAAAAAATCTAGATTTTCTTATTTTTATTAAGTCTTTAAAATTTTTTATTATTTATTTTGCTTATCTCTCCCCTAGTGCTTGTTAGACCCTTTCCCCCTGATAATTTTTTTGGTCCTTTTCTAGTTCTTTGGTATATACAGGGTCTTACCTTATTCTACTTGTCTCTGATTCTCTAACAATGGAATTACAAGAACTCCATCACTATGCCCTCTGATTTGTTTACATGAGCTCTGGAGACCAACTTGGGTTCCCAGGCTTGTAAGAAAGTGCTTTATCAGCAGAGCTAGCTCCCCATCTGAAGTTTTCCTTTCTTTTTTTCTTCTTCCCTTTCCTTTCCTTCCTTCCTTCCTTCCTTCCTTCCTTTCTTTCTTTCTTTCTTTCTTTTTTTTTTTTTTTGATCACATTTATATATTTACTGGGTGTGATGATCAGATGCACCTAGAGTGTGTCTGCTTTTTCCTTCCACCTTGTTGGTGGTCAGGCTTGGCGATGAGTGTCTTTATAGCCACTATATCATCACCCTCTAGTTTTCTTTTTAATATGGATGTTAATTGGTATTAACATTTGACTGAGCACTTTTTAAAGATATATAGGATTTCATGTGTTGCAATTTTGCTTTCATTAACTTCTAAGAAAACCTTCTTTGTTTTGTGATTTCTTTTCTGGCTCACTAGTAGCTTAAGAATGTGTCTGTTTTCATAGATTTATGTTTTTTCTGATTTTCCTTGGATTATTGACTTCCAACTCTTTTCATCTTAGTTGTAGAAAGTATTTCATATGACTTAGGTTTTCTGAGCTGCAGTGAGCCTTTGGAAGGGGCAGTATTTGGTCTATCCTGGAGAAGAGTTCTTGTCCACTCTGCTTCCTTTTGGCACAGTGTTCTGTTTACGCTGGTTTGGCCCAGTTGGCTCACAGTACTGTTTCAGTTGCCATTCCCCTATGCTCTGTTTGTCTACTTATCATCAAATGTGGCATAATGAAATCTCCAAAGATTGTCATAGTCTATTTTCCTTTTCAATATTGTAAATATTCTTTTCAATTTCTTTAGGGCCCTCTTTGCTGTTTATATGTATAATTGTTATAGCTTCTTGATGAATGATTCTTATAAATATGTGTGTATGATGTGTATATGCACATGTATTCTTATTGTTTATCTCCTATTGAGGGTTTTTTACTCAACACATATTCTGTCTAATATATTAGTACAGTCACCCATCTCTCTTTGAATTACTGTACTCAGGAATATATTTCATCTTTTAGTATTATTATTATTATTTTATCTCTGTATGTTTTGTACAACATGTATGTGTTTGTATGTGGGTAAGCATTTCCATGTGTAGATTCATATGCATGCATACCATGGTGCACCTGTGGAGGTCAGAAGTCACCCTCAAATGCCAGTGGTTCTCACATTCCTCCATCTTTAAGAAAGGTGTTCTTAGTTTCATTTCTTTCCCACTGCACAGGCCAAGTTACTGGTCTCCTGAGCTTCCAGGGATTCTCCTGTCTCCATCTCCCATCTCCCAATAAAGGTGTTGATATTATAGAAATGTGCTACAGCATCTGGGTTATATAGTTCTGAGGATTCATACTTGGATCCTCATACTCATATGGCCAACTCTTTCTTGTTGAGCCATCTCTCCAGCCCAGGTCTTTCACTTTCATCTATGAGTGCCTTTTCATCTGAAGTAAGTCTCTTCTAGATAACATCACTTGATCAGTAGGCTATGTTGTTTTCATTGGCCAAGCTCTGCCTTCTATCTATTTTTAAAATAATCACTAATAAGACTGGTGACACTTAATGAATTACTACTTAATGAATGTATTCCTTATTATGTATTTTTAAGGCTTAAGACTAGATGAATCATCATGTCACTTAAAAATAAAAACTCCAAAAAAGAAAAAGAAAACCTCCAATGAACCTCATTGTTTTTACCCATGGCACAGTCTTATCCATAATCACTTTCAATAATTCAAGTGATATTGTATCTAGAAATGAAGTCTAGCATAAAAGTGAATGGCTAGCAAAGTTACAAAAAAGTTATAAAGTTACGAAATAAACCAGTGGCACATAACCAAGAGTAAAGGTAGCAGAGAAACATTGTCAACCTCAGACAAGGCAAGAAGTTGAAGTTGCTCAGATCTGATAGGATTTGTCTAGTTTGCAGAGGAGTTTGTAAAATAAATATAAATAACATCTCTGAATTACTGTCAAAGAAAAGCTTAGGTATTACCTATCAGGATTCTTATAGAGAAATTGAAATATTTCCTCATTGAAAGAAAACAATCTTTAAAGGATTATTAATCATTTCATGCATTCACAATAGAAGGCCTAGTTAAATTAAAATACTACTAAATATTTGGTTGAAGAACAGTGTAGAGAAGATGGCTTTTGACATTCAAAGTTCACAACAAATGCTCAGCTATCTTTTAATTTTGCTTTGATGTCAAATTAAATAAGGCAACTTCAAAATTCAATTAAGACATCATTTGTCTGTTTTAACAAGAATTTCCAAAATTCAACTCCTGAGTTTCTTTTCAGGAGAAATTTTAAATCAGAACCAATTATTCTAACTTAACTTCAGAAGTTCAAATGGAAAATAAAGCTCACAGCACAATGATGTGAGATATTTCCTCCTCAGTATCAAAGAATTACTTTATGTTCTAGATACTACTGCGTGCCAGTGGGTAATTCAACTCATCTGGTAGCTTGCCTGGTCAACATCCTTCTAAATAACTTCTTGTTTGCATTGAAGATGTTCTGATCGTTGTCACTTCCTTAAACTATTCTGTAAACGTAAGCTGGTGACTTTCTACCTGACCCAGCAGCTGACAGCGTAGCAAGCACAATCACTGCTGACTGTAGAGGTTCATGTTTTCAAGAGAAGCCCCTTCATGCACTGCTTGAGTCATCCTTGTGATCTGGTTCCCAGGCACCATCCCCTTAACTAGCAAATGCCTCTGCATGCTCTTACAAACTATTGTCCATTCCTTACATCCTAAATTGCTTTCACCTTCTGTGTTTAACTGACTCTTTCCTTACACTGTTTTAGCACCCTTTTCATTTTTTTCTGTTCTGTAGTTTTCAAAAGATATTTTTTGGAGTAACATGGAAATTAAGATAATTTAAATCAATATAAGCTTAGTTTTAGTAACATCCATAAACTATCCTATAGGTTTAATCCCTCTCTTATGTTTTCCTGCAAGTTATCTTCATATACTGCATGCTCATGTAGAAAATAAGAAAGAAATTATACATAAATATTGAGTCATGCTGGAATTTATATTTACATAGTTGGTTGATTTATATTATGTAGTACAAAAGGATTTTTTTTTTTTTTTTGCTGTTGTTGTTTCTTTGTGCGGTTTCAATTCTAGTAGGCTTTTAAATTTTTCATTTTTCCAGTACTTCCTTTATCATTCTTTAAGGTAATCTACTAACAACAAATTCCTTCAGCTTTTATTTGATGTCAAAGTATCTTTGTTCTCTTTAATTTTTTTTTGAAGGATAGTTTTGCTGGGTATAGAACTCTTTGTTGACACTTTTTCCCCTGTATTTTTCAGCATGTCTTTACATGATCTTGTAGTCTCCATGGTTTTCAAAGCAAAACTGCTATTAATCTCTTTTTTAAAATGTTGTATATGCTTGTTTTGACATGTCTTTTTGTATGTCTACATACAACGTGTTTGCCCAGTGTCCTTGGAGGCCAGAAGAAGGTATCTAATCCCCTGGAACTGTATTACAGACTGCTGAAACTTACCTTACAGACTGTTGTGAGCCACCATGTTGTACTCTGGAAAAGTACCCAGTGATCTTAACAACTAAACCATATGTCTAGCCACCAAACTACCACTAATCTTAGTAATAATTGCTTGCAGATAGTCTGATACATCTTTTTTTTTAAGATAGGTAGGTAGACAGACAGGCAGATAGATAGGGACTTGCATAGCCCAGACTAGGCCCAGACCTGCTTCTATAGCTGATCTCTATCTCCCCCTGAGACTACAGTTGTGTGTTACTGTAGCCTGGCTCCTCTTCTAATTCTCTTGACACTTCCAAGATACTCATTTTGTCTTGGGCTCTTTATGTTTTCCCCTGAGAGGTAGGTTGTCATGTAGCCCAGGTTGAACTAGAACTTGCATCTGAAGATGATCTTGAACTTTTGATCCTGCCTCTAGCTCCTGAGTGCTAGGACTAGAAGTGTGCACTGCTGCACATGGTTTGTGGAGTGCTGTGATAAAACACAAGGTTTTGTGTACGTGAGGTCAGCACTCTAAACAGGCTACATACTCAGCCCCTTTCTTTTGAGATAAGGTTTCATGTAGCTCAGGTTGGCTCAAACTCTCTATGAGGGAAGGTTGACTTTGAATTCCTGATCCCCCTGCCTTCACCTCCTGGGGGCTGGGGTACCATGTAGAGATGTGGAAATGATACCTATTCAAGACTTGTGGTTTGGATTTTATGTTAAGGTGATGAGATGACATAAAGTGACTCTAGGTGATTAAAAACATGTAGGAACATGGTAACGTTAAATTTTGATGTGAGACAATATGAGAATAAGTATAATGTCAAAACATAGGTATTATGAATTGATAATGGTTTGAACAAAGAGTTGCAGTGGAAGCAAACTAACATTGAAGATTATATATATGTGTGCAAAAATTGGGAGGAGGAATTCTTATTATTTGCCACTCCTATAAATTACTTGTCAAAGTGTTCACTGTTTTGTGTTTTCTTTATGTCGCACAGTCTTCTCAAAGGCATGCTCTATCTTTGTTTACTCATTTGGATTTTGCTTTTGTTTTGGGGGGGTTTGGGGGATTTTTTTTGTTTGGTTGGTTGGGTTTTCCTTTTTTCTTTCTTTTTTTTTTTTTTTTTTTTTTTTTTTTTTTTTTTTTTTTTTTTTTTTTTTTTTTTTTTTTTTTGGATATAGGATCTCATTATGTAGCTCCAGCTGTTTTAGAACCCACTATATAGATGAGATTGGCCTTAAATTCACAGAGATCTGCCTGTCTCTGCCTCCTTAATGCTGAGACCATCCTCAGCTTATTATATTTACTTATCTGAAGCCTAGTAGCCCTTTCTAATTAGATGCATAGATTCTCCTTGCTTCTCACTTTCTACCTGGTGTAACTTGTTCTTCAGCACAGATCTCGAATTGAGACACCGTATAGATATGTACAGTTCACAGCTAACTCTCCACTTGAGATCTCCACTTGATATTTACCATCTTAGGCACTGAGGGTGCTGGGCTGAAGTGAGGTCCCTTACACAGACTGTCTACTTCTCACTATGAAAAGAGTTCTCTGCTAAGTAGAAACTATTGTGTGTCTTTTCTTACTGGAACTCATATGTAAAAAGTAAGTCTGACAGAGACTCAAGGCCTTAGCTGTCTAATCATGTCCTCTCATTGTTAATTCCACATAATTGGATATAGAGCTTGGCAGCTATCACTCACATTACAGTATTATTATTCTCCAAATCCTAACCCCAAACAAATAATAAAGACACTAATCAGGAACACTGGGGCCAAAATACCACGTGTAGGTTGCATGTAATAACAATTACTGTTCAACTGATAAGTAGGTGCCACAAGACGGTTAGCTTTTTTCATATTCCCCAGGTCTCCAGACTTGCTTCCCTGCACACAGCAATGAGCATGTCCAATTCTCCCAGAAAGTGTCTTATCAACAGAGTAGTAGGGATTTTAGCAGTGTCTTTGTGCAAGGTCAGAGAAAATAGGTCCTGTTTTCATCCCCTTTCCCAATGCTGTGATAAAATACTCTGACAAAAGCAACTTAAAGATAATGGGGTTTATTTGGCTCACAATCCCAGGTTACTATTCATCATTGCAGGGAAGTAAAGGCAACAGAAACGTCAAACAGCTGCTCACATCCACAGTCAAGAGCCGAAAGTCGATGAATGCATGCTTGCTTTCACACAGCTTGCTTTCTCAACTCTTATACAGTCCAGGAGCCCATGCCTAGGGAATGCAGCCACCCAAGTGGGCAGCTCTTCCCACCTCAATTACTATAAGAAAGCTAACACCCCACAGAAAAGCCTACAGGCTGATCTAGACAATCCCTCACAAAGACTCCCTTCCCAGGTCATTTTAAATTATGTTAAGTTATGACTAACACTATGACTAACAGGCCCCAAGATTCTTTGTTTTTTTTCAGGTAAGTAAAAATCTTTTTTTTTTTTTAAACTTTTATTGCATTATGATGAGAAAAGTTACATGATTTCAATTTATCTGAA
>NW_022196897.1:48513141-48519483 GCF_008632895.1 Mastomys coucha
GAGAATTGGGTTCTGATGATGGCAAGTGACCTTGGTTTGTGTTGTTTATTTTCTTACACTTGCCCCTCACCATCTGGTTAACATATTCTTTTTTTTTTTAAAGCTTGTGGTTCCCCATACTACCAACATCAATGCCACGTCACTGCTTACTAATCAGAAGTATATACTAATGAGTGAGGAATAATTGCATTATCATTTAAAAAGATTATTCCTCAAATATCTAAACTCATATTTCTTAAATATGGAGTCATAAATACATTATTGCTTCTTAGAATTTTACAGTGTTGGGGCTGGGGAGGTAGTTCAGTCAGCAAAGTGCTTCACAGGCACAAAGACCCAAGTGTTTGTGTACTTATAATCCCAGCACTGGAGAAGTGGAAATAGGCAAATCCCTGGGTCTCATCAGCCAGAAAGCATATTCTAATCAGTGAGTCAACCCCAGGTCCTAATGAGAAACCATGTCTCAAAAACCAATATGGATGGCCATGCCTGAGGAGCGACACCCGAAGTCAATCTTCAGCCTCCACAGGCATGCATGCATGTGTGTGCAAGCACAAGTTAGAAACACATGCATGCCTGCATATACATACACACAAAAATAATTGTACCAATGTTATCCAGTATAGTTTTTAAAGTTCTCATAAAGCATATATTGTAGGTTGATCGTGTGTTCCCACACCCTTCTATCCTCCCTTTTGCTGGCCTCCCTCTTCCCATTAGCCCCTCTTGTTCCTCTAGATAGTTTCACTTCAACTTTTGTATTTTGATTTTATGTATTTATTTAAAATCTAGGAAATACAAATGAAAGCCAAAACTAAAAAATAAATTCTATTTTCTTTGCACATTCTCTGTCATTGGACACCTTGTTTGGTTCTACACTGTGAAGAGTGCTACAATAAACATTGGCATGCAGATCTCTATGATATGTCAATTTGGAGTTCCTCAGGTAAATACCCAGGAATGATATAGCTGGGTCATTTCAACTTTTAGTTTTTTGAGAAACCTCCATATTGACTTCTGTAGGGATTGAACTAATTTACATTCCTGCCAACAGTGTACAATGGTTACCTTTTGTTCAATTCCTGACAGGAAGCATTTTGGTTTTATTGGTTTTCCTTATAGCTTCCATTCTGACTGGGTTAAAATGGACTGCCAATATAGTTGTAATTTTTATTTCTCTGATGGTTGGTGACATTTAACATTTTTATATGTTTATTGGCCATTTGTATCTCATCTCTTGAGCACTGTCCATTTTATTGGCTGATTTTTGATTGGGTTATTTCCATGTTTAATTTATTGAGTTCTTTATATATTCTAGATATTCATCCACTGTTAAATATAGCTAACAATGATTTTTCTCCCATTCTGTAGGCTCTATCTTCGCCTATTTAACATGAGGTCCCATTTATCAAGAATTGGCCTTATTTTCAGATCAAATAAAGTTCTATTGACAATTCTTGCCTAAGACTAGATCTCTTTTACTTTTTTCTCTAACCATTTTAGAGTTTTAGTTCTGACATTCAAGACTTCCATTCTTGGAGCTAATTTTTTTTTTGTACAGGTGAGAGATATGGATGGATCTAGTTTCATTCTTCTATATATGGATGTCCACAACACTAGATTTTTAATCTTCATTGAATGTCAATGGTGATGAAAGTCATAATCATTGCAGGAAAAAGAAAATATATGTCTCTGTTTTGATTTAAAAATCATCTATTTTAAACAGTTTAGTCAACATTCAGGCCCTTTGCACATGTACAGTCATTTCTCTTCATGAATAAACATCATGGGAATGGAAAATGAAAAAAAAATCTATGTTTAAGAAATGCATATTTTCCTTATTCAAAGTTTGCAGCATATCTATATTTCCAACTGCATATGTATTCAGCCTTGTGTTCTGAATGTGTTATTAATTCTATAATTTCAACAAGAAATTTCCAAAGTAGCTTCAATTGTACTCAAAACCAATGCTGAATGAACAAAATTTTGTTAAAATTTGAAATTTCTACTCTTCCAAAGATATTATTATGAGGCCAGTAGCCTCTCATGGCCTAATTCCAGCACCCAAGAAACAGAAACAAGCAGATGTTTGTGAGTTCAAGGGCAGCCTGGTTGCATAGACATTTCTTGGTCATCTAGACCTGTTTTAAAAGCAACAAATATAAGCATATGCAAAGAAAAGCCACTTGTCACAGGGCCATGCCCTTAAAGAAAACACTTCCTCTCCCAGAAGCCCTCAGTTAAATCAATCAAGACACAATTGCCTGTCAGAACAACCAAAATATAGAACACTGAAAACATTAAATGCTGGCAAGGGCTGGCAGGGACAGGAACTTGCCTTCATTAGTGGCGCTAACACAAGCACTTTGGCAGTTTCCTAACAAAATAAACACACACTAACCATCTCTCAAATTTCTTCCATTTGCCTTAAGGAGTTGATAATTTATTTTCTCCTCATGAAAATTAGGACATTGTTCTTTTTTATTGGATATTTTATTTATTTACATTTCAAATGTTATCTCATTTCCCCATTCCCTCCCCCAGAAGCCCCCTATCCCATACCCCTCCTCCTGCTTCTATGAAGGTGTGCCCCCACCTACGGCACCCATTCCCACCTTGCCTCCCCGCCCTTGAAGTCCCCTACACTGGGGCATTGAGCCTTCACAGGACCAAGTGCCTCTTCCCCTATTGATGCTGGACAAGGCCATCCTCTGCTACATATATGGCTAGAGACATGGGTCGCTCCATGCATACTCCTTGGTTGGTGGTTTAGACCCCGGGAGTTCTGTTTGGTTGATACTGTTGTTCTTCCTATGGGGTTGCAAACTCCTTCAGCTCCTTCAGTCCTTTTTCTAACTCCTCCATTGGGGGCCCTGTGTTCAGTCCAATGGTTGGCTGCATGCATCCAGCTCTGTATATGTCAGGCTCTGGCAGAGCCTATCAGGAAACAGCTATACCAAGCTCCTGTCAGCAAGCACTTGTTGCATCTGCAACAGTGTCTGGGTTTGGTGACTGTGCATGGGATGGATCCCCAGGTAGGGCAGTCTCTGGATGGCTTTTCCTTTAGTCTCTGCTCCACACTTTGTCTCTGTATTTGCTCCCATGAGTATTTTGCTCACCCTTTTTTCTTTCTTTTTTTTTAAGATTTATTTATTGATTTTATGTATATGAGTACACTGTAGCTGTACAAATGGTTGTGAACTGGGAATTGAACTCAGGACCTCTACCAGTTCTGTCCTCATTCGCTCCATTGCTCCGGCCCAAAGATTTATTTATTATTATATGTAAGTACACTGTAGCTATCTTTAGACATACCAGAAGAGGGTATCAGATCTCATTATGGATGGTTGTGAGCCACCATGTGGTTTCTGGTATTTGAACTTAGAACCTTCTGAAGAGTAGTCAGTGCTTTTACCCACTGAGCCATCTTACCAGCCCCTTGTTCCCCTTTCTAAGAAGGACTGAAGCACCCACACTTTGCTCTTCCTTCTTGAACTTCATGCGGTCTGTGAATTATATCTTGAGTATTCCAAGCTTTTGGGCTAATATCCACTTACCAGTGAGTGCATACTATGTGTGTTCTTTTGTGATTGGTTTACCTCACTCAGGATGATATTTTCTAGTTCCATCCATTTGCCTGTGAATTTCATGAAGTCATTGTTTTTAATAGCTGAGTAGTACTCCATTGTGTAAATGTACCACATTTTCTGTATCCATTCCTCTCTTGAAGGGCATCTGGGTTCTTGACATTGTTCTTTCTAGCAGTTTTTTCAACCTCAACACTGAGGAAATTGACACATGTGGAGATGAGGAGCATGCTGGAAATTTCTAGACCTTCCTTTCAATTTTATTTTGAAACCTGCTCTAGTGAAAGCAACACATTTTGTTTTATTTTAATGTAAGCAGTGCTGAATCACATTTAACTTGATGACTTACTGCAAAACAATTTTATTTGATCCAAATGTTATAAATGGGAAGTTCTGCTTGTTACAAATTTTAGTAATATTTTATAATTCTTTAAAAAAATCATAGAATGTGTTTGTTTTATTTTCCTTTAAAAAATATTGCATATGTGTCTGTGTGAGGGTATAGGATCCCCTGAAACTGGAGTTACAGACAGTTGTGAGCTGCCATGTGTGCCCTGGGAATTGAACAGGGATCTTCTGGAAGAGCAATCATGCTTTTAACCTCTGAGCCATCTTTCCAGCCCCACAATGTTCTGATCATATCCTCCTCGACTCCTCCTAGATCCACCTCCTTTCCCAACCTTATGACCTCCCCCACCAAGTGACCACCAAGTTTGTGCTGCCTGTATAAATTCAGACGTAATGTCATCTACTGAAGCATGGGGTCACACCCTATATAAAACTGGCCTCCTCCCCTCATGTCCATCCCCTGCCCTTAGCTCCTCAGGGATAGTGGTGAGCCCCTCCCTTCACTGTGATAGCAGGTTGATTCGTTTGATCTTGCTTAGGTTTTCTTCAAGCAACCACAGCTGATAAAAGTTTTAAAATTATTTTAAATGATGGTTTGAATTTTAAAAATTGCCCCAAATATTCAAGCTCACAGTTGGAACCAGACAAGTGTTTGAATCCTTGAACTAGAGAGAAAGTAGGGCAGCCAGAACCCGACCCTCTTGTTCTAACATGGAAAAGATGTTTTTCTCACTGTGTCCATCTAAAACTTCTCTCTAGGCTATCATTCAAGCATGTCTGGATAGAATAATGAGAAACTTTTAATCCATGGGGAATTTACTAAAAATTGAATTTTATTTAGCAAGTATATCCATTGGAAAGTATTACTAGTGGGAGGAAACACCAAGCTGATGTGTAGGCGTAATATTTCTCAAGTTGTGGACTTTAACTCAATTACATTCGCATAAGGATCTGGTGAAAACTGATTTCCCGGGCCTTCCCCTACCTGCTCTAAATAGGAATTTCACAACATATTAAGTTTTTCTGAATGGTTCTCTAATCTACATATAAGGTAATAGTAGAAGTAGTTACTTACTGTTCGCTCAAAATTCTAGCTAAGACACTGAAATGACCTTTAAACAAATAACCTATGTTTAAGGTTCTCTTGCTGCTCTCTCAGACATCTTTCGGGTACGGCCCCGGGCTGCGGTGGAGCTTGGTGGGGCGGGGCTTTGTGGGCGGGGCTTTCCCGAAGAGGCGGGACGTGGAGCGGGGCTGGCCCCGAGGCTGGAAGGTGAAGCGTTAATGACTCAGAGCGCAGTCTCTGCCCTCTGAACTGGAACGGAAAGCAACTTCCGGTTGCAGTCATTCTGCCGGGCGCCGGCGACCTGTGGCGCGAGAGAGCACAGCGGAAACTCTCAACTGTGAGTAAAAGCCGAGTCAAGGTGTCTGGGTCGGCTGAGCCCGGGGACACCGGACTGGGGTGTGTGAACGGGTGTGGGATGCATGGCACCAACTCTCCTCCGAGAAGCCGAGCTGCGGCCACAGCGAGTTTACAGCGCGATTCTGAGCGAGAGAAAGCGCGGGTTCCTGTCCCCGAGCTGACCCTGTGGGGCTTTCCCGGCCCGCGACCTCGGCTTTGCGACGACCGTCCCCCGCCGGTCGCGGCAGGGGGACTGCCGCTCTCCTCGCTGCTTCCCGGGGCGGGAAATGGGAGCGGGGGATCCCGGAGTCCTCGACTTCGCAGAAGCAGGTCGCCCTGGCGGTTATGCCCTCGAACTTGATGGGCTCTTTCTGTTTAATCCGGGAGTTGCACAATTAATTCCCTTCTCTGCTTTCCTGTGGCGTGTCATCATAGCCTTGTCAATGAGAAGTTGGGTAACTTCCTCCTACGAGTCCCGGAGAGAATGGGTGGCCAAGGCGCAGAGAGCAGAAGTAGCTAGCCACCTTCACTAGTCACCCAGTCGTTAGGTAGAGTCTCCACCGAGGTGTAAACTGACTGGCAATGAGTTATACTCCAAAAACAAACAAACAAAAGAAAAAAAAAAAGCGATGTTTGTCATGAAATCCGAACATGGGGGAAGATGCTGTCTGTACCCCCAGAGGACTTAGGCTCTCTCATGTCAGGCTTCTTGGGTGTCTTTCCTCTCTCAGAAACTTTTGAGAAGTTATCATGAAGAAGAAAAGAGAGAGCGATGTGAAGTTAACACCCCGCCCTTTGTGACTTGGAGTATATACATTTAGCAGAAAAACAAGCACCACCTTCTTGCGAAAAGTCATTTTGTCCCCCTTGAGAGGGGCCCATGAACCCTCAAATGATAGAGAAAAAAATGAAACCACCCGCTAAAGCATTTCCAATCATGTAAGACAAAGCCTTCCACATCTCTTAAAGGCGCATACTCATGTTGTTTTGCTCCCCTATGGAAAT
>NW_022196897.1:48519565-48525394 GCF_008632895.1 Mastomys coucha
TTTTTTTTTTTTTCCTTAAAGGTACACATGGTGGCCTATGCTTTTAATCCCAGAACTCAGGAGGAAGATACAGATAAAGTAACCTTTCATGATATGTGTCAAATACTTTAAAGAACTATTAGTCATGTGGTTTTGCCTAGGTTTTGTATCCAAGATTATTGTCCTCTCACAAATTATTGAAATAATTTCCTTTGCTACTTCATTTTAATATTCGACTCATTTTAAACATCTGAAGTTATTCTTGTACACTGTAGATACATACTTATGAATGGTATCATAGGTTTTTTTTCAATGTGATAAAAACAGACATATCAGGAAGAGGAATTCTCCTTTGAGGTATAGTCTCTATCAGAATGGCCTGTGGACTTGTCTGTGAGGTATACTTTTGATTGCTGGCTGATATGGGAGGGTCCATCCAGCTCAGAGTACTATTATTATCCTTGGGCAGATGGGCCTAGACTTTATAAGAAAGAATGAACAAACCAGGAGAAACAAGCTAGTAAGCATCACCCCTCCATGATCTTTGCCCCAGCTTCCTGCTTGAGTTTCTGCCCCAACTTTCCCCAGTGATGGGTTATGAACTATGAGTTGTAAGATGGAATAAACCCCTTCATCCTCAAGTTGCTTTTGGTCATAGTGATTATCAGAGCAACAGAAACAAAAGTACAAGTGGGTTTAAGTGAGTGAGTTGACTTAGCAAGTAAAGGTGCCTGCCACTAAGCCTGCCATCAGGGTTCCATCCCCAGGACCAGCATGGTAGGAGAGAACTAACCTCACAATGTTGCCCTCTGACCCTTAAACACATACACACACACACACACACACACACACACACACACACACACACATAAATACCAAAGAAAGAGAGAAAGAAAGAAAGAAAGAAAGAAAGAAAGAAAGAAAGAAAGAAAGAAAATCAGTTCTTTTCCAACTGACTGAAAATTCTTTTTTATTTTTTGATGTCGGAAGATTGGGCCATGTGAGAGACCTTGTCTAAAAAGGAAAGCCAGGCATGGTAGCACGTGCCTTTAGCCCTAGTACTAGAAGGCAGAGGCAAGATCTCTGTTGAGTTCAAGGCCAGTCCGGTCTACAAGCTAGTCAGGTCTATATAAGCTAGACCCTGTTCTCAAAAAAAGAAGGAAAAAAAAAAAAGAAAAGAAGAAAGGAAAGTTTATAGTGGCTAATTTTATGCCATGTGCAATGTATATTCTGTCACAAGTTTTAGGGGTTTGTTTTTTTGTTTTGTTTTTAATCTTTTTAAAGATTAGGGGTTGAAAAATGTGACACATATTACAAAGTCCCGAAATACGTATTTTCAGTTGCTTAGAACCAGGTACTCTTGCCTATTCTTACACTCCTCAGTTTTTGGTTTTGTTTTTGGACTGCATTAGCTAGCCACCCAAAATATAGTCCTTTGGTTTCCCTCTCTATAGTTCATAATCTTAATTTTGAGAGGTTTTTTTTTTTAACCTATTCTGATAGCTTTCTCTTTTACTTCAGTTATTGAAGTTTAGCACAGCAGGCAGAGGAGAAATGGCAGTATAAATTCTAAAGGGAATGTGGTTTGAATGAGAATAACCTTTACTCACCAGCTTGGTGAGCTGTTTAAGAACAATTGTGATGTGTGACCTTGTTGGAGGAAGAATGTCAGTGCAGGTGGGCTTTGAGGGTTCAAAAGGCCCGCACTATTTTTTTTACCTTGCTGAGAATCATGATTTAAAGTTCTCAGGTACTGTCTCCAAATGCCATGATGGTCATGAACTAACCTCTGAAACTGTAAGCCTGCCCCAATTAAATGCTTTTCTTTTCTAAGTTGCCTTGGTCATAATGTCTCTTCACAGCAATAGAATAGTGACTAAGAAGATAAAAACACAAACTTCATTTGACGTAACTGAATACCAAAGAGTTAAAATCACCCAATAATATTTGTGTCTTTAAAATGTTAGAGAGACGGCCGGCGGTGGGCGCACGCCTTTGATCCCTGCCCTTGGGAGGCAGAGGCAGGTGGATTTCTGAGTTCGAGGCCAGCCTGGTCTACAGAGTGAGTTCCAGGACAGCCAGAGCTATACAGAGAAACCCTGTCTCGAAACAAACAAACAAACAAAAAACAACAACAAAAAAAAAAGTTAGAGACAAAAGATAAATAATTATAATCATAAGAATAGTGGTTTCTATTAGCAGTCCATTTTTATTTTCCATTTACCTTTATATGAGCATGGTTTTTTTTTAAATTATATGGTAACATGTCAATATTTTTTTCAAATTTCATCTCATGTGTGTGTGCATGTATATGAGGGAGGGGGCATGAACTTAGTTAGCATGTATATGTCATGGTACACATGTGGAAGTCAGAAGTGACTGCCTTCATGATTGTGTTTTCACCTTCTCCCTTGTTAAAGTAGGGTCTTGTTTCTGAGGAGCTGTGTATACTCCAGTCTAGGTGATCCAGCTTCCGGTCATTTATCACATTTCACCATAGGAATGCTATCTCACCTGGCTTTTTATGTGAATCATGCACTGAGCCATCTCACCAGCCTCAGTAATTATTTTTACCATAGAAAACTTAGTCATAAATTAAAATAACCATTCAGTAGAATGCCTGAATTCTAGTCAAAGTAGTGTCATAGTGTATCCTCTATAGTTTTCAGATTATATATTGCTAAGTCCCATTACCTGCCTAAGGTGACTCTTGAAAGTAATCAAAAATATCTGAAATAAACGTTTACAAAAGTTAATAATTCTAGGGCCAAGTACATGGCTTTGAAAGTAAAGGAACTTGCCACCAAGCCTGATGACCTCAATTTGATCTTGGGGACCCACATGGTAGAAAGAGAGAACCAACTCTTACAAGACTTCTCTGTGTTTCAGACATACACCCCACCCCCCTTTATAACCGTATAGAAATAACTATGTTTTCTTAAATTCAAGTTAACTATTCAAAGGCTAGCTAGATGGCTCAGCAAAAAAACCTGGCAACCTGAGCTTGAACCCTGGAATCCATTCAAGTAAGTTGGAAGGAGAGAGCTGACTCCACAGAGTCCACTGACAGATACATGCACACTAGATTACTTAACATCATTATTTATAGATCAACAATAAACTATTATTTAAAAAGTGCTGGCTAGTTTTATGTCACCTTAATATAAGTGGAGTTATTTGGGTAGATGAAATAGTAGTTGAGAAAATGCATCCAGAGGAATGGCCTATGAACAAGCAAGCCTGAAATGCTTTTTTACATTAGTGATTGATGTAGGAGGGCACAGCCAATTGTGGGTGGTTCTGTGTTTGGGTTGATGTTGTATGAAAGCAGTCTGAACAAGCCATGAGGAGCAAGGCAGTAAGCAGCACTCCTCCATGGCATTTTTGGCCTCTGCACCAGCTCCTGCCTTTGTGTTCCTGTCCTATTTGAGTTCCTGCCCTGACTTCCTTTGATGATAGATGGTGATGTGGAATCAAACCCCCTTTCCTCCCCAAGTTGTCTATGATCATGGTTTTTTACCACAGCAATAGGAACCCTAAGACAGCTTTTGTATAGTGTTGGCTTGTAACCCATCTTTAAAGCTCTGCTCTGTGCATATGTAACACACCATTATCTTTATCCTGAACTGTCCTGGTACTTTTCACTTCATATTAAATAGTGTGTAATTTCTCACCCATTTCCTTTAATCTGCCTGTGCAATCTGACTGCAGTGTCAACTTGGTTATTACCATTAAAATAAGTTTCCCAGCAAAAATGGGAAACTAAAAACAAAAGAATGAAGCTGATAGTTTCCTTCAGGGTATAGAACTTTGCTATGCAGACGAAGCAACACCTTTCCATTTGAAGAAGGGGATAAAAAAGCATTGTGTTTTACTTACTAGCACTCTCCTAGTTACTTCATTTTTCATTTTGTGTGCAGGATTAGTGTTTGGCTAAGATTAGTAGAGCAGTTCTCTGCTCTGTACAGTTGATGTCCTCACCCCCTCATCTATTTGGGTTTAATTCCAGGAGCTTTGATTTCACATTCTGGCCTTGATCTCACACTGTAGGCCAGGCAGGCCTTGAATCTACGATCCTTCTACCACAACCTTCCTGCTACTTGGGATTGAAAATCTGTACCACAAGGTTCAGGAATAACAGTAGTTTTAAAGGGACTTTTTGGATTTTTGTTTCTTGTTTTTAAGAGAAAGAAATTGGAGGAATAAATATTGCTGGTTTTCTCACAGAAAAATATCCTGGACAATAAGTTGACTTTTCTTCTCTCAGAGATAAAAATCTCCATAATGACAGTTTATGTATCAATAACTTTTACTTACCACTAATACTTCTCCTTCACATACACATGCAGAAGGATGTTAACGGTGAAAATAACATCTAACTTTTAAGTTGTTGAAATAGGGAATTACTTGAAGTTGACTAGACTAAGAAAACTAATAAGAACTCTGCTTTACTGGTTACTTATCGAGTAAAAAGTAGGAGTCCTTAAAATATGTGCAGTAGGGTGGGAAACTGTTCATTGAGTAATGGACCACATATAGTTAAGTAATTTTGCTACTGGCTTGCTTGCCATCAAGATGGAAATCAAGGGCTTCCATCCTCTCAGTATGAAGGACCTGTTCTTTTAAATTGCTTGAAGAAAATTAGTTGAGCCAGTCAATAAGTCAGCTGTTATTACGAATGGTTGAATAGTTTAGGCTTAATGACTGTTTACTATGCAGCATTTTCTTTATCATAATTTCATGATCCCATATATTTGCTATCCCTAAATCAAAAATGTTTTCACTGGAGTGACATTTCTCAACATTTTAAAGTTATTTCTTTCAAATTAAATATCACAAATTGTAGCTAATAATTTGTGCTGCTCTTCCCCCACATAATTGTACTTGTCCTCCTCATATGACATACTGAATACAAACATTCTCTGTAGTTTTCTCATCTACGAATGTCCCTAATATATATGACTTATTAGAACTGATTAATATGAACATATAAAATTTCATGCCCTCGCTTCTCTGTCTTCCGATTCTAACATGGCCCCTACTGAGACCTCTTAAATATGACGCGTGAGGTGGCACATTGCCTACAATCTCACCATTTGGCAGGCTGAGACAGGAGAATAACAAGTTTAAAACCAGTTCGGAGTACATGTGGAGTGTTTCTATTTGTCTGTTTCCCTCTTCCCCTTCTTTTCTCCTCTTCCCTTCTCTTTCTCACTCTACCCTAACTCTATAAAATCAAGCTCAGACTAGTGGCAAACAGCCTGGATGTGTAGTAGGCTATGCTATCAGGTTTGTCTAAGTACACAGTTTGGTGTTTAAATGGTAACAAGATGACCTAGCACATGCATCCCCATGTACTATGAAGAAAACAAGGAAGTGAACCAAAACTGAAACTCATGGGTGTGGTCCTATAAAATATTTCCTTCTTGGGAGACACATTTTCACCAGGTTCTAACATTTAGAAAGTTACTCCAGGACTCTTTAGTTCAACTGGTACAGATGTGCTATTTTGTTTATCTGGTAATTTTATCTAACCAGATTATAGAGAAAAAAAAAAACAGAGCAAAACTTTTTGACACTGTTCGAACTATAATAAGTTTTTTTTTTATCAGCTGCACAATTGGAATATAGAAATTGCTTTGTCAAAAATTAAGTGACCATAGGTGCATGGGTTCAATTCTGGGTCTTCAATTCGGTTCCATTGATCTACCTGCCTGTCACTATGCCAATACCATGCAGTTTTTAATCACAATTGCTCTGTAGTACAGTTTAAGGTCTGAAATTCCCACAAACCACAAGGAACTCAAGAAGAAGGAAGACCAAAAGGTAGACATTTCATTCCTTCTTAAA
>NW_022196897.1:48525982-48539253 GCF_008632895.1 Mastomys coucha
AGGCATGGGGAAGTGGGAGGCAACAGGGGTTTGTTTTTGTTGTTTTTGTTTGTTTCTTTGTTCTTTGGGAATGGAGAAATTTGCATGTAAATAAAGAAAATATCTAAAAAAAAAGAAAGAAAGAAAAAGAAATTGCTTAGCGTAGCATTCTATGAGGATATCCATAACTAAAGTTTATGATGTGAAAATTAAGATTAGAAATGCAAACTGTCATTTGAAGAATTGGCTGAATGCTTCTTATATAGTCTTGGAAGTGATAAATGATCATCCATGTTAGGAATGATGCTTCTTTCCCATTTCCTTTTGAGTAAGGAAAACATGAAAGGTCTACCTAACCCATTCAAAACTGAGAGTAGAAAGTGTCTTATTTTATGTATGTGCACTGTTATTTTTCTGGGTTTTGCTCCTGATACTAAAATTAGAGGAACTATAGGTGAGATACAGAAAAGATAAACTGTTTCTTTCTTGTACTCACCTTTTACCCTGGTCAGGTGGCAACTTTTTGAATAGAATGTGAATTCTTACTATTCAACCTGGAAGGAGTTGGGGAAGGCTGGTGCCCTTCTCCTCTAGAGCAAAGTAGAAGAGCTTGATGTTTTTGAGGTGGTTTCCTTTCCCTGACTTGAAACTGCATTAGGTTTGAATTGGCCTTTCCCTGCAAGTGTAAGCCCTAACAGAACCTTTACCCAGAAGTTCAGAAGGTCAGCAGTTGGGAGACCCAGGAGGGGGCCTTCCCTACACCCTAACTCTCCCACACTTGTCTCTCACCCAACAAATAAACAAAAAACAAACAAAGTAGACCTTAAAGAAGTATGCATTACTTTAGGGTGGATATGCTAGGATTTTTACCAGTAGGCCTGGTGGAAGTAGATTATTGGAGATACAAAATTGTTTTACACCAATATCCCCAAGTCTTAGTGAGTTCCTAAAACACCACTACTTTCTCTTAGCTTTTACTGCCTTTGTCCAGGATTGGCTGACTTCTTTAGTGGCATAATACTGGCTCTAGAGAAAACATAACATTATTATGTCTGAAAATAAGAAAAGTTTATTTTAAATGGCTAGGAGCCTGGGAAGCTAAAGAAAGGTGATGGCAAATCTGAGGGCTTGGGGTACATAACAAGAGCCTGGGCTACACAAGACTTTGTCTTTTAGAAAAGTATAATAAAACAAGGAAGAGAGAAAAAGATAGGCCAAGCATGGTGGCATATGCCATTAATCTCAGCACTCAAGAGGCAGAGGCAGAGCAGGTGAATCTCTGAGTTGAGGCCAGCCTGGCCTTCTAGGACAGCCAGGAACCCCCCAACCCCCAAATTAAAAACAAAAAACACAGGACTAAATTAGCAGCAAAGAACTAAAGATTGTGTTTTCACATCAGAGACCTATGTTTATCCAGTACTTCCATTTTCTAGTTCTGTGACTTGAGGTAACTTAAGAACACTTTTGAAGTTGGGTTTTTTTATCTCCAAAGTACCAGATATGTGTTTCTACAGCAGAAAGCTCGCAAAACAGGTGGTTTATATAAAGCATCTGGCAAATATATGTCTGATTCCACGCTAATCCTTGTAGTCTTCCATGAGGAATAGGAAAACACTTGTGCAGGCTGACGTTTCCTGTGGTTTTGTCTCATGTTTAGAGGACTACTTTTTACTTCCTTCATTGTAGGGATGCAAATCAATCAAAGAACTTAAATTGCCCTGGCCCTTGGCTGTATATCTCTTAGGATTTCTGAAGACATGCCATTGGTCCATGTCTTTAATTATCTGTAGACAGTTTGAAATTTCAATAGGATTTACAATGATTATGTATTGATAGGAGAAACATCAAGTAAAAAGGGTCATTGTTGCTTGGTCAAAGAAGGACTGATGTTATATTTTATTTTCTCCAAAAGAATGTCATTATAATGAAAATGTTTGTTTATACTCTGAAAAGTAGTAGAAATTTCAGTAAAGTAGTATTGTTCTGGGCCATCAGCCAAAGCATCAAAATATTTTTTTTTTTAAGAGAAAGTCTTCTGTAGCTGGGTAGTAGTGGTGCACACCTTTAATCCCAGTGCTTGGGAGGCAGAAGCAGAGGCAAGCAGATCTCTGTGAGTCTGAGGCCAGCCGACTATACAGAGTGACTCCCAGGACAGCAAGGGCTGCATAGAGAAAGCCTGTCTTGAAAAACCAGAGAGAGAGGAAGAGGAAGTCTACATTAGCAACTATGGTTTTTGTTTCCATCTTCAGGAACAGTTCAAAGAGCAGATCATGTATGGAGGTATGTTTTACATATTCCTGCTATACCATGACCCATGACAGTGATTTAAAATGTGTGACACTTTCCCCTTACACAGAATTATCATCTAAGAAGACTTACATACAATTTGCTGATATCTGTTGCTTGCTGATCCTAATGCATTTACCAGAATTAGGTTATGTTATAACCACAAGCATTTTAAAATGGGCAGATGAATGAGGTCTGTGGGAAGGTCCACATAAACTTACAAATTCTGTTAGAGACAGTATGTTTTATGAAAATTGTCTGTACTGTTTTATATCATTTGTTTTTTCAGAGATAAATAGAATCAATATAGATCTAATTTGTAGTCAACTCTTCCTTCCCTACAGTAGGATGGCACAAAAATAATGCTAAAATTTATTAGATCTGAATCTTCATATTTAAGAGAAACTGGTATGACCTTAAAGAAAGGGTGAAAAATTGGATAATTGTGGCATAGGTAGAGATCTGAAAAATTGCCAGACTACCCAAGGATTTGGGGTAGATGGGGCTTATCAGGAATATTCAGCAGTTGTAATGAGAGTAAGCTACACAGTATAAAAATATTGAATCTAGATTTAAATGTATATTATACATTTGAAGTCACACCCTAAACAGCTTGGGAATAAGTGGAAATAGGATTTGGAAAGCTCTGAAACCTTATTTACTTTCTCATTGGCGGTCTCACAATTACTTCTAATAAAACAAGTTGTGACTTGCAACCATTTGCCCAACAGCCTCTAGATGTCCTCAGGGAAATTAACACTGAGGTATGAGGAGCTATGCCAGTGGTTAAGAGCATACAGGTTATGGCTTTATAATTACAAGGCCTTTGCTTCTTCCTGTTTATTGATGTAATATTCTCAAGGCTAAATGCTGCTCAGCAGTTTTAAACTTGTGATTTAAAGAAAAAATGGGCCTTTGTGAAAAGCTCTATTCTGAAATTTCACTCTCTCTATAGAAGAGCATTCTCCCTTTATAGTTCTCCTTCCTTTTGTTCTGATGCAGTGACTCAGGATGCTAGAAGGAAGGCTAATCTGCTACTCCTAAGATTTTTAAACACTAGTTTAGAAACAGTTTCCCTTTATTAATCTTGTACAGCCTATGGCATTTTGTATATTGTTCTCTTATGTTTGGAGGATCTTTCAAAAGATTACTCAAAAATATTTTTCAAGATTTTCATGTTAAGTACTTAAGACGATATAAATTACTTACCTTGAAAAAAATTATTAGTCATACTTTATTGTCCTAAATTTGGAAGATTAGAAAAGAGATTTTTAAAAGCCATGCAATCAGTGGCTAAAGAGGTGGTCCTGTGAGTTAGAGGCTGTTGAGCAAGCACACGGACCTGCTCTAGGTCCCCAGCACCCATGCAAGAAGGCCCAGCCTGGCTGAGCACACTTTCCTTCAGGAGGATTGCTAGTGCTTACTAGCTGAGCACGTGAATATCAAGTGCAGTGCTGAGGGAATAAGGTAGGCAACAATCAAGCAGGCCATCCAGCATCTTCCTCCAGCCTGCACAAGGCCACCTGCACATGCACATAAAAAAGAAGTCAAGCATCTGCCAGAGATTTATTTTTCCTGTTGTTTAACTGTATGTAAAGGGTAACAGATCTGCATTACTACCTATTTCATTAATAATAATCTCTTTTAGAAAATCATAGAATTATGTTACAATGACAAGCTTTATGCATTTCCTAGTTTTCCTTGTAGCATTTATAGATAAATAAGTGAGCCTATCTTTTTTGGTTTATATATGGGAGAGAGAAAAAATATATTAAATATTTGTAATACAAAGTGGTATAGTAATAAGTCCCGAATCTCTCTCTTTTCTATTTCCTTTTCAAAAATGATTTTTCCCTGCATTTTCCTTGGTAAGAATATTTGAATATTACTGTTCAAAGGTATACCAGTGTCAGAACATGATGCCAGGAATACAAACAGTGAGAAAAACATATTTAACCTTTACTTCTAATAAATTATCAGTTTATTGGCTGTTCTCATTAATTATCTTTTCTAGCATTCTTATTCAAAATTTAATTTAGAATATTCTCAACTACCCTACCCACTCCGACTAAACATTCTTCCTCTTATCCTGTGTCTTTCACTACTATTCTTTTAATATTCTGGAAAATTACTGATGGACCATCTGCAACAGAATCATTTTATGTTCTGGGTTGAGTAGGTCCTAACACCCCTTTCCTGACGAGTTTAAAATCAAAAGTGCTCAAGTTCTGCCTTCTTACCTGTTAATGCATATCAAGTTGGCCATCAAAACTTCTGTCAATTTCACCTTTGAAATGTCTCTTGTATCCACTCATCTGTTATTTTCTCTGGTTTTACTCCAAGCACCCACTTTCTTGTAGAATGTAACAATAGTTTCTAAAGAATAGCTTCACATTGTTTCCTTGCTGGCATCCAGTCATACCTTCTTCCTTTTGTTTTCTTTTAAGGATAATTGAGATTTTGTTTTGTTTTTATAGATACCTTGTCTTTAGTCTAAAGACTCAGTATTTTACATAAGCTTTGGCAGTAAGTCTAAATCAGAGTGCAAGGGTATTTCCATGTTTCCTGAAGTCAATTCCTTAGCTGTCTTACATGAATGAAGAACAGGATAGCATCGTCTGGGAGACATATAGATGCTGCTGAAGATGCTTTAGAAATGTCCCTCAGGACTATGGCGTCTATTATGTTTCATATAATAAACTGTATATTTTTTGCTTATTCTGTTTGCTTGCTTGCTTGTTTTTTTGGAGATGGGTTATTACTAGAACATACTATATAGCTTAGGCTGGCTTCAAACTCACTACAGTCCTCCTGCCTCACCCTTTTAAGCTGGAATTACAGATGTATTGCATTATACCAGACCTAAATGATAAACCACAAGATAGCTGTATTAGTTACTTTTCTTGTCAGTTTAGCCAAAATGTTTGACAAGAAGCAACTTAAGAAGGCAATGGCTTATTTTGATTTATAGTTTAAGCTCTATAGATATAGCTATATAATTAGGGCTGGTGGCAGAAGTGTGAGATCCCTGGACACACTAATCCAGTGAGGATGAAGAGAGAGGACAAAGAGTGGGGTCAGATTATCAAACTTCAAGGCCCACACTAACCAAGGTACTATCTGGTAAAGGTTCCACTTCCTTCTAAAAGAGCACCAGTTGTCAAGGACCAATCCTTGAGACATATGAGCCTATGGGGAACATTCCACTTTCAAACATCAACAATAGTCTCATTCTTGGATAATTGTTAGATATAGTTGATGCAGTGAATAGGCTGTATATAGCCAGTTCCCTTTGTTTGTCCTCTTGGAACCAAGTACATGAGAAACTAAGTCTTCCTTGTAAAAATATATCTATGCCCTGCTTGAAAAACCCTCATTAAACCTTTAGTTGAACAGACTAAAGGTTAAGTTTTTCAGTGACATTTAATGCTTGCTACAGTCTGCCCTTAACTGAAGAAGTTGAAGGTTATGCAGTGAATGCACTCTACAGTCCAGAAGTGCCACTTTATGAAAGTGCCTTAGGGTTTTTGCAGTGCCATCATACATGATGACTTGACTGTACCATATCTAGAATCTCCTGCTCTTATACTCTCTGCACTAGACTTTCATAAAGGAATACTCCAGTCACCAAATATAGCCTCTTAGTACCGGTGTTGTTTCACAATGAATACTCTTTCTTTAATCTTGTTCTTCTGAAGTCCTTCTCATCTTTTAGGACTCATTTTGTCATATCCTATATGAAGTTTTCATGTTTTTTTTTCTGATTGAATTTTTTATTTGAACTTTTATCTTGCTTAGTTCTTTAGCAGTAAATTCTTCAATTCTAACACAAAATTCATAAAATTCCTTAACCACTGGATGAAATCTTGCAAATAGTTAATTCTTTTCTAGCCAAATCCCTATCAAAATAGGTTCATACCTTTTATCTAACATTTATAATTAACTTCTTGGGTTGGTTAGTTTTTTTTTTTTTTAATGTGTTCTCCTCACTAAATAATAAGGTTTAATGGGAGAAAAAGGTAAACCCCATAACCATGTTGTCTCCTGAGGGGAGCAAAAGCATCATATGCAATGTGTCCAGCACTGACCCTGTCTTAAATATTTTACTGAATTGGATATAGCACATCTCTTTTCTTTTAGAAACCTACAGAAAAGTAGCTAACCAAGATAAATGCTTTCTTTTTCATAAAAAGATTGAACTATAGTATGTCCAGACATTATCTAACCACTTACCAATGTCAGTGATCTGAGCATCTTCATTCTTGTTCCATCTCTTCCTGGAGTCTTCCTATACATATTCCACCTAGCTGAAAGTTGAAACAAATGAAAAAGAGAGCGGGTTTTTTGGTAGTTATGCCACTTGTCAGTATTCACAGTATAGTCCCTTCGTCAATACCTGCTAAAATTAGAAGTTCTTGTAACTGAAGAGAGGGAGATGATTGACCATGTGGTTTGGATTTAAGCGTGCTTACTCCAAATAAAAAGTATTTTCCTGGAGAGTGACAATTTTTCCAGAAAAGCACACCAAAATGTAATTGATATGTAACTACCCCCAGAGACTTTCCTTTTCCTATGGTCAGTGTCACTAATCTAACACACATTTTTCTTCTTGGTTGAATTAAATGTATCATTTATTTATTTGTATCAAGAAAAACTTAATTCCTCAGCTTATGTTTTTATTTCAGGGAGTAGTATGCACCCATGTGTGGTTTACTTAGCAGTTCCTCTTCATGACATCATGTGATCTCATTCAAGGACTTAAAGAGTTGAAAATAGCCCCACAATTTATTTGCATATGATAAAGGAATTTTTAATAGAGCATTTAGGTTTTTTTTTAAGATTTATTTGTTTTATGTATGAGTACTCTGTAGCTGTCTTCAGACACACCACAAGAGGGCATCAGATCCCATTACAGATGGTTGTGAGCCACCATGTGGTTGCTGGGAATTGAACTCAGTACCTCTGGAAGAGCAGTCAGTGCTCTTAGCCACTGAGCCATGTCTCCAGCCTAAGCATTTAGGTTTTTAAAAATAAGGATATACTTTTTTAATGGGATAGACATTTTTCATTCACAGAGTAAAGAACTGTAGAGTAAATATGCTACTTGGAAATTGTGTCCAAACATCATTTTTACACTGATAAGAAAGTAACTTGGGTCACTGAAAATTTAATGGCCAATAACTAAATAATAGAACAAAACCTTAAGCCAAGTAGAGTCTCAGTTCAAGGTTTTAGTATCCTAGCTTTTAAAACAGAAGTGTGGTTTACGTTGACAAATTGCTATATGTGCAGCTTTTTAAGGTGAGATAACTTCCAACTTAACAACTAGTGTGCTTTTCTTGCCTCATTATATATTTTTTGTAAATAGTCTTAAGTGTTTTTTTCCCCGAACAGAGCAAACATAGGAAAAGTAAAAAGGAATGCCTGAGCATAGTAGTGGCTTCAAGCACATATCCTTAAAGTAAAATGTCATGTGCCAGAAAGCATTGTTATTAAAAAGAAAGGAGGTTTTGCATCAGCACATTTTCCCATGAGAGTATGCCTCTCATAAGCAGTTGTTGCTCTTCTCCAGAAGAGAAGAGGAAGTAGCAGCAGAATCCCCAGATGTACAGCAGAGCCTCAGAGTTCCTGCCTTGTATGCCTGAAAAGCCCAGGATGCTATAAAAGCACCAGGGTTGTAAGCCATACACAGTGATCACTTTGTTTGTTGACTGTTCCACTGTTCTGTGTTAGTGTGTAAAGGAAAATAAGGTTTATAGAAGATAGGCAAGGGATTTGAGCGGAAATTATTTCCAATTTGACCAAGATAAGTAGCCAAAAAAAGTACATGGAAGAATGTTATTGTTAAACATAAGGGAAAGGAAAACCAGACCACAATTTGATACTGCTTCACACTCAGGCTAATAATCCATCCATTTTTAGAAGTATATGTTTGAGTAAAATACAGTTAAAATATCCTAACCCTCACCTTCCTTCCAGTCACTGTCATGACATGTCAAGGAAGTCCTTGAAACTGTCTAGATTCCCTAGTCCCTCTTGTTCCAAGAGTATACAAACAGTAGACTGGGAAACTGCCAAATTTATCCACACTACCACCAGCAGTGGAGGAGTGTTCCCCTTGTTCTACATCCTCCTCTCTTTCTCTTAAATTGGTGGCCTCTTTTACTATTATTATTGAACCCCTGTGTGTGTGTGTGTGCACACCCCATACGTGTGTTACACACATACGTGCTCACACACACACACACACACACACACACACACACGTGCATGCATGAGCAAATATAAAACCTACTAAGTCTATTTTTGTTGTTTATGTATGATTTCAAAGTTTTCCACTTAGTATTAGATAACTGTGATGTAGCTGTTTTCCTCTGAGGCTAAAGCCTCTGAGGTTAATCTTGGAAGGAAACTTGTTAAGACATAGGGTATAAAAGAAAAAGAAAGCACCAGGTTATTTGGAACAAATGTTTACAAGGAGATGAAATAACAGGATGTCTAAGTAAGGCCAAACACTCCATCCTGGAAGGAAACTCCCTATGGCAGGAAGTCCTTGAAACTGTCTAGATTCTCTAGTCCCTCTCGTTCTAAGAGTATACAAACAGTAGACTGAGAAACTGCCAAATTTATCCACACTACCACCAGCAGTGGAGGAGTGTTTCCCTTGTTCTACATCCTCACCAGCATGTACTGTCCCTTGAGGTTTTGATCTTACCCATTCTAATGGGTGTAAGGTCATTTTGATTTGCATTTCCCTGATGACTAATGACATTGAACATTTCTCTAAGTGTTTCTTGGCCATTAGAGATTTGTCTGTTGAGAATTCTCTGTTTAGCTCTGTACCCCATTTTTAATTGGCTTGTTTGGGTTGTTGGTGCCAAACATTAGATGGAGCTCAGGGAATCTTGAGGAAGAGTTGGGGAAGGATTGAGGAACACAAAGAGGATAGGGACTTCACAGGAAGACCATCAAAGTCAACTAACCTGGACCCCTGGGGGCTCCTAGAGACTGAATTTCTTAGTTAGGGTTTTACTGCTGTGAACAGACACCATGACCAAGGCAACTCTTATCAGAACATTTAATTGGGGCTGGCTTACAGGTTCAGAGGTTCAGTCCATTATCATCAAGGCAGGCGTGACACAGGAGGAGCCAAGTTCAATATCTTGTTCCAAAGGCAAACAGGAGAAAACTGGTTTCCGAGCAACTACGATGAGGGTCTTCAAGCCCATTCCCACAATGACACACTACCTCCAACAAGGCCACACGTATTCCAACAAGGTCACACCCACTCCAACAAGGATAGTGCCACTCCCTGGGCCAAGCATATTCAAAACATCACACTGAGCCACCAAAGAGCAAAAATGGACTGGGCCTACGTCCCCTGCACATATGAAGCAGATAAGAAGCTTGGACTTCATGCAGGTCCCCAACAACTGGAGCAGGGGCTGTCCATGAATCTGTTGCCTACCTGTGGATCCCAGTCACCTTACTAGGCTGCATTGTCCGGCCTCCACTGGAGGATTTGCTAAGCCCTGCAATGACTTGATATGCCAGGGTGGGTGATACCCAGTGGGAGGTCCTCCCTTCTTTTAGGACAAGGGAAAGAGGGACTAGGGAAAAGATCTGTATGAGGGTGTACTGGGAGGAGAGGGAGCTGGTATTAGGATGTAAAGGGAATAAATAAATTAGTGAAGAAAAAATAAACAAACAACAACAAAACAAGCAAGCAATAGACTGCTTCGAGTCATTTTCAGACTAGCCAAGCTTCAAAGAAGACTCAGACAAGCCCAGCAGCGTAGAAGCAGGGACCAGCCAAGAAAGCGGTCTGAAGAAGAGACCAGCTAAACTTCCAACCTTTGGGCTTGCTTTTGGGGTTGCAGTGCTCTAGGTTTCCAACTTTTGTGAGCTCTCACCCATGCCAGGGTAGCCTTTTGTCTGTTGCCTGTTGCTGTCATTGTTCAGGTCTTAGTTTAGACAGCCATCTCTAGGAGTCACAGGCTCACATCAGACTTCCTGGTCGTCTGACTCTTAGAATCTTTCTTCCCAATCTTTCAAGATATTATTGAGACTTAGATTCAGGAGGTGTGTTATACATATATCCATCGGGGATCCCTGACCATTCGTTAGTCTCTGTATTGTATCTACTTGTGGTTTTCTGTGATGGCTTCCATTTGTTCTTAAAGAGAAGCTTCTTTGATGAGGGTAGTGCCTTCAGGTATAAAAACATTTAGAATGTAGCTTGGAATTATGTTTGTCTAGGAAAGTAGTAGTAGGGTCTCTTCTAAGATCTATGACTTCACTAATCCAAGGAAGCTAGGTAAGTTTCTAGTACTAGTACTAGGGATGTTAAATGGGCCTTAAGTCCAGTTAGACAGCTGTTAGATTGTTCTAGCAGATGAGTGTCATTATTGCCGTGCTGATCATTGTTGTGGCTCCTAAATGTCATGACAACTATGTTTTTTTTTTTAACATGGACTACAAGAAGTGTTGGTAAAGATGTATAAAAATTGGAACCTTTGTGCATTGCTAGTGGAAATGTAAAATGGCACAGCCATCATGGAAGCAGCTTGGCCGTCACTGCAAAACTATAATGTAGAATTATCATTTGACCCAGAAATTCCCCTCCACAGGGGACTGGAGAGATGGCACAGTAGCTGAGAGCACTGACTATGCTTCCAGAGAACCTGGGTTCTATTCCCAGTACCCGTATACTGGCTTACAAAGCATTTGCAATTCCAGTTTCAAGGAATTCAAAGTCCTTTTCTAGGCACTGAGTATGCATATAGTATACAGATATACATGCAGGCAAAACACCTGTATACATAAAATAATAAATTAAAAAATGTTAATGTGTACACAGAAGTTTAGAGAAGCTTTATTCATAGTGACCTAAAAGTAGAAAGAATCGGAATACCCAGCAACTGAGGAACAGATAAACAAAGTATACATACATCAGTGAACATGCAACATTTGGAATATATTCAGCCATGTAAAAGAAGAAATCATTGGTATGTGCTCCAACACTGATGAACCTCAGAAATAGTATCTTAAGTGAAAGAAGCCATACATTTAAGCCTTATGTTGTGTGATTCCATTTATTTATTCATTTTAATGATAATTATGGGTTTAACTAGGGTCCTGGATATGTTAGATTAGCACTGTACCACCGACCTATATTCCCAATCATTATCATTTCACTTATCTATATATACTTGTTACAAAGAGGCAAATTCATTTAAATTGACCAACTGCTTGCTAAGAGATAGATGAGGTGAGGAATTGATGTTAGCTTTTAACAGGTTCAGTTTCTGTCAGGGAAAATAAATGTTCACAAAATTGTACCAGTTCTGCCACATAGAAATATATTTTAAATGCCCACATATATATGTGACGATGTTAGATTTTATTTTATGTGAATTATATTTAAATATGATTTGAATATTTAATGCCCAGAATTTACATAGTGAAAAAGGAGAACAGAGTCCCAAAAGTTGTCCTCTGACCTCTACATATGTATTGTGACACATGTGTATGAACACATACATAGAGTTACACATAAAATAAGTGTTTTAAATTTTTAATTGAGATTTATCAAGATTTCCCCCAAAGAAACAATTTGTAACCCCGAAAACCAATAGAAATGTGTCTATTCTGTGGCTTTTAGAAAATCCTTTAAAAAAAAAAAAGAGTCTGGGTTGTATTTTTTTTTTTAATTGCACAGGAAGAGTCAGAACCATTAAGGAGCTCTCTGCACAGTGCCAAGGAATGTATTAGGGATGTTAGGCAAACTGAGATGAGAAAACCAAATTCTCTCCTTTGAGGAAGTCACCTGTAGTTTCAGAAGCAGCAGGGAAGTTAGGGCACTAACAGGCAGTAGAGTTGACACTGAAGGGATATGAGCTTTCTTTTCTTTTTTTAATGTACAATCCAACAGCAGCTCTCCCTAGATTTTGTTCTAAAATAAGAGCATTTTCACACTTTTTAATTGCTCTGTGATAACAACAGTGTGAATTCCATCCATAAACATTTATTATCTATTTAGTTTTGCTCTAATTTAGTGTAGCAAGAATTCACCTTCTAAGTAGGAGTAACTGTCCATTTAGTAAAGAAGTCCCTTCTCATTACTAATCACGTTGCACATTTCTATACTAAAGTGCTAATAATTAAATAATCTTTTATATTTCTCCATTTTTAAATGACATTTACAGGTTCCCACCTATTTCCAAAACAGCATTTTTATGAACTGGACAATGATTTAGGAATTGGAATATTAGCAAAGACTATTTTACTTAACATTGTAAATTTCATATTTCATGTCATGATTTCAGATGTAAATTTTTATAGTTTTGTAAACCTTTATATCACCTGGTGCTATGTTTATGGGACTCTTTTCAGGAAGCAGTTTTAAAAATGTATGTAGCTTTAATAATTATCTAAGCTGTTCTGATATTTTCCAGAGCTGGCATTCCTACCATCCTTTATAGTGATGCTACAGGACAAAGAGGAATGGATAAAAACATTGGTGAGCAACTCAATAGAGCATATGAAGCCTTCCGACAGGCATGCATGGACAGAGACTCCGCAGTAAGAGAGCTACAGCAAAAGGTGTGTGGGTTGGGATTTGAAAATTGGTTAATATGCTGTTAAATTGAGGCTGAGAACTGAGAATATTAGGTGGTTGGAAACTATTTGCAAAACTATAATTATTAAAACAGAAGAGGGTAGTAATGAATCAACATTGAGTTTTTGTTACCTTTTAAAAAACAATTTTATGTCATATGGGAAAGGTTTATTTGCTGGATTCATTTTAAATGATTATAATTAAGATAGAACATTGTTTCTCTATGTGTAGCTTTTAAATATCACTAATTACTTTAATATAAGAAAGAAACTACTATAAAGGTCATTTTATGTTAGAGAGAAATTTATCACTGCTCCTCAGTTTTGCATTGCTTCTTTGTTTTTTGTTTCTTTCTTTCTTTTTTTTTTTTTTTTTTTTTTTTTTT
>NW_022196897.1:48539263-48605718 GCF_008632895.1 Mastomys coucha
TTTTTTTTTTTTTTTTAATTGTTATTTGGGTATCAGGAAGATTCAAGTCTTAATGTATCCTGGAACTAAATTTGTTATTATCATCTTCCATTCTTTATGACAGCTAAAATAGAATGGAACATGGTAAGTTATTATAGTAATGTATCAAAAATTCATAGCCAAAGAATTTATGGAAAAAAGAAAAAAAGAGTCTAGAGCAATCTGTGCTCAGTCTTCCTGTGTATTTTCTTCCCTCCAGCTTCACAAATTTTGTCACGTGTGGGAAGCATAAGAAATTCCACTAAAGATTCACAGTTATTTGGATTTTGTTGTTATTTTTGAATTCAGAGCTGGCCTCATAGATACTATGTCAACCAAAAGTCCAAACTCAGAAAAAGTAGATCCACTGTAAGTGTTATTATACTGTCTAAATAAGCTGATACAGCAGTTACAGTCCTACCACATAGGAATGGTTTTAAAGGCCATTTTCCCGAGTAATATCAAAGGATCAATTTTGTAAGTAGGCCTTTATGAAAATAACAGCCAAAGATCTACTAGGAGGAATATTAGCTTATTCCTCCACTGACAGTGGGAGATAAGGGATCTTACATTGTTTTCTTTGGTTAAAAATTTTCTTGAGGAGCTAGAGAGATAGCTCAGTGGTTTAAAGTGCTTGCCATGAAAGCATGAGGACCAAATTTGATTCCCCAGAACCCATGTAAATGTTGGGTGGGCATATCGATCTGCCTGTAATTGCAGCACTTGAAAGGCAGAGATGGGGAAATCTTCAGGACAAGTCACAGAATCATACTAGCTACATTGGGAACCTCTAAGGCTCAATTCAGAGACCCTGCCTTAATGAATAAGGTAGAAAGTGATTGAAGAAACTCTCAGCATCAGCCTCAGGCAGCCTCTACAGGCGCACACATGCACATGTGCCCACAAACATGAACATACATGCACACATACCACAATACAGATAGGAAGAAAAATGTTATTCCATGAAATCAGAAGTAAAAAAAAAAAAAGCTAGCCATAAAATCTTTTGTTGTTTCAATAAATACAGTAAGTCACTACCCAATTTCTTCCTTTGTAGAGGATACAGCTACTATTAAATGTTTATGTGTATACCTCCCTGAACTCTACAGAAGCTGCCTTAGTCTTTGTGAACCTTCTCTTGGTTTGCAAACGAATATTCTGTTGTTGAGTAAACTAAAGACTCTGACCCTTCTCATCTTAGGTAGCTAGAAGGAAAGGGCATGATATGACAGGGACTCTAAGGATTATTAAATGAGAAAGAAATAAAAAACACCCAGGTTCTATTCTCCCTACTTTACAGTTAGGTTCAATAAAAGACTTGACAGTTCTATTTGTGTTCTAGGTCTGCTTGGAACTAGGGAAGAAGAGTGTTTAGAGGTTTTTAGAGTAAGACAGAAACCAGAATTTCTCCTACCTCCCAGTTTAATCCCCTTTCTGCCTTGGAAGAAGCCTTTGCTCACACTAACATGAGTCGCAAAGAAGAAAATGGGAATTTAAGTTAATGTTTGTCAAGTATTCAAGAATAAAGATAACTCTGTTCTTTTATTTTAAATGCAAGATAGCCTGATGAATTTCTTTGATAAATTTATTGGGAGTCTGTGTTATTGGACCTTTGATGAAGTTTTGAGGATACTAAAGTAAGTGAAACATTGTTTATGCTTTTAGGAACTTTTAAAAGTTCAAATAGATAATAAAATAGATATTTCATATATAATTTAAAAAACAAACAAAAAAAAAAGAGGCTCAATGGCTGTTATCTGACTACTATCAGGTGGTACAGAAAAGATCAAGCAGGTAGTATGTGACCCAGAGAAAGGGCACTAATTCATTCTTGTGGATCAAGTCAGCACACTGTGTGTATGTGCCCGTGTCTGTGTATGTGTATGTTTATGTGCCTATGTCTGTGTCTGTGTCTGTGTATGTGCCTGTGTCTGTGTCTGTGCTGTGTCTGTGTCTGTGTCTGTGTCTGTATCTGTATCTGTATCTGTCTGTCTGTCAGTGTCTGTGTCTGTGTCTGTGTCTGTGTGTGTGTGTGTCTATGCCTGTGTCTGTGTCTGTGTCTGTGTCTGTGTGTGTGTGTGTGCCTGTGTCTGTGTCTGTGTGTGTGTCTGTGTCTGTGTGTGTATCTGTGTCTGTGTCTGTGTCTATGTCTGTGTGTGTGTGTGTATCTGTGTCTGTGTGTATGTCTGTGCCTGTGCCTGTGTCTGTGTCTGTGTCTGTATCTGTATCTGTCTGTGTCTGTGTCAGTGTCTGTGCCTGTGTCTGTGTCTTGTGTGTGTGTGTGTCTGTGCCTGTGTCTGTGTCTGTGTCTGTTTCTGTTTCTGTGTGTGTGTCTGTGTGTGTCTGTGTCTGTGTCTGTGTCTGTCTGTGTCTGTGTCTGTGTCTGTCTGTATCTGTGTCTGTGTCTGTCTATGTCTGTGTCTGTCTGTGTCTGTGTGTGTCTGTGTCCGTGTCGTCTGTGTCTGTGTCGTCTGTGTCTGTGTCGTCTGTGTCTGTGTCGTCTGTGTCTGTGTCGTCTGTGTCCGTGCCTGTGTGTGTGTCTGTGTGTGTGTCTGTGTCTGTGTGTGTGTCTGTGTCTGTGTCCGTGCCTGTGTGTGTGTCTGTGTGTGTGTCTGTGTCTGTGTGTGTGTCTGTGTGTGTGTCTGTGTCTGTGTCCGTGCCTGTGTCTGTGTCTGTGTCTGTGTCTGTGTCTGTGTCTGTGTCTGTGTCTGTGTCTGTGTCTGTGTGTGTATCTGTGTCTGTGTCTATGTCTGTGTAAAACAAGAAGTAAGGGAATGTTTGGTACCTTACTTGCCCTACTAGGTGGTCCTATGAGTCCATTAAAAAGATGAGGTATTGCAGGAAAAGAGCTGCCAAGATTATAGACTCATTATGAGGAATATGACTAGCTAGTATGTATTGTATGTTTATTCACTCAAAAGTTACTGAAGAATTATATGCTTTAGAAATGTCTTAACACTGACAAAGAGCTCAGCAAACATACTGAAGATATATTGCATGTGTTCTAAGTGGAAGTAATTTAAAAATATGGCAATCATCTAGTCATAATTTATAAATTCTAATATGTACACTAATTAAAAAGAATATATTAATAATTTGTGTAATGTATTAATTCTTTCTTAACTTATATTGAATATATATTAAGTATATATCCTCATTTATTGCACCTTGCCTTCAAAATGAATAGCAGTCATTATAAGAATTCAAAACAAGAAGCTGAAGTAGCAGTTATGGGTGAATTAAACAAAAGATCTAAAATTTCTTTAGGAGCTAAAATGGAAAGCAAGTGGCACCTGAGTGTAGGTCACTTATGAAGATGATGGTAATAGACTCTAGAATGACTTTAGAATGACTGCTTTAATGCTGATAACTGGAATCAAGAGTGGTGAAGAAGGTAGAGTTTGGGTATGGAAAAATAAGATGCATAATTCGGTTCTATGATTAGGTTTAGACCTTTAGAACATGTAGAGGACCATCTGATGAATAGGTATAAGTCCAGTTCTGTAGGCCCACAAGGAGCTCTGTGTTGGAGACTGTGGTGGTTTAAATAAGAAGGACCCCTGACAAGTTCATTTATTTGAATGCTTAGTTACCAGGGAATAGGACTATTTGAAAGGATTAGAAGGATTAAGACGTGTGACCCTGTTGGCTTTGAGATTTCAGCACAGAGACCCATTTATCCTAGCCATGCATAGATACTTTTTTTGTTTTGCCACTCTACTCCCTCACAGTCTTACTACACAAGTCTTCTGAAAACTTTCAAATCATATTCTTTCCTTAAGGTCTTTACGGTTGCTATTCCTAAAGTGGCTTTCCTTTATATAGTGCCATGGCTTGCTTCATTGCTGCTTTCAGGTCTCTCCTCGGATGCTACCTCCTCAAGGGATTTCTTAAATTTAAAAGTAGTCTCTACTATTCTTCAAGCTCTACTCGCTTCTTTTGTTTTTTTAGAAAGATGTGTTACTTTCACATTATATCAAGGGTGTGTGTGTGTGTGTGTGTGTGTGTGTGTGTGTGTGAGAGAGAGAGAGAGAGAGAGAGAGAGAGAGAAAGAGAGAAAGAGAGAGAGACTTGTTATTGTTATTTTTACATATTTGTCTACTAACAAAGTGAAGTCCCTATAGGGGTAATAGTGAGGTGTGATAGGTTTGAGACTGTTTTGTTTAGTACTGAGTCTAGCATACAGAGCAGAAGATCTTTAAAGAACAAGAAAAACGGTAAGAGGAAGGCAACAAGTCAATTCGCTTTTGAAAATTCAGAGTTTAGGTTGGAAGTCAACCAGGAATAGAAAGCAGATAATGTCTGAAGACTAGGAGAGAACAAGACAAAACACACACACACACACACACACACACACACACACACACACACACACACACGAAAAAATTGTGGAGGTAGAAGAAAAAGGGATTGTCATCTAAGAGTAAAATACTGAAATAGCATTGGGTAAGAACTAAGAAAAAAATGTTATATTCAAATTATTTTGAGTTTTTAGTAGTAACAGTTTATATATTTGTTGGTCCCTTCTTCAGCAACTGAATAAATATCAGTAGATAAGATACAGAATTAAGTGGTGCTTATACATTAAGATGGTAAATTAAAGGGTTGAGAGTAAAAGAAGTATAGTACCAAAGAAGCAATGTGACTTATGTGCCCTGAGACATGAGCTTAAAACTAGAAAGATGCTTCTAAGAACAAAAGCTGGAGCGTGTCTGAGCTCTTTATAAAGGGAAAGCAAATTTAGATGTAGGATGTAAGAGCAAAAAGACTGTATCACCAGTTTAGTATATATTGATGGTTAGAATCCCATGTCTTCTCAAGTCATAAAAGCTAGTAGCTAGAATGGTTAAGGAAGTAGAATCCTTCCTGGAATGCTGGTCAGACTCATGGGATTTAGAGAAGCTATGTGAAAGAACCAAGGTTGTTGAATATGAAAGAATGACCAAAATATCAAATAGCAGCAGTTTTGAAGAGAGACAGTGATATAATAATTAATTGTCTAGCATTTCATATAAGTGGATGGTCCAGTAGTGACAGTGATAGGCTAGGGTAGTACTTTTGTCTTTTTGTTCTCCCATTTCCTACTTCATTGTTCAATCCTTGTAAATTCATGCAATATTACATAGGTTCATTTGAGATATTGGTATCCTTGGGAAACAATATAATTGTCCTTATTTTAAAGTGATGTGTCATCTGCTAATATTGAAATTTATTAGCCATTACATCATCTGTAGTATAATGAAACAACCATTCTGACGCTGGGTTTCATGCTTTGACCTTGCTTATTTCTTTTTACACTTAACTTTCCCTGTAACATTATTTTCTGGGGAAATATGTATGTGCTGCAGATAGCAGAGTTTGGTCCATGAAACAAGATGTAAAGTCTACAGTATGAGTTTTCAGCAAAGGGGCAAGGGAACCCAAAGAGCTTGTAAGAAGCTCAGAGGGATGAAGAGTGTCCCTAGTGCTGAGATTTGATGGGAGGCAAATGTATGCAAAGATACATTAAACCATTAAAACATGCCTATAAGCAAATGCAATGTTTTGTTTAACAGATCACTAGGAAGAACAATGGCAAGGAAGTATGGCTAGAAGAAAAGATATGGGGACAGAACAAGCCTTAAGCCTTAAGAAAGAGCATATTCCCATGTCCTTGAGGTGGAAACGTCTGTTATGCAGATCATTTCCCTCTGTCCTGGTGTGCCAAGGGTTAGCTTGCTCCTAGGTTTCTCAGTCAAGGCTGTTGCCAACAGGTATGTTTTAGCATTTTGGAGACTTTCATATGTGGCCATTTGTTCTATAAATAACCAATCCAACTTACTAATTCCAAGAGAAGAATCAGTAATAAAACAGAACATTTGAATTTTGTAAATTTATAAAACATAAATATTGAGCTATAGAAAATGTCCTACAGTGGACCTCTCACTCCTTATCCTAAGAGTGTTTTCATTATACAATCAGAAGATATTAACCTCTTTGTTGAGAAGAAATATGTAAAATAAAATTTATCTTTCTTTTTTTTTTTTTTTTTTTTTTTTTTTTTTTTTTTTTTTTGCTTAGTGTTGATTAAAGAAAAATTCACAGGCCTGCATAGAAAGGAAACAATCTTCTTAATTCAAGAATTGCTCAGGTGCTGTTCCATAAGTTGTGTGTGTGTGTGTGTGTGTATACACACACACACACACACACACACACACTGATAGAAGAGGTAACTGATGTCTGATATTTGCAGTCATCCAGTTTGCTAAGGAGCTGTGTTGAATAACCAGTGAAGGTAAAGTAAAGGCCACAAATAAGATTAAATTTGGTTTTGATCTTTTTTTTTTAATCACAGATGCTCTGTAGTGCTTTCTGACAATTAATACACTGCAATAAGTAGTCATTTGTAATGGCTAGTACTAACTCATCTGAAGCAATGAAGCACATTATAATGGGAACTGCTTTGTACAGAGAGCCTCTATGGGCTACAGATGCAGCTTAGGTGCTAGAACAGTTTATTGTCATAAACAAGGCCCTGGGTTTAATCTCTAGCACTTCATAAACAGTGTATTATATGCCTGTGATCCCAGCACTCAGAAGTTTCAGGTTGTCCTTGGCCACATAGTGTGTTTGAGGCAACCTGGGCTAAAGACCCTGTTTCAAAATATAAATATAAAAGTACTTTCGCCGGGAGGTGGTGGCCCACACCTTTAATGCCAGCACTTGGGAGGCAGAGGCAGGCGGATTTCTGAGTTCGAGGCCAACCTGGTCTAGAGAGTGAGTTCCAGGACAGCCAGGGCTATACGGAAAAACCCTGTCTCAAAAAGCCAAAAAAATAAAAAAAAAATGTACTTTCATGGCTTTCATGGGGGCTGGAGATATAACTCAGCAATTAAGAACATTTATTGCTCTTCAGGTGACCTAGGTTCAATTGCCAGAACCCACATAGCAACTTACAACTTTCTATGGCTCTAATTTCAGGGAATCTGATATCCTTTCTGATCTCTTCAGGTTCCAGGCACACATGTGGTACATGTACATATGTGCAAGCAAAACACTCATACACATAAAATAAAAATTAAAATACAGCTTAAAGTATTTTATTAAATAATAAGTATGTGTTAATACCATTAAAAGCTTTATAACTAAGAAGAAAGTGCTTTCACGGAAGGTGTCAATAGCCTCATTATTTAACACTCTACTTCTTTTTCTTTTATTCCTCAATATATTCTTTGTGTAGAGTAGAGAAAATATTTCATTCTAGTATTTTCTGTTGAAACTACTGGTATTAAAATAAAGTAATTGCTGGTGGTTTCTGCTTTAAGTCTTACTTCTTCTATAGGCATTGTCAGTTCTGAGCCATAAAATAATTTCCTGTCTTTATAATTAAAAATATCTTCACATTTTTCTCTCATATTTTAATCCTCAGAAATGTTTTGTTAAAACTTTTAGACATCTATAAATATCTTGCAAGGGCCAGTGTCCATTTTGAAGCTAGCTTCTATTTACTTCATTCTCCATGAGGAATAAACAATATTTGTCCTCACTTTTTAACATAAATTTTGCACACATTCAACACATGCTATTCTGCCCCTGTTCTCCATAGCCCCAAATTCATGTATATATCTTCCTACCCACAAAAACTTGATGCATTCTAATGACAGCTTTAAAAATCTTTTTAATATCCAACACAATATTTTTATTGATTACTTAAGATTTTTACATAATGTATCCCATCCTATTCACTTCCCAGTCCTTTCAGGTCCACTTCCCAACCTAGGACCTCTTCCCCCAGCCCACAGGAAAAAAAAAGAGAGATAGAAAAAAATAGCAAGTCTATTTTGGTTGCCCATATTTTCACTGGAGCATGGTCAGACTCCCAGTGGCCAGACACTTCAAATTTTAACACTGAGTCCTTCCCCACCGCCACCAGAAACCATCAACTGTGGGGGCTAACTTGAGCATCCCTATCACAAAGGTCCCTAAAATAGCTTCCTCTCTAGACTGTTTCTTTTGGAAAGGTGAGAGAGGTGGTGAAGAGGTTGTCACGGAGACTCTCTGTGTCTCTCAGTCTCAGTTGTGAGTCTGCAGTTATCAGTACCACTGCAAAAGAAACTGCCTTGCCTTTTACAGTCAGCGGCAGCACAGACTATGGACTTCACATGGTTTCTGGTGACAGCATGGACCACAGACACCATCATGTCCTTCGATGGCAGCACAGGCCACAGGCATCAATATGGCTTCAGGTGGCAGCAGAGACCAAGGGCATCCATGTGGCCTTTGGTGGTAACATGGGCCACAGTCATCAACAGAGCTCTCCTTATTCAGTAATGTCATGTTCTTTGTCTGAGGCCACATTCCTGTATTGCTTCCATACCCTTCATCACCCGCACTGTTTTTCACCATTCTCCTCTGCATGAGAGGCTCTGCTCCTTCCAGTTTCATATGTCCATTTTTTAAAATCATCTTCCCATAGGATCTACCATTTTTCAGTTGCTCAAGGATTCTGCAGTCTCTGCAGAGTCCTCCTCTGCCACCAAGTCTCTTCTCAGAGCCTCCATGGGTCTCCAAAGCTGCTTGGAGCTGCTCAGCAATCTCTCAGAGGGTGGCAGGGGCCATGCATCAGATTTCATCTTCAATAGCATGACATGCTCCCAGGTCACTCCATGCACTCAAGCAGCTAGTAGATGGAGTAGATAATGGGGTGGACCCACTCAAAGCACTGGATCTTGGCCAAACTGGCCAGCTGCTGCTAGTGATTCATGGTGCAGATGCAACACCCATGCTCAGAGCTGCACAGCACCCCAGCTTTCAAAATCTTCAGTAGAATGTCTTGCTCAAGTATCTCAGTCAGATATAATTGAGACTCAAGGTGTAGTTCATTCTGTAACACATTTTTACCAGTTGTGAGCCTAAAAGAAAAAATCAAAATCAAACAAGTTATATGCTTAAAAAATAATGAGGAGGAAGAGCTGGAGAGGTAGGTTAGTAGTTAAGAGCACTTGCTGCTCTCCCAGAGGGTCGGAGTTAGCTTCCCAGCCTCACATGGCAGCTCACAACCTTCTGTTTCTCCAGTTGCAGATGATCTGATGCCCTCCTCTGGCCCTTGTGACCACCATGCACATGATACATATAATAGATGGCAGGAAACCTTTACACATACAATAAAAATATTTTAAAAATCAATGATAAGACAAGTATAGGATAGACATTGCCATTCTAGAAGGGATCGGTGGGAAAGAAAAAGGGGATAATAGGTTCTGACTAAATCTAAAATCCAGCCGGGCAAGTATAAAACTTATGAAGCATGAGAATCTTCTTTGAGTCCATATCTTGTCTTTTATACACTCTATGATGGAAGCTGGGCCCTCAAGGCTCTAGATAACCCAGCACCCATTTTTCTGTCTACAGATCTCCTAGTTTGGATGACATGCTTTGATTCTCTCAGACTGAAGTTCCACATTGGTCATTTTACCAGTTTGAAGTCTGAGTGGATTTTTTACCCTGACTATTCCACAAAACATTGCCCTTGGCAAGCACTCTACAGTGATCCAGACTCCATTAACCTAGTGAAGACCTCAATGGAACAGCTCCCACGATACTAGGTAGTATGTAGATATTTCTTTGTTACTTTGTTAGATATATTAGAAGTGGATCTTCCCACTTTAAATTAAGCAAAAATCACTCAGATACACCCTTCCATTTCTGGGATTAGTTAATTTCAGTGTAGTCAAGTTGACAATCAAGAATAGCCATCACAAGTCCACTCCTTGCTGGGCAGTGGTGGCACACGCCTTTAATCCCAGCACTTGGGAAGCAGAGACAGGCGGATTTCTGAGTTCGAGGCCAGCCTGGTCTACAGAGTGAGTTCCAGTACAGCTGGGGCTATACAGAAAAACCCTGTCTCAAAAAAAAAAAAAAAAACAAGTCCACTCCTTGTCAACCTGACATAATCATATTTCCTTATGCCATGATTAATTTCCATGAAATTAATGAAAACAATGACCAGATCATAATTATGCCCAAACACATATAATCACAAACATATACTTAACCAGGTCATAATTAATGCAACATGATATACCTGTCCCTCATACAACCTGCCACAAATGCCTTATTGTAAAAGTAGCTTTTATTCTCCTATAGTAATCGTCTCCCAGATTCACTGGTTCTGTCTCTAACTTAGGCCTAGGCCTAGAAGCTTCTAGCCTCCACAAATCTATATGGACCCAGAATGGTTTCAGCCTCTGAGACTTGCTGCTGAGTAAGCTCACCCCTTACTAGTTCTCTCTGGCTGGCTGATTCAACTCAGCTGTTCTGGCTCAAACTCCTCTCCAAGCTGGCAAATTCAATCTGGCATCTCTGGGCTTCTCTGAATGCTCTGCTTGGCCTCTTACTTTAGCAGTCTGTTCTGATCTTTTGGTTCCTTCTCATTCTCTGGCTCCTTCTGTCTATCTGTGTCTAGCTTGTTCTTTCTTAAACCCATATCTGTTAAACTCCTAAAACTGCCTCTCTTCTTTTTCTCTCTACACTGCTCTCTCTTATGTTGCTTCTCTTTCCTCTTCTCGTAAGAGTTGGGCATAGCCTATTCTGTCAAATCTTTTTCTGATTCGTCACTTTGTCTGCCACTCAATTAGACATCACTTTCAAACATGGGTGCTTCCTTCTATAAAAACTATCTTTATCTTCATTGTTTGTGATTAATTATGTCTGCTAAGGCTGAGCCACACCACAACTAGAATAGGTGGCCATGTTTCTCAAGGGACATTCTCAAACTTATGTGTATCTCAAATGTTATAACCATTGATATTTCCTTAATTGATGTTACATAACATAATAAAGAAATTGAGTAAAAAATATAAATAGGTGTACAAACGCATTCTTTACAAAATATGACAGAAGCACTCATGTCAACAACTAGAATTCTCATTTCTACAACTAGTCACATGTCCTTAGCTGGTATTTATAACTACCTTCTTCTACTACCCATTCTGTATTTCCTCCACTCTTGGCAAGCACCTCAGAAGCTTTGGCTCTTTTCCTGAAGGAGGGTTCCATATCTTCATTGCTGAATGGACTGTTTTAATCACAGGACATGGTAACACCAAGAGATGCCCTAAAGGATCTCCCATACTCCAGACGTAATCTTTCTTATCTTCATTGTGGAGAAGGAGTCCAATTTCCCCATGTTGTAATTGGATCAATCACCCTGCCTAACACTGTTAGCCTGTTTGCTTAAGGGTATTGAAAGCCCCAAAATGGCCCAGAGGAAGTCTGAGCTTCAGTTGAATGAGCTGTTTGTTATGACTCTTGGCTGGAGTGGTCCTACCCCCCTTACCCCACCCCACCCCTGCATTACCACTTACTGTGCTTAGAAATGACAGTACTAGCAGTAGATAATCGAATTGATAATCTGATTTTTCCAGCTCAGTGGATCCTAGTTAAGTCCTAGTTTCTGGTCAGTGGTGAGTGGGTATTAAAATAATACACAAGGAATGGTTGAAGAAAGAGCTACATGTAAGCTAAAATATATGGTCTTGTACATTTTAAAAAAGAAAGTAAAATTGATAACTCAGTTTACCAAGGTTTTATGGTGGATTTTAAAAATAGATTGTTAATAAATTATTAGCTTTTTTCTAAACTACTGTATTTTGGTGTAAATAATACTTATTTTCCTTCATGAACTGTGGAGCTCCCTGTTGAGAGATTTTTATACAAGCAGAGCCTCCAATAAAGATCTCATATCTACTAATCTTGGAGCAGTTTTAAATGTTTCTAAATTGAAAGTATGTTTTTTCCACTCAACACTTATTAAATTCCCTAGTAAAAAAAATCACTGGAAGAAAGCCATTGTACTCTTTAAGAATGATGGGATTAATTCTTGAAGATGAGAATAAATAATATTTGACCAGTGTAAAATATTATAGATGATTTAAGGACATTTGAAGTTTTCTCCCAATACAGGAAGTAAACATCTTAGAAAATATGAAAAATTAGGGCATCCAATGTCTACAACAAGAAAAAATTCAATTAGTAAAACCCAATCTTAATATTTATGAAACTCATGAAAACTTGAACAGCTGTATGTCCAAAATTATTAGAAATATGGTATCTTCACTTTGAAGAGAATGGACTGAAAAATTACTCTAATCAAAAAACACTTCTTTTAAATTTATTTTCATTTCATGTATATGAATGTTCTGCCTGCATATGTGCCTGTGCATCAAGTGCATCCCTGATGCCTGCAGAAACCAGAAGGGGGCATTGGATCCCTTGGAACTGGCAATACAGGTGGTTGTAAACTTCCCTGTGAATGCTGGGAACCTAATCCACGTCCTCTGCAAGAGCAGCATTTGCTCTTAACTGCTGATCCAGTTCGCCAGCTTCAGAATAATTCTTAGGATGAGGCTTTATTCATGATAGTCTATAGTATACGTCAATGACCCTTTTGATAAATTGATGGCATGTATTATTATGTATTTGATCTCCATCATGCTGTTTTGCTGCTGAACACTAAGAAAGAACACACAACACAAGTACCTATATACCTGTTTACTTCTTAGATTCTGATAGACCACTTGTTTTGCTAGTCTTTGGAATTAGAAGGAGTGTCAAGTACACAGAAGCCAGAGTCATCTTGGCCAGATGGTGTTTGATACAGATGGATGGTTAGTTGTCATGCAGATCTCCTAGTTGGTAACTTGTTGCTGCCATCTGACTCAAAGAATCATTCACACACACTGGCTGTCAAAAGCATCTTCTCTTCTGTCTGTTTTAGCTGTCATGTCTGTGCTCTGTACAGAAGTGTTGACAAGACATTACTGTTGTACATTTTCAATGTGGTTGTTAGTGAGTTTTCTGTTTGTGGGGTCTTTGATAGTACTGGAATGCACTTGCTTTGGAATTGTAGTAGCTTTTAAAATAATGTGACTGTGCATCAATTTTCTGATTTTTTATGCTATTTATTTGTTTATTTGCAGTGAACATAGTCTTAAGTAAACATGTTTTACTTAGCTTCAAGCATCAAAGGCAAGGCCGTTTATCTCTCCATTCCTTCAGGTCATTTTTGAAGGCACATCAATTTCTTAGATATTTCATTAACAATTTAATTACCTTGTTATTTAACTAATATACACTTAACATCTCTCCGTATATGCCAGACACTCTGTGACACTAGAGATTACAGTAACAAATAGTCCCTGCCTGTCAGACATGTAGGTGGATTAGAAGACCATAAATCCATGAAAAGTCCAGAAGAACATGGACCATAGTTCCACTATTTGCCCAACTACACTTTCAGCATATTAATTTTTATGTAAAAAGATTTTTGCCTTGGCTTTATAATACATTATCATTTGATTTAAGAAACATCAATACTTTTATGTGAAATGGCCCCTTATACATTAACTTTCCCAGCTATTTAATATATTTCAGCATTATTTATTATAATATGATATAAACAGATGTGCTGAAGTGTGTTTTTAGGCTGAAGAGAAGAAGATGAAAATTAATTGGCAGAAGTGTTCTGAGTTGGTTCCAAATGAACATACATGGTGTTTTGGTTTCTTCACTGAAGTTTGGAAGTGCACATAATAGATGAAGAATGGCTTGAGAGTTGAATAATTTATATACTTATTCTTAGCCTATCTCTAATTTGCTAGGGTTTTTTTCTTAACCTAGTTACTTGCTCAAGGATGTATGCACCTATCCAGATATAGTGGAAAAATGGGTAATTACTAATGTTTAATAATAGGTATTATTACTTGTTTATGTTGTGAAAAATCTTAAGTCTTTGAAACAAAAATGTTGTAAATGCATAAAGCACATAGGGCAGACCGTAGCATATTGCTGATTCTTCCACCTCAGGGAACATAGGTAGCCCAGACACTTAAGACAGACATTTAAGGTACTATGAATTAGCTGTTACATTTGCCTCCTTGTAGTCAGTTTACCCACTCATTCCAGCAGCTTGGGTGCCAATGTGTATAGAATAAGAGAAGCATGCCTCTATATTAGACTTGGTTGGGATCTAGGGTTAGATACCTAGGGCTTGGATTCTCTAAGGCTGACACTTATCCTTGAATCTTTCTTCTGCTTATAATAATCAACATATAATTAACATCGTTTGTGAAGTTCTATGGGGAATGTCAAATTATGTAAGACTGCTCCTAGGCAACACACAAAGCTAACATGCCAGTCAGGTTACTTATTCGCTTTCTCAGTTACAAGTGTCCTATGTATAAAAGGCTGTCTTTTATTTGAGTAAATTTAATTTCTTGCGTTTATATTTGAGACATAAGGAGCAGATATTTGATTTATAAAGAACTTTAGGCTTCCTTGGAATCTGAAAATAGTACAACTTCATTAATTGTGAACTTTTGATTTAATCACTTAGAAAGTTCAAACATCTAGTATATAACAAATGCTGCTATAATTATTAGAACCCTTTTCATGTTTTGAGAAATTTACATTTAGTCATTTATAGAAAATGTCAGACCTTCATACTATGTGTGCTTTCTTATGCAGCTCTTAAGAATGTACTCATTAGGTAACTGTCATATGACATGTTGAGATTTTGTTTGAAGGCCAGCATATCTGTATGTCTGTATGTGTAATCCATGTCATTTTCATTGTTTAGTTTTCACAGTCATTATAATAAAATAGCAAGATCAGTAAAATAAAAGTATGGGGGGATTATGCCTCTTAAAATCTATAGAGTTCTTATATAATAAAAATTAACCCCAATGTTCTCGTATCTGGCCACAAGAGTTTTAGAATTTATATTTGTTTCTTTGGCTTTTATAATCTTTATGTCTAGGCACTTATTCCATGTATTTTTACTCTAAAAATTAATTTCAGTGTAAGACATAAAATTTTGTTTAAGACTGGTTTGTATTTTTAAAGCATAACTTTAATGTAGCACATATTTTATCATTCATACTTTTTTTCTTATTTACAAGTATTAAATTTCAAATTATGATTTTTATCTTTACTGAAAGACCAAAAAAAAAAAAAAGCGTCAAACTCTTGACTGGAATTTCTTTAAATAAGATAATTTTTTAAAGTTGTCTATTGCTCTAAGTGTTTTAAGTCACTGATACTAACTATACTGGAGTCAGTAACTCATGAATAGATTTTTCAGTTACCTGGGTGGGACAGGCAGCTCCTGTGCTTATTAATAGAAATAAATGCATCTGTCAGTGAGTATTAGGCTAAATGTTGGTTTTTTTTTTGTCAGCAGACTGAGAACTATGAACAAAGAATACGCGAGCAACAGGAACAGCTGTCATTTCAACAAACTCTAATTGACAGGCTAAAATCACAGCTACTTCTTGTGGATTCTAGTCGAGGTACTCATTTCTTTTCTTTTTATGAATTTCTGGTAACTTTTTAGAAAAAAGTTAAAATTTGAGTTTTTCTTTTTTTATCTTGTTAGTTTTTTATTAGTTCTAATGCAAGAGTTATAGTACAGTTATACATTATGCTTGTTTAATTGAAACTTGTAGGAAATGAGGAAGTGGATATTCAAATATTCTATAGGCTGGAATCCTGGGTTGCTAAAACTTCCCTGAAAGTACTTTGCCAATGAATACGAAAAACACTTTTTAAAAAGTGTGTGCCTTTGAGTTGAAAATAGAAACCGTAAGAATATATCATTAGACACTGTGTACAAGGTCTAGAAGATGTCCAGACATTGTACATCACAGTAGATTTCTAGAGGTCAGAATCAAAACAAGCCCCTGAGCTCCCAGATAGTTGAGCATGTCCTGAGCCCAGAAAGTGTGCAAGAGCTCCATGCACTTCCCTCATTCCTTGCCCTGGCCATCTCTCCCTTTAAATGTCCTTTAAACAAACCAGTAAATAATCCAAAAAGGTACAATGTCCAAAAGTTAAGTTACAGTGAACAACTGTGCAGCCAAGAACAGCAGTGATGATTGTTAACTTACCAACAGGAAATATGTTCATGATGTGCAGCAAAATAAAGAAAACAAGATATAAAAATAAATTAAGGTTATTCCATGTGTACAGAAAAACATTCTTGTTTGGATTTATATATAGAAAAGAAAAATGTAGACTGTAAACCACAATGCTAAGAAGAATAGTTCATGAGTGATGAAAATTATAGGATTTTTAAAATAGTTTTTTGTTTGTTTGTTTGCTTTATTTTATGTGTATGGGTGTTTTGCCTGCATCTGTGTCTACACCAGGTATGTTCCTCATATCCAAGACCAGAAGACGGTGTTGAATCCCAGACCTGCAGTCAACAGATAATCACCATCTTCTGCCTCTAGTGCTTTTTTTCCTCCATACTTTTTGTCATTACTTTTTTCTAATTTTCTATAAGCATGGAGTTTTTGGTTTTTTTTTTTAAGTAATTGTCTTAAACAAGAACTACAGAACTAAAACCTGATACATAAAAGCTTAACTAGCCTAGGAGTGGAGCACTTAGCTAGTACATCCCCAGCACTACCCCTCCCTCCAGAAAAAAGCTCTAAGGTCTAACTGTTGATAAAGTAAAATGCAAGAAGCATAATTCTATCTTTCTAAATGCTATATATTTATACCATTGACTTATGGGAAAATAAGTGTCTAGTGGGAAGAAAAAACTCAATTAATGAGCAACTTGCCATAGTAAATATTACACAAATTATTATAAAACTAGAGCTTACAATATATTCTTCGGAATTACGGAGAGTGTGTTTTTGTTTGGTTGGTTGGTTGGTTGTGTTGTTTTGTTTTGTTTTGTTTTGTTTTTTTGAGACAAGGTCTCACTATATTGCCCTGGCTGTCCTGGAACTTACTATGTAGATCAGGCTGGGCTCAAACTCATAGAGATCTACCTCTCTGCTTCCCAGAGTGCTGGGACTAAAGGCTTGGGCAACCATACCTGTCTTCATTTTTATTATAATTATTTTTCCAGGGCTTTCTACTGATGTACAAGTGTTTTGTCTTGCAGATAACAGTTATGGCTATGTACCTTTGCTTGAAGACAGTGACAGAAGGAAGAATAATTTGACCCTTGATGAACCACATGATAAAGTGAAACTAGGAACACTGAGAGATAAGCAGTCAAAGGTAGGAAGTGCTATCAGTCTCACTTTTAAGCAATCAGGCTTCACAGAGGTATAGATTATTTAGTTTATATACTCGCACAATTTTAATGGGTAGAAAATGGGAAGAAGACAGACAATATTTTTCACCCCTAACATTGATTCTGCAGAAGCTAGCATTTAAATGCTGATATACAATATGTTTCATTTCTTTCTCCTGAGGCAGTGACTCACCACTGAAACTTTTTTAAAGAGATTTTTTAAATTAATTTTATGTGTACACCATATGTTATGTGCAATGCCTTCAGAGGTCAGAAGATATATCAGATCTCCTAGAACTAATTACATACAGACAGTTGTGAGCCACCATGTGGGTGCTGGGAATTAAACCCAAGTTCCCTATAAAAGCAATAAGTGCTCTTAACCACTGAGCTATCATTCTCTTTCCTCTATTTTGTTATTTTTAATTATGTATGTCTGTGTGTCTATATGCACATGTATGCAGATGCTCATGGAGGCCAAATGCAATAAATCACCTTGATCTGGGGTTACAGTTGCTTGTGAGCTATGCAGAGAAGGTGCTAGGAACCAAACTCAGGTCCTCTCAAGAACAGTGTACACTATTTACTAATGAGCCATCTTTCTCCAGCCCCTACCACTAGAATTCTAAAAAAAGTTCTGTATCTGCAAACATGATATATCCTAAATAGCATTAGTTATATTTAAAATAACCCTTAAGCTTCATATTTCCTAGTGTTTTTTAAAGATTTGTTTGTTGGTGTGTGTCAGTATGTTGGTATGTTCTTTGTATGTATGGGTATATGTGCCTGTTACATGCTCACAGAGCTAGGAGAGAGTAGTAGCAAGTGTCCTCCACTATCACTATCTATTCATTTGAGGCTGAGTCTTTTTAAAGTTTCTTTGTGAGTTTTATGCATGTAAGTGTTTTGCCTACATGCCTTCATATGCACCACATGTGTGCCTGGTGCCTATGAAAATCAAAAGAGAACTACTATGTAGGTGCTGGGAATCAAACTTGGGTCCTCTGAAAGAGCAACAAATGATCTTAACCCCTGAACCATCCCTGGCCCCAGAAGTGGAGTGTTTGCTGGATCTGGGCTGTGTAGGTTGAAAGTCTACAAATCCTAGCCATCCTCCCTCCACCTCCCTTAGTGTTGGGTTATAGATAGACACAGGCACTCTGCTTGTTATTGAGTACTAGGACCAGAACTCCAGTCCTCACACATAAGAGCTCTGTGGAGCCATCTCTCCAGGCTTCCTAGTAGTTCCCCACCCCCCTCGTATCATAAGCATTTAATGAAGTATATGTTAGATAGTAAGAAAAATGATCCTAAGTTTAAATTGTGTTCTATTTTTTTCCCTCAACTTTCTTTGCTTGGCTAGCTTATTTCCAAAGAATTAATAATGCTGCACAATTAATTGTACTGTATTTGTGGACAGGCCATGGAACAAGGTCTAAAGAAATAAGCTCTGGGTAAGGAATAAATATAAATTCAATGACTTTTTAGTCATCATCCTTGTTAGTAATGCAAGAGAGATTTATGTGATAGCCATATTTTAATTCTCTGAGTAGCTCATGAATTTTATTTCTTGTGTGGTAACCATTTAATAGAAATAAATTAAACTGTATTTTAAATTTCTCTTTTTATTTTGTTTTATCTTCGATCCAAAGGGCTAGCGGAAACTGAATGTTTAGACAAGAAATGTAATCTTTTTTATATTCATACTTATTTTTCTTTTTAAAAATATTTTTAATTAAAATGACTTACATCACTTTTCCTCCTCCTTTTCTACCCTCCATCCCTTTCCAACTACCCTTTCTTGAGCCCCTCACATGTTCCCTTTTCTCAGGTTGATAACCTCTTTTTTTTAAGTTACCATTACAATTTGTGTGTGTGTGTGTGTGTGTGTTTGTGTGTGTATGTGTGTGTCTACTTTCTGAGCACATTTTCGTTGTTTGTGTATATGTGGTTTCAGTATTATTGGACAGCTAATAAGGGTGCTTATCACTGAGAGAGGCTAATGATCCCTCTCTCAATAGTCATTACATGTTGTTTATCTAGCAGTGGGACCCCGAGAGATTTCCCTCCCAAGTTAATGTCCATTGATACTGCCATTGTTCCAGTCTTGTTCCTGCAGCCATTTCTAGGAGAGATGTTTCATACCTGAATTCCTGGAGTTCTGGCTCTTACAATTTTCTTCTCACTGACCTCCTGGTATTCTAGTTCTCAAAATTTTCTCCACTCTTACCATTGTGTTCCCTAGAGAGGAAGGAACAGTGATGTAGCTCTATCTGTTAGGACTGGGCTCCCTACCATATGTGCATCTCTGCACTGTGTCCAGTGTGGTTTTCTGTGTTGATTTCCATTTGCTGTAAAGGGAATCTTCTTTGATTTGGAGTGCTAGCTATACTTGAATGTAGACTTACAAGGTAGTAAGGATTACTCTGGTCTAAGAAAGTAGCAACAGTAGATTGTTTTCTAAGGTCCGTGACCTCACTAGCCCAGAAGCTGGATAGATTTCCAATACCAGGCATGATTTCCCTCCTGGTGTGTGGACCTTTAGAGTTTCCCATCTTGTTCACCACAGTAGTTACATATGCATTACATTGTCATATATCTAGTTTATCTAAAGTTACTCAAAAATTAACAGCATAAAAACAAAAATTATTTTCTTGATTTCTATATGTCAGAAGATTAAGCTAGACAACTGTTGACTGCCACTGACATGGGAGTGCCACTTATTGCACCATTCTGTGTATCTTGCCATGCTGGCTATTGTCATGTTTCATATGTATTACAGCTATTTAATTACATCTGTGTTGTAACGTCTTGCATAGTGTATCCTGGAACCATGGAAGCTAAACCACAGGAAGGAGACTTTCAGATCAGATCCAGCTCTAACCATCAAAGTCCTGTGTCCTAAGTGTAAGATGTTTTCAACCATAGGGAACCCACTTTCAACCCCTGAGAGAGAATCAAGGGCTTCATCTGTACTGTGTTGGGAGTCACTGGACTGTCCTTAACACCCTATCAAAGGGAGGGTTTCTTACACCTGATGCTTGGGGTTTTGTTAGTCTATGGTTCCTGAGGAGAGCAACGTCAGCACAAGAGGCTTGCTTCCTTTAATAAATATGTATATTATACTGTATATGTGTGTGCACATATACTTTTAAGCCATGTATAATTTTAGGTAAATATAAAATAATACAATTCCTTGATGCTTTCTCAGACAATCTTGGTGTGATGTGTCCCTTGTTTCTCCTCTCTCTGAACTAACCACCTCCCTCCCACCCAGTTGGAGACCTGCTCCCTGTTACTCCTCTTCCTGTTTCATATCATCTGTATCCTGCTACCCCCTTACCTCCCATACACTAGGATTCCTTTGTCCTTTTGGTTTCTGTGGTTACTCCATGTTTTCTCCTTTTTTTCTGAGGACTTGGTGCTAGGATGAGAGAGAACATGGAGTGTTTGTCTTTCTGGGTCTGAGTTGTCTCACTCAGTATAATCTCTTGTAGGTCTACCCATTTACCTGAAAATCCTGAGTTATTTCTTAGAGCTGAAGAGTATGCCATGGAGCATGTGTATCACTTCTCACTATCCATTGTTGTGTTGCAGGCCATTTAGGTTATTGCCATTTCCTGGCTATTGTGAATAGGGTGGCTCTGAACACTGCTGAACTAGTATCTGTGGAGGGAAACGGCAAGTCCTTTCGGCATATGCTGGGGAGTTAGACCAGATCGATTGTATGGTAGATTCAGTTTTAGTTCTTTAAGGACTCTCTAAACTGGTTTCCACAATGACTCCACCAATTTACATTCTTACCAACAGCGAATGAGGGATCCTGTTTCTCTACAGCATATGCTGTCCGTTGTTTCATTGATCTTAGTCATTCTAATGGGTAAGATGAAATCTAAAAGTAGTTTTAATTTGCATTTTTAATCACCAAGTGTGATAAACAAGTTTTGAGGTATGTCTCAGCCAACTTTATTTTCTATTGAGAATTGTTTAGAGCTTAGCCTATTTTGCAGTCATTTCATTTGTTTGCTTGGCTCTTTGTTCTGTTAGTCCTTTGTATACTCTGTATTAGTCCCCTGTCAGATGGGTACTGTCAGATTCTCTCCCAACTGTGGATGGCTTTTTCCCTTACTTGTTTTCTTAGTTTTGTGTGGTCCTAGTCATGAATTATTGGCCTTAATTCCTAGGCAAATGGAGTCCCTTTCAGAAAGTCCTTTCCTGTACCTATGTCCTAGAGGTCTGTGTCTGCCTGTGCTTTCTTCTAGCAGTTGTAGTGTTTTGGGTTTCAAATTTGAAGTCTTTGCTCTACTCGTGAATTTGCTATGTATTAATCTATACTTAATAAGTTATAAATAAATTCACTCTGAGCTAATACAGATGAGAAATTGTGTCCTAGGAATGGAACTTTGAAATATATTGTTATATTAGATTTTTTTTTTAAATGATGGCAGTCCACACTTAGTTCCTATTTTGTAAAATCTGCACGATGAGAGTAGGAAGGCATGAGGAGTGGGTAAGATATAGATATACTTTAAGGTGTACTTTAATGTATTAATAATATTTAAATAAAATGAATCTAGTTCTAGAAGTTATATTCCTAATCAGAGTTGGCTTTGTTTCTGACTGAATTAGTAAGTTAGCAAAAATTCCTTTAACCAGTAAAAGAAGGGTTTACTACTACCCACCTATAGTTCTTTTGTCCTTATGTCTGATGGGTCGCTTGAAGATTGGTTTCTTTAAACTATTTTTATTAGAATATGCAAGAGAGGAAAGGCTGTTGGACACTTTGGCAAATTGCACTTGTGTGGCTACCTATAGAAATGAAACATGAAGCAAAGGAATGAGAGGTAGTTGGAATAGGGGGACCATTTTAGAAAATTTCACTTTAAGGAACATAAACTTGGGTTGGAGTGGAGCTCTGTGGTTGAATGCTTGCCTAGTGTGCATGCCTCCAGGGTTCAGTCTCAATAGCAATGATATTTAGAGTTGAGCTTGTGTTTGTGCTATTCCTATACAGGAAGTATGCAGGACCTTCTAGAAAGGACATAAAGAAGCCAAGACATCAAATCTTATCATCAGATGGTGCTCAGTATTCTATTCAGAACTGAAAGAATGTGCCTATATTTTAACTCTTAATAACTGAGTTTCATATCTTCTTCACCACAGTAGTTACTTATGTTTTACACTGTCATATAACTAGTTATTCTGAACTTACTAAACAAAACTTAACAGCATAAAACAAAAAATTATTTTCTCAATTTCTATGTGTCAGAAATTCAGGAGTGACTTAGCTGGGTCGTTGTGGCTCACAACTTCTCATGTTGCTGAAATCAAAAGTAGTCAAGGATTATAGACTGAAGGCTTCACTGGTTGGAGGATCCACTTCCAAGATGGCTCACTCACATAACTTTTGGCAGGAGGCTTTGCCATATGGGTGTCTACTCATAGCCTGGCAGCTAACTTTCCTCAGAGTAAGGGATCCAAGAGTAAAATGCAAGATGCTTTCTGTGACCTAGTCACAAGAGTCACATACCTTTACTTCCACAGTATTCTGTTCTTTAGAAGAAGTAAGTTGTCAATTCTTCCAGGAGCAAGAATCAAATCCTGTCTTTTACAGCATTATAGGCATTGTAGGTTACAGTCTTTTAGGAAAATGCAGGTGGTAGGTGATAGGGGAGAGGGTTTAGTCCCCAGCATCAGATGATAATAATGAATTTCATTTCCTGAATTCTGTGATTAAGCTCAGAATGAAGAAATGCCATAGCCTATAATCTTAAGAATTTGAAAAACTATAAATATAAACTTTATAGAAGATGTTAATAGACAGTGCTTAGAGAACTAAAAATCATTATATATTTTTACTAATTTTTATAAACAATGTTTAAAATTGAAAATATTTATAAATAAATTAATTTATGTGAAAAAATGCACCCTCTTCTCTTCCTCCTACCCTACCCCACTGTCCACCCCTGGTGTGTGCACATGCATGGAATTTGAGTTCCTTTTAAGCTTTGAGCACTCATTGTTTTGCAGCTCAGAGTTCCAAATGCTACCATAGTTCTTCCAAAAACAACATGGTCAGCTTTGTCACAGCAATACCCTATGACACTGGTACCAACTTCTCTATTACTTTGCTTTCTTTTGCTGTGATAAACACCATGACCAAAAGCAACTTGGGAGAGGAAAGCATTTATTTCCTCGTACAGTGACAGTGCATCCTGAAGGGAAGTCAAGGCAGCAACTCAGGGAAGGATCCTGGAGGCAGGAGCTGAAGCAGAGACTGTAGAGGAATACTGCTTATTGGCTTTTTCTCTGTGGCTTGCTCAGGTTTTTTTGTGTTTTGTTTTGTTTTGTTTTGTTTTTGTGGCATCACCCACAGTGGGTTGGACCCTCCCACATCAGTCACTAAGAAAATGTCCCACAGGTAGGCCAACCTGAAGGAAGGAATTCCTCACTTGAGAGTCTCTCCTCTCAGATGACTCTAGTTGATGTCAAGTTGACAGAAAACAACTAGCACATATCCCTTGAGTCTTTGCGTGGGGAGTGCTTGAAGGCAGTATGAAGTCCACAACCATTAAGCTTTCTGGCCTTCTGTAGTTTATAAAATATTAGGTTAACAGGTCTAGGTCTTGGATGGCATCTTCATGCTTGCACTGTGTGCATTTGCAAACTCTGAACTTATGGTTGTTTTCCAACTTAGGAATATCTAGGTAAGTGTTAGGCCCTGTACCTTCCTTCACCACTTTAGACATTATTTTCTGTTGCTAGTCTCTTAAACTGCACTTTTTGTTTAAGTTGCTAAATATTATAGTCCAGATTTTGTATCAAGAGGGCATAACATACAGATAGATGACAGACATACTATTTATCATTTAAATAAAACTTAAAATTTAGACTTTTTATCAAGGCATTAGTCATAAAGGTATTTCCACCAGAAAGTTATATCTAACTTATATCAAGTAAGCATACTACTATATATAACTTTTCTAAGAGAAAAAATTGCAATGAAAATTGACAGTTACTCAAATGTTAAAAATATTGTTCCTGTGTCCTACTCATGCTCACTTCTCTTTCCCTGTTTTAGTATACAGAGATGGTAGTTGTAGTTAGTAAACAGTGGTACATGCCAGTTTGGGATTATAGAAAACTAAAGGAAAATGTTTCTTTTTTGTGTACCATGTGAAAAGAATCATTGTCTTCTCAATAGAAGCAAATGTCCCATCCTACCTTCTCCCAACCAGTTTCTTTTTATTCATTAAAGTTTAAACTTTTTTCCAAAGTTATCAGAATTAGATGTCATAAAATTGTATAAATTTAGTTTTGTCATGGAATATCTTGTTTTCTCCATCTATGGTAATTGAGAGTTTTGCTGGGTATAGTAGCCTGGGATGGCATTTGTGTTCTCTTAGGGTCTGAATGATATCTGCCAAGGATCTTCTAGCTTTCATAGTCTTTGGTAAGAAGTGTGGTGTAATTTTGATAGGCCTGCCTTTATATGTTACTTGACCTTTTTCCTTTACTGCTTTTAATATTCTTTCTTTGTTTTGTGCATTTGTTACTTTGATTATTATGTGATGGGAAGAGTTTCTTTTCTGCTCCAGTCTATTTGGAGTTCTGTAGGCTTCTTGTATGTTCATGGGTATCTCTTTCTTTAGGTTAGGGATGTTTTCTTTTATAATTTTGTTGAAGATATTGACTGGCTCTTAAGTTGGGAATCTTCACTCTCTTCTATACATATTATCCTTAGGTTTGGTCTTCTCATTGTGTCCTGGATTTCCTGAATGTTTTAGGTTAGGAGCTTTTTGCATTTTCTTTGACTGTTGTATCAATGTTTTCTATGGTTTCTTCTGCCCCTGAGATTCTCTTTTCTATCTCTTGTATTCTGGTGGTTATGCTTGTATCTATGACTCTTGATCTCTTTCCTAGGTTTCCTATCTTCAGGATTGTCCCCCTTTGTGATTTCTTTATTGTTTTTAGTTCCATTTTTAGATCCTGGATGGTTTTGTTCAATTCCTTCACCTGTTTGATGGTATTTTCCTGTTATTCTTTAAGGAATTTTTATGTTTCTTCTTTAAGGGCTTCTAGCTATTTACCCATGTTCTCCTGTATTTCTTTGAGGGAGTTGTTTATGTCCTTCTTAAAGTCCTCTGTCATCATCATGAGAAGTGATTTTAGATTTGAATCTTGCTTTTCCAGTATGATGGTGTATCCAGAACTTGCTATAGTGGGAGAACTGGGTTCTGATGACATCAAGTAACCTTGGTTTCTGTTGCTTATGTTCTTAAGCTTGCCTCCCACCATCTGATTATCACTAGTGCTACCTGCCCTCATTATATCTGACTGGAGCCTGTCCTTCCTGTGATCCTGGTTGTGTCAGAACTCCTCGGAGTTCAGCTGTCTCTATGATCCTGTGATTCTGGGATTTCAGGATCCTGAGATCCTGGGTGTGTCAGACTTCTGGGAGTCAAACTGCCTCTGGGACCTTGAGATCCTGGTGTGACCAAGTTCCTGAAATCCTGGGATCCTGAGATCCTGTGGTCCTGGGTGTGTTAGAGCACCTGAGAGTGGAGCCTCTTCTGGGCGTTGTGGGACTGACTGCGGAGTTTGTGCCCAAGGTCTGCTCAGGGCACCGGCTCAGACCGGAAGAAACCTGTGCCACTGGTCAGGCAGAATTCCTGGGTACTGGGGTTCTGCTGGTCCCAGTTACTCCGGTATTGGACCAGATGTTGTGTCTTCTTCACCTCTAATCTTATGATCCTGGGCGTGTTATAGCGCCTGAGAGTGGATCTTGCTCTGAGTGTTGTGGGACTGACTGTGGAGTTCGCGCCAAGATGAGATCCTATGATCCTATGATCCTGATATCATAAAATCTAAGGAAGAAATTTTAAGGAAAAAAATGTTGATATGTAAAGCTTTCTAATAAGTCCCTTAAATTTAAATTAATACATATTAACTTATATTAGCATTAAAAGAATTTCTAGAAAAATTATATTTTATATATATATATATATATATATATATATATATAAGAATTTTTAGAAAAAGACATGGCATCTTTTCTAACATTTAAGTAAATTTGAGTATTTTCAGTGTAGCTTACTTTTCTCCCCTTATCTCCCCAAGTTGTCACATTTTCTACATCCTGCCCCTCCATTTTTTCTAAAGTATAAAGCCTACAAAATGGAGTTGGCATATTCTTTCCAACCTTGGATTCTTTAAAGTATGAAAAGGCTTTTTTTCCTCACAACCTCAGTAGGTAAGGAACAGACCCCACATATACACAGCAGTCTCGTTTGTCTTACTATTATGCTAAAATCTGTCATCCTAAAAGTTCTCCACATCTATTTGGAAGATACTGTTTTTAATTTTGGTTAATTGGTTGGTTTTTTGGTTTGGGGATTTTGTTTTGTTTTGTTTTGTTTTTGTTGGTGGTGGTTTTTTCCCCCTAGACAGGGTTTCTTTGTGTAGCCTTGTCTGTCCTAGAACTAGCTCTACAGATCAGGCTGGCCTCGAACTCACAGAGATCCACCTGCCTCTGTCTCCAAAGTGCTGGGACTAAAAGTGTACACCACCACCACTTGGCAAAGACACTATTTTTCAGTGTTGTAGAATGCATCTACATTCAATTTGTTGCATTATTGTTTTGTTTTATATTTTCTTCATTAAATTATCTGCCAAAAATCCATCACATACACAACATGGTTGTAACAGGAAAGCTTTTAGCTGTTGTATTATTCCTTGATGCTACCCCAAAACTTAGTAAGAGGTAACTACTTTTTTTTATTTGTGTGCATGTATGCACACCCCCCATGGTGCACATATGGAGGTCAGAGAACAACATGCAGGAGGAGTCTGTTCTCTCATATCACGCAGGACCAGGGAACAAACTCCAGTAGTCGTGGTGACAGGTGCCTTTGCCTGCTCAGTCATCTCACTGGCCCAGTTCCTTAACTGTTAGCTGCAATGTGACATCTGAAGCCACATCAGTGAACTTCTCACCTACTTACCTGCCAGTGGTCTGTCTTACATTTTGACTGTTTTTTTACTTATGTATGGTTTTAACATAATGAATTAGGTAGTTGATTATTGGCTTTCTGAATTGTATAGATTATAGATCTTCTAAGTGTTGACTTATTAGATGATATTTAAAAATTGAATTTAATGTCATCACCAAGCTCACCACAGAAACCTTTTAAGTATTGGGCAGCTGTCAAACTTAACTATAACAGGTACAACTTTTCCAAAATTTTAATTCTCACTTGAAAGCTCAAATTTTATCATTGGCAACAAGTCTTGTCACTTGTTTTCCTTAAAGTGACAGGCTAGCTTCATTTGCTTTTGAGAAAATGTCTGAATAACCATAGCCTGCGTGTCATTCATTCTTTGAAGTGAAAATAGCATTCTTTTTAAAAAGTGACTAGTTCAGCTCACAACTCAAGCACTGCGCAAGTTTCCCAAGACAATCCTTGCACTTCAAGACACAGCAGAAGCTTCACTTACAGTTGCTTTTTGTAAATCAGTGTAAATGCCAATACAGTAAACACTGCACTTACCATTTTAATACTACTGTGAAAGTAGTTTAGCTAATAGATGGCTTTACATAAATTTAATCATTAACCATTTTGCAGATGCCAAAAGGAAACATAGACAATGTCAAAGAAAAATGTCTGTATTAGCCATAACATCGCAAGCGATAAAGAATCTATTTGCCTTGTTCGTACCTGGGCTGAAGGAGGTTTACAGAGACCTCAGAAGGATGCCTATAGTTACCTTAGTGGAAAGGAGCATGTAGCTTAGGGAGTTGTGCGCTTTATAACAAGCACCAGGTAAGCTGGATCTTTGAGAAACTGTCTGGTCTTTCAAGTTGTCTGTAAACATAGCAGTCCTGAAAAAACGACCATATAAAGAATAGTCAGAGCCTTATATTCATGACAGTGCAAGGACACTCAAGGCCTATGGCAGGCATCTTTCCAACTGCAGACATCTTGAAAGGATCTTGAGATTCACGGGGATCCTGAACTCTATGCTGAGACTCAGTGCTCCACATAGATTGTAATTTCCTCTTAAAAACTCATGTTACTTTTTTGTCAGTAAGAGAAATACTAAGAATATTCTAGCATTTCATCAACTTGAAGAATACATGAATATCATCATGTTCCCTCATCAGTCCTTTTCACATTTATCGGATAACTATGAATATATATTAAATGAGACGTATAGTTATTGCCAGTTGTTTATCTGTATCTGTTGTACTAAGAACATATCAAATGCTGATTCTTTTTTTACTAACTCTTAAAACTGTGGAGACTAGGGGTGTACAGCTCAGAGGTAGAGGGCATGCTTACAAGCCACAGTCTGGATTTAAGAATGTAAGTAACAGGAGAACAAGGTAGCTCGGTGGCTGATGACCTTGGTCCTGGGACCCACGTGGTGAAAGGAGAGGATTGCCATGGCAAGATTGCCCCAGTCTCACCACACACAATGTATAAATTAGTGCAATAAAATTTTAAAGTAGAGAATGTTTGTGGATCAGAAATGAATAGCAAAAGAAGCCACTTAGTTTTGCTTAATCATGGGATCTCCAGCCCTTTTCCCAGTGTGGTATTTTGACAACTTTATATTGGCTTTGTAATCCCTTCCATGAAATTGCCAGAATTTGGAGGTTGAGTAGGGGAAGGCTCACCTAATTTCTCTTTTGTATCTAATGCACATTACACTCTGAACTCTGCTGCTTTAGGCAGACTCGCTATGTTATGACAACAGACTCACCCTGAAAAGTTTTTTTTTTCTTTCCCATTAGTCATATTCCCATATTCTCATTTTAAATTTTTAAAAGATTTTTTGTCTTGTTTTTTGTATTTTGAGTATGGTTTAATTAAATGCAAGATATAAAAAAATGAAACTATTACTACCAAAAGAGTCGGTAGTATCAAAGGGCTTATTACCGTATCAAAGGTTTTATTTATCTAGATAAAAGAAACAGAGGAATATTAACATCTCATCTACATTTTCCATTAATAGCAGAATAAAGCATCAACTCTGTGCTTTTTTTCTTTTATATAATTAAGATAATTTTACAGTTTTTAAAAACTTAATTCACAAACTACTAGAGTCAGGTCTTTGAAACGCGTGGAGTTTTATTCTGTGCTTGTGTGTTTTGCCTGCGTCTGCAGCACATGCATAACTGATGCAGCCTCACTGCACCCACACTCAGGAAGAAAGCTGGCAAGTGCTAGCTCTGTGCTCTTCCACTTTGTCTCCAGTCTTGGCTCAGCCTGTGAGGTGGGAGGGCACATTTAAGGTGAGTCTTTCGTTCTTATTTTTCTGGAAATGCCCTCATAAACACACCAGGGTTGTGTTTCCATGGTGATTCGAGACCCAGTCAAAGGAACATTGAAGAGTGAGCATCATAGTACTGTGTACATTAAATTTTAGTTAAAGGGTTTTCCCAGATCTGCTTAATTTAAAGGCTGCATTTGGGAAAGAGGTATGAGAAACCTCATTTAAAATGGTTGAGTTATGTGGTTTCTATTTTGCATGAGAATTCACCCCCAGGAATAAATATTTATACATCTTAAGAGGTAAATTAGGGGGCTGGGGAGATGGCTCTGTGCTTATGAGCAGTGGATGCTCTTCTAGAGGAACTGGATTCAATTCCCAGAAACCACATGGCAGCTCACAACTTGTTTGTAATTCTAGTTCCAAAGAGATCCAGTGCTCTCTTCTGGCCTCCAAGGGCACCAGGTACAGATGTGTTACATAGACACACATAGGCAAAATACTTATACACATAGATAATACAATATTTATTGTTAAATAAAATAAACTCACAAAGATAAGTAGAATGTAATGGAACATGAAGGATGTAAAAGATAGATTAATAGATAAGTTTTGATCTCCAAGATTATGTTAGTATATTTGAAGTCATACTAGTTATATAGAGATGAAATATTTTTGACTTTTATAAAGTGTATTTTTATTGTAGTATTGAATTGGTAGATATTTTTGGTGGATGTATATTAAACCAGAACCCTGTAAAGAACTTGGAAGTAATTAGGGTGTTTAATTTTATTTTTATATTGTTTATTTTCTTGCCATTTCCTCCAGAACACTGGGATGGGATGAATCCCATTTTGCCCTGGAGTTGTTCCCACACTGGCAGAGGTTTGCCGAGCATACTGTCTCATGTAGAACAGAACAAGCTTCTAGTATTTTGTTCCTCTTGTGTGCTATATTTTCAGGAATGTTAACAAGAGTGAAAGAACCATAGATTTTTCATGTACAGAAGTTTTTGTAGATTAATTACAATTTCCTTATTTTTTACTTATATATTATCTCATTTGTTTCTGTGTTTTTTCTTGATCCTATTTTCTAGGATCTTAATCCTGTTGTTTTTGCTTTCTCCTTAGTTCAGTTTAATCTGATACTTGATGTTGCTATGACATCACTATGTCTCACTATATATGAAGCTCATATGGAAATATCCAGACTCAGTTGGTCTTTTAATATTTAATTCTTTAAGTTTCATGAAAGTGAACTCCATATTTTCTGTTTCTTTCACTGCTACTCATGTTTTAGTTTTCTGTGCTGTTTACCCAGCTCACACTTAGAACTTTGCAGCTTTTTACTCTTTATAAGCCTTTCCTCTTCCCTTGGTTCTTGATTTGCATTGTGAGTGAAGCTCTCTAAGATGAACCTATTCTCCTCTACTGCACTTGGGCAAAGTTAGATGGGTTCCTCCCTGGAAATTGAAGGCCAGCCTGGTCTACATAGCCAGTCCCAAGTAGGAATTTCTTTAAAAAAAAAAAAAAAAGACACAGTTCTCTTTTTTCTGTTTTTTTTTAATCCTCTACTCTTGAACATAATTGAGAAATTAAATAAATCAGTATTGATGCCACTGAGTTGCCTGAGCACCCAAAGTAAATATCATTTTTACATGCAAGAATCCCAACTAAAGTTTAGAGGGAATACTTCATGCAAGACTGACATAACATGACAGGCATATATGTCGCTGAAAATGTATCTCCTTTATTTAAAATTAGTTTTCTAGGACTGGAGATTATATCTCATTGGTAAAGTGCTTGCCTAGAATGTTTTGAGGTCATGGGCTTAATCCCCAACAATACCAAAATAAATTAATAAAAGTAAATAATAAAATTAATAAACGTTAGCTTTTAAGGTTAATATAAGAGATTATACAGATATTTTCACTCTTTATACCAGCTATAAAAAAGATAAGACTTGTCTCAATTTACACTTTGTCTCAAAGTATAAACTGAGCCTGTCTACAATCCTAGCACTTGGGAAGCTGAGGCAGGAGGATCTTGATAAGTTCTTGGTGACATACTTAGCAATTCCTGTCAGGTTACTCTGAGGTCTCTCTATACAGGACCCAGGTTAGCCTTGACTCAAGATCCTCCTGCCTTAGCTTCCCAAGTGCTAGGATTATAGGCATGGCTCAGTTTGCATTGTTTTCTTGGAGGGGTGGCTATCTATACCTAGTATGTTTTAAAAGGCAACACAAAACATTTTCAGTTATCTTTTTGTCTTTGTGTGTGTGTGTGTGTGTGTGCGCACATGTACGCGCACACACATGCTCTAAGGAACACCCCCTGTGTCTCAGGCATGCTATCAAGTGCTCTACCATTGAGCCACAAGCCTAGCCCAATTTTCTATTATCTTGATATGAAGAATAAACTGATTTTTTGAATAATGGAATATTAGCTGCCATTTTCTCTTTCCTCTTTAAGTATCACCCAATACTCTGGCTTTGACATGCCTATTTTATATGACACCTGCTTTTGAAAAACTAACTGGTGAACACTAAAGTAGTTAGCTCACACAGAAGGACATCTTCAGCTCTCAGATGGGGCTCTCTCAATAGTTTCAGTTTAGGGCTTATCCCCATGGAGAATGAATACGATGTACAATACTTACCTTATCAATCACTTCACTAGTTATATACTCCAAACTAGAACTTGAAATAGTTTATTCTGTTATATTATGCCTCAAAATAAATTTATTTGTTGAATGATTTGACACTTAAAAATCTCTTAAGATTATGTTGATTTCTCTTGCTTTCTTACTTAACAATACAATGCCAGGACCAGGAAGTGGGAGGGGTGGGGTGGTGAGTAGTGGGATGGGGGAGGGAACAAGGGATTGTTTTAGTTTTCGGTTTTTTTTTTTTTTAATTTTTTTCTTATTTTATTTTCTTTTTCTTTTGGAGGGGAACCTGGGAAAGGAGATATTGTAAATAAAGAAAACATCTAATAAAAAAAAAACTGAAAAAAAAATGTTTTGTATCCCGGGGGTGGGGGGGGGAGTACAATAAGTTCTAGTTCCCACAGTATAAAATCCACTTGAATAATATTTGAGAATCAAAGGAAAAAATACAGGTTATGTCTTTCTAACATCCTCTCTGTCATGCACTGCATGCAAACAGTAGTTGCCATGAAGGAAGGTGACGTTAAGGCAAGATAAATTGGTGCATACATACCTGTAGCTAGGAGGCTGAGACAGCATAAGGTACATAGGAGACCCTGTCAAAGAGAGAGGGCAGTGACAGGAGGGAGAACACTGAGAAGAAAGTCTGTGTTGAGCAAAGCGTTGACGTTGTCATTGACCACATTAATCCTAAATCCCTTCCAACATAAACAATTGTCTTGAGAAAGTTGTTATATTGGTACTGTGGAAAATGGCATTAGCACATTGTGCCAATTCTAACCAAACCCTACCTCAGAGCATCTTCAGAAATCCACTCACATTCCTATTTTCCAGTTACCATGTTAAAGTATCTTTTAAAATTCTTCATTGAATGCTTGGGATTCTAAATTTTTCAAATGTGAGCTGGAGGAGCTGGCACACAACTGTAAACTCAGTATTCTAGAGGCTAAGACAGGACAATCTCACAGACCACATAGTGAGTTCCAGGCCTGTCTCAAAGAGAAAAACATTTATTTGCAGCATATGAACAGTAGAAACTACAGTATACTGCTTGACATGGTAATGCATTTTCTTTCATGGTAATAAGAACAAAACTAAGAAAAGCTGTATTTTTTTAATCCTAAACTTGAAGATTTTTATTTTTAGGTACTTAATAGAAATTTCTGACTCACCTGAGTCCCCTCTGCCTGTGCCAGTACACTCCATGATGTTTTCACTAGTTATCAAATCTGGACATCAAAGAGGGTTGGCACCAGGCATCTTCCCGGTCAACAAGCATGCTTCATTCCTATGTTACCTTTCCTTTCAACCCTTCCAGTCCCAGTGTGTTTCTAACGCTCTCAACATCAGATCAGTCACTCTTAGTTATGTAAAAACCAGACTTTGGAAAGTAGGATGTTGTTATTCCAACTTTCTCTATTTTATCCTCAGTTAAACATTCTTTTTATTTCTTTTTAGCTCCTAGTAAAATAGTTAATGCAAATTTCTAGTGGCAATTTTTAAAAGGAAACCACTCTATTTGTTCTAATCCGTTTTTATAATTGAACATTAAGCCATCAAGCATTCTGTTCTCATGATGTCTTCTCCTTTGACTTCTGTCACTTATGTTTGATTAGATCCTGGTGGCAGTTTGATTACAAGGGCTGCAGAGATGGCTCAACAGTTACGAGCTCACACTGGTCTTCAGGGTATATGAGGCATCTGGTCTCCATGGGCCAGATGTACAAGAGTATATGCAAGAGTATACTCACACCCCTACACACAATTAAAAATAATAAAATTGAATCATTGTTTTGCTAATAGCTAGCAGTGACGTTAACTGAATAAACCCAAAAGTTACTCAACATTGGGGTGGCAAGATGCCCCGTGAGTACAGGTGCTTACTGCTGAATCTTCAGCCTGGACTCGTTTCCCAGGCCTCAGATGGCAAAAAGAACTGACCCCTACCCCTTTGTTCCTGCATGTGCACACAAAATAAATAAGTGTAAAAATGGTTTGAATTTGAATTTAAGAATTATACGGTTTGGGCTAAATTATAAATATATAATATTGGAATTTCTTCAGATTTCAGAATTTGTCAGCTTATGGCTTCAGAAAGCTTACCAGACATGATTAGAGGTTTTACCTCTGAACCATAGAATGCATGACCACAGTGTGTTGTTCTGCAGGTATCAGTTTTCAGCGTCAGAATATATGTAATACCAGTGTAGGCCACAGGGTGGGAGTGAAAGGCAAGGACTTGTAGCCAAACAACCCAAATACATAATACATTATCTTGATAAACCTCTTGCATGCTTATTCTTATTTTTAAAATACTGTAACAAGAGACAATGGAATTGATTTACTTATATTGGCCATTATTAGTGACTATCAAAGGACAGTGTCAGAAATTTCTTCACTACTAAGTTTCTGGGCATAGAGGTGTTCCGTAATCAGACTGGCACTTTTTATTAACTGAATGTGAAATTTTCTTATAATCACCATTTACAGTAGAGATAGTAATCAAAGAAGTTATCAGAAGTAATTTGTATTTTCTGTCTTTCTTTCTATCTTGTATTTCTATTTTCTTTCCTTGGTATCATTTAAAGAAAAGAAGACCTACCCTATTTTTTATGTATATATAAAGCCTCTTATATTGCCTGTGTGAGAGCACGTGTGCACTAAAGTGGTTGGTTTTAAGTAGGTGAGTGTTGTATTGTGTTTTCTCATGTGAATTTGGAGGCATATAAAGTGTCATCATTTCTTTTTATCTTAAGGTGAGAAGACAAGAAGTTTCTTCTGGAAAGGAAACCTCAAAGGATCTTAACATCCCTTTGCATCACGAAAGGTGGTTCTAGAGCCTTCTTTGCCAACCCAAAATGTATAACTATTATAATATGCAATATTTTGCATAGTTTTAAGGCTTTTAACAATTATAAAAGAAAAATAGTTGATCTTAACAACTGGAGTAGACCTACATGTGGAAATGACCTAACTATATACCACATTGTTCCAAGCAGAACAAGATCTAAAATGCTGACTTCTCTAACGGTCCCTATTTCAACAGCCCTGTATTATAACTGCTATGAACCAGAGTGAGGAATAATTACTACTCTATTATGACGTTTACAGAGAACTGGTACTTTTAGGACAAGTGTGAATAAGTAGCTTCACTAACCTGCAGTGCATTTATGAACTACAGCTTTTATCATTTGCTTTGTACCTAGCTTTTCAAATATTAGAATTGTTTGAGGATTTTTTTAATTTTAATTTTATTTTTAATGTTTCATTTTCCAGTAATTCTGTGGTGCATAAAAACTATGCTATGTATATTTAATTACAATTTGAAGTCATAACCTTAACATTTTAAAATGATTTGTTTTTAGGGATAATATAGAAAAGACTTTCTGGGACCTTAAAGAAGAATTTCACAGGATATGCTTGCTAGCAAAAGCACAGAAAGACCACTTAAGCAAACTTAACATACCAGATATTGCAACTGGTAAGATTCAGTTTACCTTGTAATATTTTAATTCTACTTGTTGAAATTGATTTAATTTTCAGTGTAAAAGTACCTTCAAATTTGGATTATGAAAAGCGAAGAATCTACACCTTGCCACTTATATTTTAAACAAATACATACTATTAAATTCTGGAAAGATTTAATTTTTCTTGTAACAATTTTTATTGTACTAGTTGAAATTGATTTAATTTGCAATATAAAAATACCTCCAAATTCGGCTTATGAAAGGCTAAGAATCTGCACCTTACCCTTTATATTTTAACAAATATATGCTATTAAATTCTATAATTTATATTAAAGAATTCTTGATTTTTTTATTATCTTAATATTATATGGTACTGTATAGATTTACTTGAATAGCCTAATTACCAATCAGATTAATGAAAAGTACCATTAATATAGAAATATAGAGCACATGTCTATATTTTCTATTTAGTGGTCATATTAAACATTAACTCACATGTCAGTAAGTGACCTTAAAACAGCACTGCCATATATGAGCTAATTACAATTATAACATCATATTAGTTTTTGTCTAAATTCTACCTGAAATGTTTCTGATAATTTAGTTTAAGAATACAAATATAGAATTCACATTTTCTTAGACCCAGTTCTTTTGGAAGCACATAATAAAAATTGAGAATAAAATACCATTTACGAACATCTGTTTTGCACACATGTCAGGTTTTTGTTTTTATTGAGGTAGGGTCTCAGCCTGCTGTCTGAGACATGGAACTCACCATGTCAACCAGGCTAGCCTCAAACTTGCAGTAATCCACTTGCCAGTCCCCAAGTGTTAGAACTGTAGGCCTGAGCCACATGATTATTGCAGTGGGGGACGGAGGTGGGGGTGTTTGCTTGTTTGCTTGCTTGTTTTTTAAGCTCTAGACTGTCATCTTGGTAGTTGCTTCAGTAGTTACATATTAGCAAAAAAATAACAGAAATTGAGTCTAGCATCAAAACACTTCAGTAAACAAAATAAAATAAAATGATCACTTGTAATGATAGATTCTCTTATTGCCCTTGTGATTTGGGATATTCTACAGGCAATTCCCAAGCAACATGATTTACAGTTTTCACTCTGAGAGATGGTACAACAATGATGATGAGCACATTCTTTATTGAAGATCCCTGTTTTCTGAGGCTCTCACATCATAACACTTAAAATCAACGATAGTTTGGGTTCTCTTTTTGCTACTGCTCACACTTTCATTTCCAGAAAAGTTGAACCTTGTGGTAAGGGGAAAGGAAGTCAAGCTTTATAGATAGATAGAATTTGTGTTTCCCCTCTTGTTATCTTCCCGACTTTTCCAAAAGAAGTTTTAATTTCTCCATCTTAATTTCTGTAATATTCATTCTACATAGATTAAAGATATAGAAATAAACAGTTTCACTAAAACAGGCTAGCTGTATCTAGAATTCATAAGCATGCTCTTTGAGCATCAACATCTTATCAAAACATTGTAATAGTGATATATTCTTTGTTACAGAGAACATAACCCATTATCAATTACTTAATACTTTGACCATTTTTAAATTGCTTAAGTCTAACTCTTAGTATGTATCTGTCAACCTGAACACTGAGTGTTTAAATTCAATTTCTTCCCCACTAAAGCTGTTTCTTAACATTATTCTTGTGCTTTATATTAACTGTGTCACAAATAATAAGTGTTTTAGATCTGCATTAAATCAAGTAAAACTTTGCTTGGTCCAAACAAAACACAAATGTTAAATACTATGCCCTGACAATATAGCTCTGTACTATCAACTACTACATCTTAGGGGGAAAGAAAGAGGACATGATTTAGAAACAGACACCTGCTCAGGGTTTCCAGGTACATGTATTGTTACCATGTCTCTTCTACTCATTCACTCAGGGCAGTAACCTTGAGGAAGGGTAACAGTACAACTGTATGTTTAAGCAAGTGTCTTCTCAGGAAAAAGTAACTAGTCTAAAAGTAGGGTCCTGTCTCATTGGCTATTAGAATAGAATATAGGATTAGGGGTATAGACAATCATCAACTCTTGTCCGAATTCATGATAATTTGCAAAAGCAATCTAAACAGCCTATGTGTACATTTGGAAATCTAAAATTTTTCATTTTACTTGTTTTCCTTGCAAAACTAAGTGTTACTGAGACAAACTAACTACAAAAGCTGCATGCTCACTGGCTGGTGTCTGTTGGTGTGGTACTGGGTGACGGATGTTTCCGTGGAGTTTGTTTCATTTTATCTAAGCTCAGACTTGGAATAGTCATGGGATTAGCTCAAGTCACTTTAATGTGACTAAGCTTGTATACAGCTAGCTATTCCAAAAGAAAATACCTGCCAACTTCGTGCAGCTGTTTGATGTCTCTGTTTTCTTTGATGGGGGATTAGGTCAACTGTTAAGAAAATCATGCAAAGCACAGTTCTGTCAGCTTGAGGAATCCTCCCTGTGTAGAAACCAATATGTTCAGTTTATCATAATAGCTCTGAGAGCACTCTGGAGTTGACTACCTGGAGCACTCTGAGAGAACTCTGGAGTTCTAGTGCCAGATTTAGCACTCACTAGCTGCACTACCTTGGAAGTAGCCATGGAATTAACCTCTCCATATCCCCTCCTCCACATGTAAATTAGGGATAATAATAGTGCCTGTGTTGGCGTTATTCTGAGTATTAAGTGAATTAATGTACATACCACAGTCAGTGCATGGCACATGGAAGTGCTATCAGTGTTAATAGTCGTTGCCATTAGCAGCAGCAGCAGCTGTAGATTCTAAAGTATTTACCCTGTTCTCTTTAGTATCATTTGAGAAAGTATTCCTTCTCAGGTATTACAGAATTTTGTTCCTGTTTCCTAGCATTTTCTGCCACCCTCAAGTCTACTGCCAAGAAAAAATGACTACTTGAGAATAAATAGAGTTTTATCTACCCCAAAGGTCAAAGAAATCTAGTAAAACAATTGAGTTTGATCTCAATTACTTTACTCTTCCCAGTCACAGACTATCTAGTAAATGTAAGTTATAATTCTGGATCCTGTGAGGGAAAGAATACAGTATCAAATGTGTGCCAGGCATTAAGTGGGACACCTGGTAAATAGAAAGCAGAACATGGTTTTAGATGTCATAGGGAACCTGCTTTAATGGAGGAAGGGGAGTCTACTTGCTGGCATAAGATTGTTCAATCCTCAAGTCACCTAAGCATCATGGGAGAGCCATCCAGAGAATCAGTGACTAAGTCAAGATGGGAAGGTCAAGCAAGAATTAGGCAAAGAGCTATGCTTTGGTAATGTTGTAACCATAGCACTAGCAGGGCTGGAGCTGGGGGACTGACACTTTGTAGTCAACCCGGGTGCCATGATGCGGCAGTCTGAGAGAGATGGGGAGGTATGTAGGTATGTATGTAATGTTACACAATGAACCAAGGAAGTTGGAAGCATTGTATTACACATTGTATCCAAACAGAAAGCTTTGTGTTGGAATGTGCTATGGTGTAAGTGTCATAAGACCCCAGTGATGAAAAGAATCTAAAGAGATTGGCATCTTCTGAGTGCCTACTAACACAGACAGACTGTGGAAGGTGCTGTGTATACCCTGAACTCTTATACCTGCTTCATTGGTAAAGTCTTCATTTGGGAATGTATGACTTCACTAAGGACTATTTATCCATTGAATGAAATACATTACAGCACACACAGTATTCCACTCCTACAATTCTAGTCCTTTGGTCGTGGAGTCAGGAGGATCAGTAGTTGAATGCTAACCTCGCCTACATAGTAAGTTCCAGGCTAGCCTGAGCTTCAGGAGACCCTGTCTCCAAAGACAACAACAACCAGATATGCTACAAAACAATTGGCTTCTTAAAATAACATTGTGAAGCCTAATCTTTTTTCCAATATCTCAGAATCATAAACATGGGTAATACTTTGATATTGTTGGGTGTAGTTTGGTTTAGTTTGGTATTATAGCTCTTGCTGGTTTTTTATTACACTATGCCTTTTGTTGCTTTGTTTTTAAGATTTAATTTTAATCATGTGTATGTGGGTATGTGCATGAATGTGGATGCCCATGAAGACCAAAGATGTAGGGTCTTCTGAAGCTGGAGTTACAGGTAGAGCCACCAAGTGTGAGTTGTGGGAACTAAACTCTGGTCCTCTGGAAGAGTATAGGTACTCTTACCACTGAGCTCAACATTGTGTTCTCTGTTTCATAGTCTGCACTTTTGTTTTGCTTGCCTCCTATCATACACCAGCATTTGCTGGTTCTTGTCTTTCCTTAACAGCTCATAGCTCCGTTTAATTTGCTGTGGTCTCTGTAGCTCCAACTTTGGTTCCTCAGAAGTCCCCTTGCCAGCATCTGACTGAAGCCTAGAGATCGTGTTGAAGAAATAGCTTCTAGATGAATGAGCTAAAGAAACTCTAGTTCCCAGCTCACATCTGCTTGTTTGTTAAAGGGGGCTTGCTAAATATGAGAAAATGACATACAAATACAGTTTTAGTTTTCTTTTTCTTTCTTTTTTTTTTTTTTTTTTTTTTTTTTTTTTTTTTTTTTTTTTTTTTTTTTTTTTGAGACAGTCTTTCAGTCTTTCTATATAGACATGACTGTCCTTGAACTTGTTATGTTGACCAGGCTGGCTGTAATTCACAGAGATCGACCTGCCTCTGCCTCCTAAGTGCTGGGATTAAAGGTGTGCAACCCTACATTCATCCATATTCACATTAATTCCTTAAAGTACATCCTAGAATGTCAGCCTCTTTTGCCTCTACTGTCTTTTTCTTTCCTGACCCTGACACCACCGCTCCTTCCCATGAACTCGTAAGTGTAGACAGTAACTAAACTGACCAGAGTTATATTTAATAGTATACTGCCCTAATTTTATATATACATACATATTTATGTATTATATATGTATACATGTATATGTATATATATAAAGCATTTCCCTTTTAAACTTATTTGTCTAAGTAAGCTTACAGTTGTAGCTTCTTTTACAAAGTAATTAAATATATATACTGTAAGTGAGTGTTTTTTTAAGTGTAAAGCAGTAAAACTGAGAACAGGATGCTAAGCTTCCAGAGGAAGACCCAGCAGAAGACAAAGCAATTAAGTTGCAGCCTGTACACTGTGCTCAGTTCACCTGCAGGGGACTGCTGTTATCCTCAGGGAAGACGATAGCAAACATAAAAATACAAGTTGTCCTCAGTTGTTATCAAAACCAAGAGGAAAAACAATAATCCTCTGCTTAAAGCTGGTTCAACATTTTTTCGTTGATTTGGATGTGACTATTTGCCTTTTGTATCCGTTTTCCTGCAGACACACAGTATTCTGTGCCTATACAGTGTACTGATAAAACAGATAAACAAGAAGCGCTGTTTAAGCCCCAGGCTAAAGATGATATAAATAGAGGTTTGTCGTGCGTCACAGCTGTCACACCAAGAGGACTGGGCCGGGATGAGGAAGATACCTCTTTTGAATCACTTTCTAAATTCAATGTCAAGTTTCCGCCTATGGACAATGACTCTATTTTTCTACATAGCACTCCAGAGACCCCAAGCAAACTTACTCCTGCCACACCTGAGGCAGTGTGCCAGGACCGATTTAGTATGGAAGTCAGAGACAACCCAGGAAACTTTGTTAAAACAGAAGAAACTTTATTTGAAATTCAGGGAATTGACCCCATAACTTCAGCTGTACAGAACCTTAAAACAACTGACAAAACAAAACCCTCAAATCTTAGAGCTCCGTGTTTGCCAGCTGGAGACCATAATGTGTTCTATGTAAATACGTTCCCACTTCAAGACCCGCCTGATGTACCTTTTCCCTCACTGGATTCCCCAGGAAAGGCTGTCCGAGGACCACAGCAGGTAACTGTTTTACATTAACAAATATTTTATTATGTGTGAACACACATTTTGTCATACATGCACAGATACGAATCTGTTTTAAGTTATCAGGCATCCATTTAAATTTAATGACTATCCAGAGTTGAGGTGTTCAATAAAATATGTAAGTTCTGTATTAAAGAACATGAATTTTAAATATGACTATGATAAAGCTTCATGATCCTGTGGCGTGGCTTTACTTGTTTAGTCGTCTTCAATAGCAGCTTGTTTACATCAGTGCTCTAGTGGATGTTTATTAAATTCAGTAATAGGAAGCAAATAATTTTTTAAAAACTTGTGTATGTACACATAATAATGTGTAATTTTCCATAAGTAGATAATTGCACCAAATATTCAAAATAAACTGTCATTCAGCCTACGTGGGCTACATTTCCAGTTGCAGCAGTACAGATGTCCGTAGAGTTCAGTTTGTTTGCTAACCTGATACTAAGCAGACATCCTTATACAGTTTTCAAATAATCTCTGCATATGAATAATGTCATCAAATGTGTTCTTTACAGTTTGTGAAGTGCGAAGACTTTATCACCCATGAGTCTAGTCCTACCATCCTTTCTTCCAGACTCAGGTTCTTTCACAGAAATATTCTTTTTTGTTAGGAAGAAAAAAAAATTTTATTTCTGAAGGTAAATGCCAAGTATAGAAGTGTTAAAATAAATAGAAGCTTCTCACTAGAACTTTCAAATATTTGATTTTCTTTCAGATTAGAAAAAAATACTTAATACCTTTGGCTTTACATATTCCTAGCAGTTACAGGCTTTTTGAATAGCATGGAAGGGAGCAATAGTCAGGCTGTAGGATGTTTTAATAGTGGGCGTACCTAGAGATTCTGACAGGTCTTAATTATTAACTCTCTTATGTTCCACCCTGTACCTTATTTCACTTTATGGTCTCAGCTAAAGTTGCTACCAAATGAAACAATTAAACAATTTCATGTGTTGCGAGTAGAGTTCCTGTGGAGCTGTGAACTGCATGGATTCTAATGCGAGTTATTTTCCCTCCATTATATCTCTTGCTTGTCCTTTTACTAGTTAGTTGGGCGTTCATGTTTCAGTAGATGGCACCCTGCATTGTGCATTTACTTTCTATATTACAGCAAGGGAAACAGCTGGTATGTGATTACAACTTGATGGAAAAGTATTCAGCTTAAAAAATGCAAGAGAATTGGTGTTGAGCTGTCACAAGACATGGGGCAGAAGGTTAGATAATTGATATTTTGGCAGAAAAAAGCAAAGAAATTGGTTTGATTTAAAGGCCATGTTACAGTTTTAGCTTGCAAAAATATTTCTTTAAATGGGTCTTTTTAAACATTACTCTCTTGTATTAATAAAGCTCATAAATACAATTATTGAGTTGTCCACAGTAAAAAGTTTTGATTACATATTTTGTTTTTACTTTATATTAATCATTACTACCAAAAACATATTTTTCACTTCCACTTTCATTGCAGACTAAAATATATATCAGCTTATTTCTGTTCTGTGAGATTTTTCTTTTTCTTTTTGCTGAGTCAGTAATTAGGGTTCCAATTAAATTCCAAGAACAGATCCAATCTGAATCAAAAGCTACTAATGTCAAATTTCAAAAATAAATTGTCAGTGGAAGATTGGTTTACCAAATTTAGGAACTGGCTCACTTTTAAGCTAATTTCTTGCTGTTTTATAAACCTTAATAAAAAATATCTTTAAGGTAATAATTTTTATTGCTAACCACCACAGTTTGCATTAGAGGTTTTTTTTCACTGCAGTAACATTTGAATCTAGTTAACTCTTAACTAATTTCCATTTACGCACTTATAATTGTTACTGGTTTCTTTCATCAGGGAAATTTTTCAAACAAAAATTACTTTGCCCCAAATTTTATGACTTTTATTTTAAATATTGTTAGTTTTGTGGCAACAAACACATCTCATGAAGACAAATTGAGTCCACATTTTAAGGTATTTGTATTAACACTTGAATGTGTCTTACTATTTAAACAAAGCGTATATATTAATACTGCTGTCCTTCAGTGCTCACTAATAGATAGTGATGCATCGAAACCCAGATATTTTGATTAACAATACTATGTTTATGTAAATACTTAACTAACTAGAATGAAGTTAAAGGCATAAAAATTGTCAGGTGCTGAACTAAGCTGTGTTTCATTAAAAACATATTAGTAACTGGAGCAGAAAACAGTCTCTTTAAATGGTTTGCTGAGGTTACTCTATACCTCTGTCAGGGTAATCTACCTGTGCCAAGATAAGAATATGTTTTTAATAATCAGACTTACACAGTTCAGGAAAATAAGATATTTTTGTCAATATCATTTCTATTAAACACCTACCATTACACTAATTCATATACATGAATAATATATATCACTCATATATATTATTCTAGATGTCTTAAAAAGATATTTACAAGTTTTTATTTCCTGATAATTACAATGAAGGTGGTTCTATTAAATTACAATTTCCTATATTCCCTTAATTGGGCAATTACGGATAAGTTTCATTTTATTCATTTGCAAGAAAGAATAATGCCAAACTATAAAACAGAAATAAAATAAGAAATCAAAAGTATGTGTCTCAGCTTAGATTTTTATTGGGTGATTTAATATTTAAATTTTTTAAAAGATGACAAATGGAATTTGTTTAGTAGTTTAAAAGAAACTTTTTTGAAGAAATCAGAATGCTGATTATATGTGATTTGTTTATTTGTATTTTGAATTGCCTTTAATAAAACTGTGCTTGCACATGTACTATTAAAGACTATTAAATACAGATCCTAATATAGTCTAAAGTATTGGCCTTTGTTTCAAAACTATTGCCATTAAGATAACTGAATACTAATGACTGCTGCTGTTAAACCTGCAGTATTTTTAAATCTGTAAAGATAAAATTCAGAAGGATGTAGTTAAGTTGTGCCCACTCTGGAAAAAAAAATAAAATCTGCTTTCCTAGTAGAGAATTTCAGATATAAGCACATATGAAAGTTATTCAGATACTTGGATGTGAAATTTGATGCAAGTTGATTTTAAACACAAATAACAAAAGATGTTTTTGTTTGTTTCCTGCAGCCCTTTTGGAAGCCTTTTCTTAACCAAGACACTGACTTAGTGGTACCAAGTGATTCAGACTCAGAACTCCATAAACCTCTAGTGTGTGAATTCTGTCAAGAGCTTTTCCCACCATCCATTACATCCAGAGGGGATTTCCTCCGGCATCTTAATACACACTTTAATGGGGAGACTTAAATCACATTTGAAAACAGACATATCATGTTCTCTGTGACGGTTTCAGATTTGTAATGCTAGAGAATGCTTGCTTGTAAGCTAAATTTAAGATTGTTTATAAAGTTGTTACTTTATCTTTTAAGAGATCATTTTGTATAAAACTATAATTCATTATATTATTCATGTTTATACTATAATTTCTGTATTTCCAAATTACACATGTGACTTACACAGTTATGCAATCATAATTTATGTTTCAAATAACTAAGTTTATTGTTTGACTCTTGTGAGGTCTATTAAATTTGGTAATATCAAATGTTTATAGGGTATCAAATTTCATCTGAATTTTTAATTATTTATGCTACAGGTAATATTCCTTTAAAATACATATGTAACTTACAGAGAATAGCAGATGATATGATCTAAGTAAATATCGAATCAACCAGTTGCCCAGGGAAAATTATTTAAACATTATAGATCATTTTTTAAATAACACACATGGTTTTAATTTACACTGTGTGTATAGATAGATGATTGAATGACTTAAATATTAAAAGTTACTTATGTCATGATTATTAAAAGTGTTCTTTGTTTCTGAGGTAAATAAATAAATCACATTTGGGGAGGTTTCATAAAATTCATGTCTGATGGCATTTATTACACATTAATAGGTCACTTTAAATTTCAAAATGATCTTTCAAACTAAGCATTCTAATTTTTTTCCTTTTATTGGAAAGAAATGTAAAAGCCTGTAAGGAGAATACATATTTATTAATTTAGATTAGGAACGTTCAAATTCTTGTTGAGAAATTTGCTATTCATTGTTAGCAGCCTGATTGATGGCCACTGGAGACGTCTTAGGGTACCAAGTATGCAGTGCGGCAGAACTGTTTAAAATGAGACTTGCCTTCCATTCTTCATGATTCTTGCCGTTTGAGCTTCTCTTCCCACTCCCCCCAGCCCCCAATTTTAAAAATGGTTGAGACACGGCTTCCATTTTATGAAGTAGCATTGACTTGTAGCTTTCAACAGTAATGTAACTGTCCTTGAGCAGTGTCTCATACTTGAGGGTTTAGCATGGGGGAATTTGATCAGGCCTCTGTGCCCAGTGGAAGAATGAGAATGGTACCGCAACTTCTCAAGGTGCCGAGCACATCACATTGACATCTTCCTCACCAGGGTGACAACAGTGATTATTAGATATGCACTGTGAAGGGTTCTGAGGCATGTACATCTTTGCCACTAGGCTGAATGGAAATGCCTAGACAATTATCCAAAGACTCTTTTCTTCTTCCCAGCTTCCACTCCACTACACACACACACATACACACACACACACACACACACACACACACACACACACAGATACACACTCAAAACTTCTCAGTATGTATTAATAAGAATATACCCCCACCACCTATTCTTTTAAAAAGGGATTTTTTTTTCCTCTCCTTTTCTCACACAATTGACATCTTTACTGGCTTGCTGACAACCAAAAAGAACTCTATCCCAGAACGTGACTCGGAGTGGCCCACTACCCTCTTCTGGAGCATCCTGTCCTCACCACTTTAGTAAGGTGGGAAATTAAGATTCCAGCAGTACCCCAAGCTCCAGCTTCTTAGGGCAGAGACCCTATTTGGCCTCCAGAGACTTCCGTCCTGCTCTGAAAGTTTGGCAGGACCCAGCAGCTCGAAAGGTATAGTGGACACCGGCCAAGTCTATCTATCCCTCTATCCTATTTCTGTTCGGGGTGCCAGGGCTGTCTCTGGGCTTCTTTCTGTAAAGCATAGCCTAGCCGTGTAAGAACAGCTCCCAGGTAAGAAAGCTACGTGCGCAAAACGCTGACTCTGGGGGGAAAAAAAAACCACCCCTGCCGAGGCGAGGCAGTTGTGAGCGGGATGCCTGAGAAGTGGGAGGTGAATGTCCTCGGGATGCCCCCCCACCCCCCATGCAGCTTTCCCCGGAGGCTGAGGCTGCTGCCAGCGGGGACATCTGCTTTCTTACACTCCAGCCTGGCTCACCCCGCCCCCTCAGCCCCGGGTTGCGTGGTTATTTTACCAACACCGGGGGAGGGAGAGCTTGAGGAGGTAGAAAAGGAATGGATGGAAGCTTAAAAGATTTTCTTCGCACCCCCCCCCCAGTCCCCTCCTTTCTTCTTCACATCTTTTAACCTTCAAGGTAAAGACTTTATAAATATGAAACAATAAGGGAGTCTGCTGGCTCGCAGGCCTGCCGTGGGCTGGCGAGGCTGCCGGGTGCCGGGCCTCGCTCTTCTCTCCATCCTCCCAAGTCTGGCCGCGGCTCGGCGGGTTAGGCTGGGCACAGGGGCCGGCAGTGAGCGCTCATCCCGTGGCGCCTTCGCTCGCGGGCTGCTGCCTCGACAGCTGCTTGTAGCTACAGTAATTAGACTGTCAGTGCTTGTTAGAGGAGAGAGGGGAAAATACGCTTCTGACAGCAGATTCCGAGACTCCCCAGTTTGTTAATTTCTAAGAGATCTTTAAAGCATTAATTGAGGTCTCCCTAACTCTTCCCTCCCGTCCCTCTCCCCAACTTCTCCCATCCCAAAATATCTTTAGGAGAAAATTCTCTCCGCGTGGAAGCAGTGTTTCCCGCAAAATTGCCAGCCCGCCCCCTGCTCACGCACGCACACACACACACACACACACACACACACACACACACCCTAGTTTACATATGCATATATAGGCACACACGTATATGCAAGGTTAACTTGGAGGAGCACTCGTCCAAATAGGCACGGAGATTGCATTTAAAATGATAATAATAAATAAATAAATCAACTAGGAAGGAAGGAAGGGGGGAGGGAAGCAGAAGTCGGGAAGAAAAGAGAAAAGCAGCAGGCTGATTACGAGGTGTCAAAACTGCCAGGAGCAAGAAGGTGATAGCAATCAGGGGTGAGAAGAGTGCGGCATTCGTGCGGGGCAACTAATTATCCGTCTCATTTGAGAAGAGCAGCATTTGAGGCAGCAGCGTTCGCCTGCTGAACGGTGACAGATTGGCGCGGAGGAGAGGGGAGGTGTTAAAACAATGGAGCCGGGCGCGCGAGCGCTGCTGCATGCTAATCAGCCCTCCCTCCGCCTGCCTGCCGCGCTCCCTCCTTCCTCCCGCTCCCTCCTCCGCGCGTCGTCCTCCCGCCTGCGGCGCTCCCTCCTTTCCAGCGGGCCCGCCGCCGCCGCCCGCTTCCCGCTCCCTGGCTTTCCCGCGCGTCCTCCCCGCCGCTGGCTAGCCGCACCCGGGTTGGCCGGCCGGGCGAGCGAGCGCAGCCCGCATGGGGCGTCCGGAACCCACGTTTGCGGCGCCCGCCCGCCGGGCCTGCCTGCTGGGGAGCGGACTCGCTGGGCGGCGAGGGAACCCGAGCCATGCCGAAGGCCCAGGGACAAACCCCGGAGTGGAAGAAAGAGCCAGAAAAACAAAGCCAGATCCGAGTCGAGCTGGGTCTTTCCCGCATAGGCTTCCATCCTTGGGGCGAGCTGCCGAGTCCGGCTTGCCTGAGCTGTCGGCGTGGTCAAGCCCTCCCCTGCATCCCCGCCCCCCTCCCACGCGCCCCAAAGGCTGCGGGCTGTCACCCTCGCACCCCAGCGTCCCGGCCCCGAGCGCAACTGCGAGCGAGCGAGCGCTTTAATAAGCCAGAGAGGGCCTTACAATTAGTTGCACTTCCAACCCCTGACCTCCTGACCCCAAGACTAGGCTAACTGGGCTTCTGTGTCACATACCCTGGGAAATACCACCTGAGACAGTAGCTGGTGAGAGGAACGCCTTATCAAAGCAGGTAACCCTCCCAAGACCCGGGGCACCCGAAGATGGGGGCCTGGGCACGACTGGAGCACTGCATCTCTCCTAGATAAGTTGGTTCGGTGTTCTGGCCTGTGATAAGCTGGGCATGAACAGCAACACCAAAGAATGCATCATAAACTGAGTCTGGTCAAAAAAGTCTTCCATACCTGTTGAGGCTCGCTGGGGAGCCAGTGGAGGTTTCACAGCGGTTCTCTTTTTGACCCGCAGAGTTGATGGTTGAGCAGAAACACACTTAAACTACCATTTCATCAACCATTCTTAGGATTAAAGACGTTGATGTTCCTCCCTGTGACAGAAGTGTCTTAGCCAGAACCCAGAAACAAAGAGCTGACTGCAGTTTTTCCCAATGTGCCTAGCTATTAGCTAACCAGGTGCCTAAATTAACATGATAAAACTTTCCTCTAACCATAGATGGTAAAAGAAGTAGTTGCAAGATAACCTACGCAGTATATTTTTTTTCTACAGACTTTAATCTTAGTATAACGACACAATTGTGTGGAGACTTATTGAGTACACAAGGGTTTCATTTCTAATATTGCCTTCCCCCTAAAGTTGGAATGTCTCTTAAAGTATGTAAATATAAAATCAATTGGCTTGAGTGAATCTTGGTGGTTTTAGATTTTGATTCTAGTCATAGGGAAAGCTACACAAGCGCTCAATGTAAGTAATTTTCCCGTTAGAATACACTCAGGCATACCAGTAAAGTAAGAATGCAGTTATTAGGATCTACTAAAATGCTAAAAAGATTGAAAATTCCTAAAAAGAGTTATATAAAGTGTTTTGTACTGGGAAGCAGAGGTAGTTTTGGTTTCTCTGGAAAACCACTGAACAGCCCTCTGCCCTTAGCCCATCACAGACTTTTCAGTGCTATATCGTTAGCCTGCATTTGGAAAAATCCCCGAATCTGTTAGAATAGGAATCCATCTAACATCAAGTGGGGAAGAATACATCCATTAATGTAAACCTGGGTTCAGCAATTCCATCGACATCGAAATTTATTTATTAACTATTTACCAGCCTTTTCTTTGTTAACTAATTCTATGGAGGCATTTCATCTGAAGGTGTGGATTTGTAGAGTTCAATCCTGTGTTGCCTTATGCATATCCAATAGCTAACAAAGTTATTTACCTTCTATCGGCTGGCTTTTTGTGGACCTAGGATAGTTTCTTCTCAACCTTTAGACCTCACAAATTTGCATGGCTGTTTGAATAGCGTATTTACAGATAAGTTTTTATTTGCACATAAGGACAAAAAGGTGAAGTGAAATTTGTTCCCAATGGAAACCTGATAGCTTCCCTGAACATATGGCTCCTTGGACTGTTACTTCCTATTTGAGATCATTTTCCAAGTTTTTTTTAATATATACATCAATTTGACACCAGTTATAAAGAAAATATATTGGTTTCGAAGATGCCTCCACCTGGGACATATCTCTTAATAACAAACCATGTAGTCGGGTGTACCTCTGAATTTACAGGTCTTGGCGAGCAAGGCATACTTTGATACCAGTTATCACCGAGAACTGATTTACAGTCAAAATGAGTTAAGTCTGTAAGTTCTTAGAACGCCACAATCAGGATGATTAACACAGGCTAGGGGTGAGTGCAGAAAGCTCTTTTTGCTAAGGTCCTGCACTTAGGATACAGTCTTACAAAGACCTCTTTCTCTGTAGATACAAATGATACAAATGATGTAAGTCTCATTTGATGCAACTGCATGGCGCCAGCTTAAGACTTAAGGGGAAAATCACAGCACTGAAAAAGATGTAAATGTTCGATTGGTAAGAAAGGGGGGAACCGTGCTAAAACATGTGCCTATTTCCATGATGCTTAATTTACTATTCAAGACAAGTTTTTCCTAATAAGCTCTATTGTTTCTTTCTGTTTTGTAAAATTTAGTATGTGTGAGACAAAAACCAGATTCAGAATGTGAATGAAGTCTGTTTAGTGAAAGATTGTTGGAGATTATGGCTCAAGAAAGGCCTCACATCAGAAGAGTATCACCCGCACCACTGACACCATGCAAGGGCAAGTTTTCCAGCTCATATCTGTGACCACTTGCAAGGAATTTCTTCTGCCAATGTCCCCCATCATCAGGATGCCTCTTAAGTGAATTGACACACTTAGAAGGACACCAAGTGCCCAAATATTCGGAATGATGGTGCTGTGTCTGTTTGCTACCTAGCTTGAGCTCTTGTGTCAGTACAGTCTTCTTCCATTGGCCACAATCCAAACCTAGAACAAAAGTTAAGATCTGGGCCATGTCCATCTTTGAAAGGATGTCTCTAAGTCACACCTCTCCAGAGAATAGGCACTCCACTATGGAATCCTTTCATAGATAACCAGTGTCACACACACAAACACACACACACACATACCACTACCACCATGACCACCACCACCATGACCACCACCACCATCTGAATATGACTCCTTGCCTTCTAGAAAGCTTAGATACTCTGAAGTATGTGTCCTTCCTTATTGAGGGATCTATAACAAATACACTGAAAAACTGACTTTTGTTTGGAAAGAGTATATAAAATATATAATCACTTACTAATTCAAAGAATAGCTGTTTTCAAAGTAACAATGCCTGAAAGATGGCTCCATTCAATTTTTTTGGTTTTGTTGGGAGGGCAGGGAGCAACACTATACCCAAACAGAACAAATGAATCTCTCAAAAGCATGTAAGTTAGCCAGAACTCAGCCTATCGCTCTCCAGACCATTAAGCCATTCTTTCTTCCATAATATCCCTCTCACTTGCACACACATAAAGTTTACTATTCCTCTGACTTTATACTGGGCTTAATAAGGAAGCTAAATCCATCCGTAAGTCTTTTAAGTAAAAGACACCAACAAGGGTAGTGAGCCTGGCTACAGAGTTTGGCCTGCTGTCCAGGTATTGTAAGTTCTCCACCACCCTTGCAAGGTTCAGGGTGCAGTACATCTCTGTTGGAAGAAGTGCCCTCATTGCTGAATGCTGAGAATTTCTCAGGTTGGCTCAGATGGGGATAGAAAAAGTATTGGAATGATTTTTTTGTCGTTTAAGATGCTTCAGGTAAGACAGCAACCATTTCTTTAAAATGTTCAGCTAACCCTCACCATAACTCCCAAACTACAACGCTTACTTCTGATGATCTGAATTCTAAACCAGAGGCTAGAGTCCCCTAAAGGAAGACTAGGGAAAGATAAAAGCAGCATGAGCTCAAAGTAAGCCTGGGCACATTCTGAAACTGCATGTGCTGCTCTCCAGCTGAAGGCGCCACTTGGCTCCAGTTGGCCTTCCTTGTCTGTGATGCCCTGCAGCTCAGGAGGAGGTCTCAGCCTTACATTTCTTCCCTCGGTGTTGGGGAATCAACTCTGAAAACGGCTCTCATTAGACAAATAGTTTCTCCATTTGCAGTTGTTAAATAGCACTAAGTGTCAATGAGAAAGGGGCATCCTGTGTGGGTGTATTCATACCACTTCAAGCAATTGGCTTAAAAGGCAGGCTAGCTCACTGGGAATCCAAGGAATCCAGAGGGTGGCAAAGCTTGCTCGTAAAAGCTCTCCCTGATTTGGGGGGGGGGGGGCTACAAAAGAAATGCAAGCAGCCATGAGCTTCCTTCCTTCCTCCTTAAAGCAGCTTTGAAACACACACACACACATACATACACACATATATATACACACACATTCACACATCACACATATACAGACATACACACATCACACATACACACACTATAAACACACTCATACACACACATGCACACATACACACATGTACACACACATACACACATATATATACACACACATTCACACATCACACATATACACACATACACACACTATAAACACACTCATACACACACATGCACACATACACACATGTACACACACATACACACATACACAAATCATAATACACACACTCATACACACACATGCACACATACACACACATATACACATCACACATATACACACATACACATACATACCCATACACACACATGCACACACACTTATACATACATGCACATACATACACACATCACACATACACACACATCACACATACACACACTCATACACATACATGCACACATGCACACACATACACACATCACACATATACACTCATACACACATGCACACATACCCACACAAACACATACACACATACATGCACACATACACATACATACATTACATATATACACACATATACTCATGCACACACACATGCACACATACACACACACACACACACACACACACACACACTCACAAAGCCCCACTGCTGTTTTGGTATCCTTTTCCATGAGGATTTACTATGAACATTTTGAAAGCCTTACAAGACATTAAATGAGATAGATTTCTAGATTAAAATCTTTGATAACTTTCAAAGCAGGTTTTGGTTCTACCCTTCATCTTTAAAGTTTCCAAGCCCCAACTTTGTTTTCTTTCACCATAAACACTGGGAGGTAATACTGCTCTATAATATTACAAACAGTCCTGACAAGGAATCTTTGTGATGGCCACAGATGTGGTGAGACCCAATAAACCAATAACCCCAGGGAAGGAACCCTAGTCTGTTTCTTTATAAAGAAATGAATCTGTTTTCCCCAAGCTGTCTATCAAAGCTGCCTGTTGTCTTCCCCACCATACAACATACTTGGAAAAACTGTGCTATAAAGACCACCAATTTTCAAAAGAAAGAGCAGATAAAAATATACACAATGTCAGGCTTACATCAGGGAATATGCCTTTCTACCTAACGGTATGGTTTCTTCCATACAGGAGTTGTGTAGAGTTGATTACAGATTTAGCCAATAAAAATACAGGATGCTCAGTAAATTTTGAAAAAAAAAATTTTTAGGACAAGTATGCTCCACACTATTTGATAACTCTTATTTTTTTTTTTTTAACACAACATGGACTATAAAGACATTCAACCAGGTCTTAAAAGAGCCTTCCCTAAGTGTCTGGGGAAATAGCCCTGGAATCTGTTTTTTTGGTTTTTGCCTCCAGTTCAGCAGACTGCCCAGACCTCTCAGATCTGTCCACACCACTCCTCTTGCTTTTGATTAAACAAAGCTCTGTGTTCTTTCCATAAGAGTTCGCATAGTCTCCATGAGAAGGGGAACTCGGAGAAGGGCATATCCTACTTCCTCTCAGAGCTCTCAGCAGCTCTTTTGTCTCTGTTCCTGCTGCCTCAGGTGGTTGGGAGGGACACCTGAGCCATCTGGACTCCCTTCTGACCCAGCTGCAAAGCAAAGCTGAGGCTGAGAAACTGGGCCCTTGAAGAACAAAAGCAGGAAGCCAAGAAGAAGGCTTAGGGTTCTATCCAGCTAAGCACTGCAGGGTTGAGGGCCGAGTAGGCCTCCCCCAGGCCTGAGCCAGAGGCCACCTCTTTACCTGCTGACCTTCACTGGTGAAGCTCAGAGGCCGAGGACCTGGGTTGAAGCAGAGGTGCCCACACCCTTGCAGCCTGGCCGCTGCCAGTCTTCTGCAGGGCGATTCTTCCCCTCATTTGTTGCATTGTTTGCATTAATATGAATATCTTGTTCTGTTTGTTTTGTCTCCTGGGAGCCAATAAAGCTGTGAGTTTTTTCTTTACACCAAATGCAGCTCTACAGGCGATCAATCAATGGGTAGTCTTCGGATAATCTGTGAGAGTGAGAAATCTAATAAAGTTAGAGACTAAAAAAGGAAAACCAGATCTATTTTTCTCTTAGGTTAACTACGTCAGGATTAGTGTGCTCCACTTCTGCTGCTCGAGATGAGCTTAACTTTTAATGGATTTGAATGTCAAGATTGGAGGGAGCGGATGGGGGAAAGAGGACAGAGGGCCTTTCAGGCTCTGAGGTTGGTGGGTTCTATCAGGAGGTAAAATCAGTTCTTCCTTAAGTCCCAGAAAATGAGAGACATCGGAGTCTAATAAAGTACACCCTTACAGCAAGAGCCTCCCACAGCTTTACAAAAAGAAAGGAAATAAACATTGATAGTGAAGTAAACTTAACAATGGGAAATCAAGTTATCATTGTGTGCCTGCACCAAGCCCTGGTTCATCAAATGGAACACAGCAAATCATTTTCTGGGAGACATTCAGCTGTCCTTGGCAAGGCTGGAAAGATCAGGATCTGCCTGGACCGTCACAGTGTTCTTAACAGCACAATGCAACCCAAATCAATTATAGACAGATCAAAAATAACTCTCCGAATTATCTAATATTAACAGCTGAACTGAAGAGCCCAAGATTAGGTGATGAATTTGTTAAAGCGCAAAAGCATTGTTTTGGATTGCTAATTAAAAAAAAAAAACAAAAACAAAAACAAGAAAAAAACATTAAAAAAAAAAAAAACAAGCAAACCCCATGACTCTACACATGACAACTGAAAATACCCACAAATTATTTAATAAATGAAGTGTCTAACAACTTTAACACTTCCTGGTCGCCCTGTTAATAAATGTAATTTGAGGTAGATTTTAAAAATCTTCCATCTAAACAGTGAATTCATTACCCGCCATTCGGATCTCTGGATGCCTATGGACTTCTTGGAATTAGGTGCTAAATAGACAAAAGTGAACCGAACCGCCTTTAAAAGCACAGCATGACCATGTAATTCTTTTTCCAGTTTGTGGTAAAAAATGATGAAACTTCTTTCCAAGTAGCTATCACCCAGATTTAGTGTGAAAAGTAGTGTAATTGTAATTCACGCCATCAGGGTCTATCGCTGATAGACGATCAGCTGTTCTGTGGTGGGGAGGCTTTCTTTTCAAATCGGAAAGCTGCCAAGTGCTCTGCGATACCTCCAGCTAGTTTATCGGATTGAGTTCAGAGCCAAAACAGCAGCTGCACACATATGCAAATTGGCAATTAATAGTATAACATTCTGCAAAAAAAAAAAAATGTTTAAAAAATTTTTAAAGAAAATAGAGAGAGCTACCTGCACATTAACCTCCCTGTACCTGGGACTCCTAAGATGAACGATGAAGGATTAATTACCCTCTGGAGAGGGCTGGCTCTTTATTGCCTCCTCTTCTGTAGACCACGTCTTTGTTGTCTCTCGGAGTTTTGCCTGCTTCCTGGAACACAATGGGCTCTAAAACAAGAAGTTTTAAAATAACTTTTAAAAAGACCCTATGTGTTTGATTCTAGGAATGGCATTAAGTCACTCCCATTGATCATTTTTCCCATATGCAGAGTCCCTGTGAGATGACACTTTGTGCCCAGTGCTATCTTCTTCCACTACAGTTTACAGTGGGAACAAACTTCACATCCTGGGGTGCTGCTTGCCTCCCCTGATTTCTGTCTGTCTCTTCCTCCCATTGACAGCAGTACCATTGGTATGCATCACACAGCAGTTTGCAGCAATCCAGCAAGGTTTGCGGGTTATGTTGCCCAGCATGCATAAACACAACACTCAATGTTTCTTTAAAAAACAATTTGTTAAATTTTGTATCACCCCTGTTCCCCCACTCCACCCCAATGCAATTCTCTCTCTCTCTCTCTCTCTCTCTCTCTCTCTCTCTCTCTCTCTCTCTCTCTCTCACACACACACACACACACACACATACACACATACACACACCATGCACACATACACGCATTGTTTTCTTTGACATAATGATACAGTAGTTGTGGCTAGAAGTAGGTAAAAGGGTCTGTCATTCCTCACAGCAGCCTTTACCCCAAACACTTACAATCTTCTCTTCATTCTCTCAATCTCTCTAGTGTGCTAGTGGACTGACTAACAAATGTTTCTATGAACTCCCCCTTCCCCACTGCTAGCAATTGAAGCCAGGGCTTCAGGTATGTGAGTCAAGTACTATAGCCCGGAACCATATCCCCCATATCATGTGGATTCTAACACTTCCATGGCTGAAGGGCTTCTTGTTTCTGAGATGTTCTGGGTCCTTGGCATTTCCAAGTTCCAGATGTTTGGAACTTGGGTCAGGATCCTGCTTCCCATTAGCACGGAAAAGGAAACACCTTTATCTTGCTTTGTGCTTCTTGCAGTTAAAGAGGTTGAGGGCGTATCCCCACCTGACTAACACAAAAAGCAGACTTGAACCCATCCTTTCTTTTTCTCCTTTTTGTGCCTGTGTTCCTGCACTCTATTTTATTACAAAGTAACTGTGTCTTCAGTTTACAGACACGTTGCTTCTTATGTTCCATGGACGCTTCTAAACTGGGACAAATTTGCGGTTACTAATGTTCTAATGGAAAGGTAGTATACTCTTCCATTGTTAAGATAGGCTTTGAGCTTAGATGCTCACATTCCTCATTTATATGAGGAAATACACTCCTGTAAAATTTAAATATATTTGTTTACATTTTCTAGAAAAATGCCTGGAATTATGATGAGTTAAGTGTTGAAGGCAATATGGGACAGAGAACGTTTTTCATCCCTCAAGAAACCATCTCTTAGTCAGTCCACTGCAGTTTTTAGATATGATTACCTTTCTCTGATCTCAGCAGATGCATTCTATGTCCAGAAGACTAAATGTGTAGGAAGAAAATGATCTTACCAAGTTTAAATTTTTATGCGCTAAGTACTGCTTTTCTTAACTTGTGATCCAACTTGAAGGCATTGTTAGGCTTTTCAGCTTTCTTGTGATTAAATGAAGAAAGGTTTAAAAAGCGAGAAAGTCATTGAAAAGTTGCTTTTGAATAAAACACAAAAAGGGATTGCCAACTTTCTCTAAGACTTCATTAGCATGGCTGTATATACATTTGCATGTAAAATGTAGTTAACAAAAATTACGCAGAGGTAAATTTAGTCCCCTAGTCCCTACCTCTATGGTGAAATCAGACCATTTGGCATAGTGTGAAGTCTTCCAAGAAGCCTGGTTCCCACCTGGAAAATAAATTACTAAATTTGAATGTGTTACTTATATTATGGTTAGTTGTCTATCTGTTACATTTTATTTTAGTGCATCTACTAGAGATTGTATTTAGAATGTTCTAAAATTGTCATCTGTCAAGGTAGAGACTTATATTAATATAATTATATACAGAAAAAGTGTCTGACTTTAGATTGTTTTGATGCTGTTGCAATTATGATATACTTCTTAAAATTCAGAATGTTTATCATAAATGCATAGGCTTAATGATCAGATTTTAGCAGTAATTTAGCCATACCAAAGTTATTCCCTCCCTCTCTTTTTGGGTGCTGAAGGTTGAACTGATGACTTCACACATGCTGCATGCCTGCCATTGAGATAAATCCCCAGTGTCCTTCACACTTACAGATATATAGAAAATATTTATATGTAGACTTTAGTGTAACAATATCAACTTGTACTTCCATTGCTTTGTCCCCAAATAATACTTAAAAGTTTTCAACTGAAAGAATTCAAATCATTATTAGATTCTCAATTCATTAGTATATCTTGGTGTTGTAAATAATAAACAATTTGACTCTAAGTTATAAAAACCTGTTTGAGCTGGGCATGGTGATGTCCATTCATGACATCAGTACTGAAGAGGCAGGTGCAGGAGGAGCCAAAGCTTCAGGCCAGCCTGGGCTACATAGTGAGACCCTGACTCAAAAAATAGATCATTTTGCATAGTCAAAGAGTCTACGTTGTTTAGCATCAAGTGTCATAATGACATCATTGATCAGAATTGGTGAAGACAATACTCAGAAAATTTATCAAAAAAGAAAGATACTGGTATTTTTTAATGCTGAAGATGAAAGAGAGAAGAAATTCTTTACTTCCAGCATTCAAGAGGCAGAGGCAGGCAGATCTCTGGGTTCGAGGCTAGCCTGGCTGCAGAGTGAGTTCCAGGACAGCCAGGGCTACACAGAAAAACCCTGTCTCAAACAAACAAACAAACAAACAAACAAAGTGAAAAACCAAACACAAACAGAATCAAAACAAACAAACAAAAAGGATAAGCTCTTTGTCATCTCAAAGGCTAGTGAGTTAATCTCCTGAAGCAAGCCAATTTCCTTTCTGAAATAAGCATTTTGTAAACAGAATTTACCAGAACAGGTGTGGTGCTGGCCTTCTGTGCTCTCAAGTGCAGAAACTACATAACCCACTACACTGTACAAAGCACGTCTACTTATTCTACTATCTTCACAATAATTATAGTTCTCCTGTCATTTAAAAACTTCTGACGGGCTCTGTGAACGCAGGTGAGTCTGTAATGGATACGACCTTCTGTATGAGTGAAAGGGAGAGAAACTGATTCCTATTTAAAGGTGCTAGAGTTGAGCAATATGGTGTTAAAAATATTTTCCTCTGCACAAGGCATTCATTTATAAGAATATATCTGCAGGATTCATGACACTGCTAGGTGGTAGAGCACATGAAAATCCATTCCTTAATACGACAAAGAGAGATTAACTTAGAAAATCATCCCTCTTAGGAAACTTATGTAGCTATTGGGTTAGTAGTCTAAGAGGTGACCATGGAGAAACAAAAATAATGTCTGGGTCAAGCTCTGTCTGTGGTGGACACTTCTCCTACATTCCCTGATTCCATCTGAATAGCCATTTAGGAGATCAGCTTTATTTCCTTTGTTTAAATTCCATGGCCAGGGAGGGCTGAGCACCCTAGGGCTCCCGGGACCACAGCCTTATCCTGTGCCTCAGGTCCACTGTGATCACTGAAGTGCAGAGAATGGGGAGGAGGTTTCAAAACTCTTTGCTGGTCCATGACTTCAGCACCACAGTCAAGGTCCATTTGATTAGGAAATCTTCCCGTGACTAGAAACAGCACGGGCAAATGCATGAAGATGGGCAATCTACACATCCATCCTCAGATTTAGCAAATCGAAGCAGTCAGCTACTCGGACAGTTTTGTATGCATTGCTAAATGCAGACACAAAAACTGCATTTGCAAAAAGAGGAAACCCAGTTAAACTAGGTTGCAAATTTGGCCCTAATTTAGCGTAGCATTTGTGATACATATAGGTTAGAGTGACATTTATATAATGGTGTGAAATATGAGAAAGCTCCAATGCTAGACACAAAGACTTTTACGATTGCTTTTGCCTACTTTGGTTAGTTTAAGAAACAGGAGGGAGAATCTGGTTTTTCAAGTGATGGGAAGCCTTTAAGGATGTTGGAACACTGTTCAGTCCCCTGGGGTTCTGCCTGCTGTACAATTTTAAATGTCTTTTAGCTAAAAAATTGGCCAACAAGGGAAACATCGAGATGAGATCTCTTCTTACTTAGCCGGGAAGTGAGAAACTCTAGAGGGCTATCACAAGCTAATTGTGATAGTCGGGTATGTGGTCAGCTTTGGGGGTCAAAGTCCCACAATGCTTCTAGTTAACAGTGGTTAATGCATCTACCCGACTGGAGAAACTACATGCATGTTAGAATTCGTTTTGGAGAGTCTGTCCTTATGCTTGGATGTAGACAAGAAATATAACCAGAAGTGAGACTAGATTAATACACCACACTCAAACGCTTCAATCACGGTACCTGAGACACTTCATCTCCCCACTGGAGGCCACTGGAGGGCAGTGTTTTCTCCTCTGGGAACAGCACCTGGTCTTTGAGCTACATTTCCAGTGCTAGGAAGACTGCATTTGTTATTCAGACTGGGGTTTACCCCTCCTGTTTACATGCTATGGAAGTTTTTGTTGAAATGATACTGCCAGAAACCATTTTTGTCTAAGACCAGATTCCAAAAGAAGCTCATGTACAATGTTTACTATTTAGGAGACTTTTTAAAGCTATTAATTAATCATTTGAGAACTGTGTTATTTTAAGTGGAAAATGAAAGAAGATACATAACCAGGAGTGAGTAACGTTTATTGGAGGTTTTGCATTTGACAGCTTCAATACTTTATTCAGTTTAGAGTCGATCATTGTATTATATTTGATGTGTACATAAGTTTTAAACAATTAAGTCAACATTTTCTAGAAAAAGATAATGAAGACACTGTTCAGAAAATTGTTTACTGTTCTTACCATGCACTTAACATAATGTTATAGGAAAATATTTAGATTTATTATTATTTTAAAGAAACAGAATCTGGCCCAGTGGCACATATCTGTAATCGCAGCACTTGGGCAGAGGAAACAAGACAATCAGGGATTCAAGGTCATGTTTGCTCTACAGCAGGTCCAAGCCCAACCTGGGCTATAAGAGACACTGTCTCAAAAGATTAAATACATAAGCAAACAATCTATTATTCAGTGTTGTTATGAAATTGTACTGATTTAATCTGGTAGGTATGGAGAATTTAACCTTTACTTAAAGGCATATAAAGCTAATGGAATTGTTTTCATTATGACAGTCATTTGTCACTTCTTAAATGAAAATATAATTTATTTTATATTTATAACTTTTTTCAAGCCAAAGATTGATTTTTTCTCTAAAATCAACATATAGTTTTAATCTGATGTTTTATTTTGTTTCATTTTCTTAAAAATAAAGTGCCTAGATGCTTAGCTGGGATTTTGCCAACATATGGTAAAACAACCAGTCACTTGAAAGAAAAATGTACATTTTAATGTCTATGCCACACATGGTTTAAATTTTTTTATTTTTATTATAAAAGTTATACATATTCATTGTGGAAATTATAAAAATAACAAAGTTATAAAATCTACCAAAACATCAAACTTAAAAATAAAGAAATAAATAAAATAATCACACATTATCTTTTTAAAACTACTTTCTTTGTTACACTTCATCTTTCTTTTCCATTGCATGTATGAGTATGTTGAGGATCGACCCAGGACCTGAACATGCTAGTCAAGTGCCCTGCCGTCCTCATATACACACGACCCATCTAATTTTTCTACGCGATACACAGTGTTAGAAGCTGTCTTGTAAACAAATATCTAGATATGTCTAAAATGTACCTCTTTTAGGTACCTCTTTTTGGAATTTCAAGGTTTAAATTGTTATGCTTTTAAAAACCTGTTTCAGCACACAAACCAGAGAGTCTGGCAAGACATGAGAACGTCCATTCACTCACATCTTCAGCACCACTAAATGCTCTTTGGCTCTGCCTTCTGCAAAACTGAGAGCTGAAAAAAAAGATGCTCTTTGCATTTCTTTGCTTCACGTGAGAAGCGCCCAAATGTTCAAGCGTCTTGACCATTTCCTTTCCTGCTCCATAACTTAGTTATTCCTCTATGCCATCTATTGCTGTTACTGGGATGTTATTATTTTAATTATAAGAACTTTCTTAGGGGAACAGTAAGAAAATCACATTATAGTACCCATTATTAAATGTAGTAAAATGCATTTTACAAGTATTTTTCAAAGCTAGGTCTTATAATATTTTGGCACTAACTCTTTCATGCTGAAATTGTCAATTTCTCAATTGTTTCATTTATGCCATGGCTTCTACATTTAGCAAGTCGTACCCATGAAAGGTTATTCACTTTACATTATCTGTCTATCTATATCACTTATTTTGGTTTATTACATGAGGTGAGGGTTTGATTATTTTTCCAGTTGCTAATCAATTGTTTCTGTATGATTTTTTTTAATGGAATACTTCTCTCTAAGTGACTTAAAAAAGATTTCACCATCCAACTGAAGGCTTTTATGATTCAGAATCTACTCCTGAGATTAATTTCTCTTCTATCTTGTTCTCTACCCTTCCACCTCTGTCACACACTTGTAATTGCCCACTCCTCCATCTAATATTGAGAGTCCTTATTAGGAAGCTTTTTAAAATTTGCCCCTCATGACTATTCTTTCATGCATTGCAGAATTACTTTACTAAGTTAAAAAGATTCACTTGAGAACATATGCTTTGGTATGGAAAAATGCCCAAGATATATTAAGTGAGGAACAGTATGTATAACATCATCTCTCATAATGTGAAAGAGGCAGAAAAAGCGGAGAGAGTGTTCATCTATGTGTACATGTGAGTATGTGCCTTATGGATGCGCACAAAAGTTTTTGAGAAATGATCAAAAATATTATTAGCAATGCTTACCTAAGGACAGTGGGAATGAATATTATATGGAGAAAGGAACTTTTGCTTTTTACTATAAAGAATCTTTACACAGTTTAAATTTTTGCCATGATAAAGCATTATTTTTACAAGTTTTAACAGGTCAACCGTACACAAAAGAATAAATAGTGCACTCTCATTCATAAGAGTAATCTGGAGTAAGCCAGTATCTAGGGATGGTATGGGGTGAGAGGAGAAAGGAGGACTTTGTCCTGTAGGTGCCAAGTCTCAGTTGTACAAAATGAAAACGTGCTAGAAGTGCACAGGGTGAATACACATCAGATGATTAAGGTGGTACATTCTACATTTTAGCATGATTAATAAGACCTAGTACTTGATGTGTACTCCGGGAGCTGGACTGAAGAGGAAGGATGTAGGTTAGGACTGTGTTTCTTCTGACTTAACTTCTTCATAGCCTGTAATTTTCATAAGAAGTCTTTACTGTCTTCATAATAAAACCCATTTCATGTCTTGGGGATAGGGGGTTGACTCAGAAGGTAAGAAACTTGCAGAGCTAGCATGAGGACCTGAAATTGATCTCCAGCACCCACATAAAATCTGAACATGGCTGTGCAATCTGTAAGCACAGCAGAGACAGTGGATCCTGAGACCTCACTGGCCAACAGCATCACCCAGAGGGCTTCCATTTCAGCAAGCGACAACTGCTTAAGGCAATAAAGCAAAGAGCAGTAGTGAAATCACACTATAGTACCCACTATTAAATGGAGTAAAATGCATCTTACAAGTATTTTTCAAAGCTAGGTCTTATAATATTTTGTCAGGTATCCTCTGGTCTCTGCATGTGCAGATGTGGGCATGTGCACTTGTGTACTAACATGTGTATCACACATGCACAACAAGAGAGAGAGAAAGAGTGGGGGGTGATTTTAGTGCCATGATTAATTTGAAAATTCTTTAGAAAATGTAAGCAGAATTATAACAAATTTACCAATGAATTGAGGAAAATTTATAATACTAAAATACTTTCCCTCCCCCAAAAAAGCCTTTTTTGTGTTTGTTTGTTTGTTTGATTGATTGATTCTTATTAAGGATCTAGCCCTGTCTAGCCTCCAACTCTTCTGGGATTACAAGCAAGTGCTAACATGCCCAGCTCTTCTTTAAAAAAAAAAATACAAATAAAATCCAGGGGGCTGGAGAGATGGTTCAGCAGTTAAGGTCACTGGCTGCTCTTCCAGAGAAACTACATTCAATTCCCAGCACCCACATGACAGCTCCCAACTGTCTGTAACTCCAGTCCCTGGGTGTTTGATGCCCACCTCTGGTCTCCATAGGCATCACACTCAGGTGATACATGTATGCAGACAAAACATCCATACACATAAACAAAATTTTTTTGAAAAAGATTTATTTAAAAATTCATGGTCTTACATAATGTCATGGAACTTTCTTCATGTAGGTTCTATACAAATTCTGTAGTTTATTAGTTTATATTTGAGGTCCGTTTCTGTAGCTAAAGATTGATATATAGAAGTAAAAGACATGCAATAGATAATCCTTTGTGAGTTAAACTTGTTTGATTAAAAAGTTTTCTCAATTTTTATCTGTAAACACTTTAGGGTAAACATTGTGCTATAAATGTCTTGAACTTTAAATTTTAAAATAATCTTAAAGTTATCATTCTGTTCAAGTTTAGGGTAAAATGATTTATTTATGTAGAAATATTCTAAGTTTAGTCAATATAACTTTCCCTTTGTTTGTATATTTTTAGTCCTGGAAACATGGCTTAAGAAAATAGTTATTACCAAAAAGATATTGAAGAATACCTGTTATTTTCTGAAGAAAGAAATAAAGAAAAATATTAGCATACATATGATTCCATGAATAATTTATGAGATCCTTGGGAAGGAAAGAACAGATATAACCTATTTTGAAGACTACAGACTTTTTCTCATATTTATAAATATTTCTTTAAATATGTATCTCTATTTTCAAAACCAAGTATTTCACTGCTATTATCTCTCTAACTATAAATATGTCTCAATCACAAAAAGCAGTCAAATAGTTTTAAACCTTTATTTTACGTGTACCATGTATTTTACCTTCATGTGAGTTTATGCACTGTGTTCAGTGCCTGTAGAGGACAAAAGAGGAAATCAGATCCCTGGGGACTAGAGTTACAGAGAATTGTGAGCCTCCATGTGGGTGCTGGAAATCAAATCCGGTTCTCTAGAAGAATAGCCAGTGTTGTTAACTACTAAGCCATCTCTCTAGGCCATCAAATACGTTTTTCTTTGTTTTTTTTTGTTTTTTTTTTTTAAGGCAATGCCTCACTATGTGATTAAATATCTTCCCCCTACCCCATCATCTCTGTCTGTCTCCCTCATCCTGCCTGCTCTGTGTGTGTGTGTGTGTGTGTGTGTGTGTGTGTGTGTGTCTGCCTGTGTCTGTGTGTGTGTGTAGTTGTCTCTGTGTGTGTGGTGATGCTGCTGCTGCTGCTGCTGTTGTTGCTGCACTGTGTGATACAAGCATCTGAGTGTTTTAAGTGCACACACCCATGCCAGTTCTTTATGGCTGGACTAGAACTTCTCACTGCTCTCCCTCAGCCTCCTCAGTTCTAGATAACACCACTATGTATTCTTATAGGAAAATCAACTATGTATCTTTTCCTTTTCCCCTTACATAGCAACAGACTATTTGGTGATATTTGGCTTATTCTTCAAGAATTAATTCTAGGACCTAGAGAAATGTTTCAGAGGGTCAATGCACTGGCAGTTCATAACTGCCCCTAACTCCAACCCCAGGGGATCAGCAGGCACCAGGATACAAGTGGTACAGAGACATACATGCAAACAAAACACCCATATATATAAAAATTTTTAAGACCTATTAATACATATTTCACATGCTTGTGAAGATGAAATTATACAATACATGGTTTGTAGCTTCCTTTTTCTCTTGATGTACACTCACTGGTACTCTTTTCGTGTCCGTAATTATAGACCTTCGTAATTCTTTTTTCTAGCAATGGGCTTCATTGTGGTATTTGCACATGTGTATGAAATATGTTTGGATCATGTTCCCACCAATGCTCTTCCTCTCCCTAGTTCCTCTTTGACCCGCACTTATCTTTTCTTTCTTCTTTCCCCTTTTTTGATCTGGTTTACTTTTAAAATTATTTTTGATGACCCTGTGGGTTTCACTAGGGTTGGTTACAGGTCTTCGGTGAGGAACTGTTTACAGGAGTTCAACCCTGAAAGAAATGCCTCTTGCTCCCTCTGATGACCATTAGCAGCTAGAAACCATCATGGAGGAGTGAAGCCTCACGAGCACCTCCCACCTAGATACCATAATCTGCCTATCATTGTTCTTGGTGGAGGGTGCACGCATGCGCTCTTTGCCTGTGACAGAATATTGACAGGCCCAGTTTTGCACAGGTCTTATGGCAGTGATCACAACTGTGATAAGGACCCTGTAATTTGAAGCACAGCTATGTTGTGCTTCAAAGACCGAGTTCCAACTTTACTCCACTCCTTCCTTCAGGTCTTTAGCTCTTGCTCCCTTATCTTCTGCACGGTTCCCTGGTCTCTTAAGAGAATGATGAAAAAAAGCTCCATTTATGGGTGAGCATTCAATAGTTCCTTGTTTTCGCACTTTGAACAATTATGGGTCTCTGCACTTACAGCTGCCCACTGCAGCTTTTTCTGACCAAGACTAATGGTAGCACTAATCTATGGGTAGAAACATAATTATTTAAATGGAAATTTGACAGGCACATTATGTCCACTTAGAAAACAAACTTGAGAGCTTCCCTACTAGAAGCCATGAGTGTCCCATCCACAGGCTTTTGTACAGATATATAGTACCAGATATGGATTACTTCCTGTGGAGTGAGTCTCATCTCTGATCTGAGTAGTTTGTTACCCCATTACTGACTGGCCAATGGGCACTTCTTCACTGGCCAGTTGTCAGAATAGCATGCAGGGTACATAACTGAATAAGACTTGACAACAATTCTCCCCTGCAGTCTGCATAGCATCCTCTGGCACTACAAGAGCTAGTCAGCAAGTGTGTGTGTGTGTGTGTGTGTGTGTGTGTGTGTGTGTGTGTGG
>NW_022196897.1:48605728-48608095 GCF_008632895.1 Mastomys coucha
GGGGGGTTCTATGTCAGTTCCAGCTTGATTTTCTCTATGTCTCAAGACGGTAATATGTAGAGTCTTTAGTAATAGAGTCTTATCTTTTAGTTCTAAGGGACGATCAGCAACCCTAGCAAAATCCCTCTAGTTTGAAGGGGTGTGATTTGAATGAGAATGCCCCCAACCCCCATAGGCTCATATTTTTTGAATACTTGGTCCGCTTTGGAGGAATTGTTTAAGGAGAATTAGGAAGTGGTACCTTGTTGAAGGGGATGTGTAGTTGGAAACAGGCTTCAAGGTTTCAAAAGGCCATACTATTTCCAGTCAGCTTGTGCTTGTGGATCCAGATGTAAGTTCTCCGCTAATAATTCAGCACCATGCCTGCCTGCAGCTGTGCTCCCTACCATGATGGGAATAGACTCTAACCCTCTGGAACTGTGAGCCCTAGATTAAATGCTTTCTTTTATAAATTTCCTGGGTCATGGCATCTTATCACAACAATAGAAACCCTAACTAAATGGCTTCCCCTAACCAACTATTTATAGGAGGCCTACTTTATGCCCTGCAAATCAACTGGCATTTTTCACTTACTAGCCCATAATCTGCATATTCTTGATGGCTAGTGCTAAAATATTTTTGGTTTATGGATGCCCTATAATTTATTGATTAATCTTCTGGTTTGATTTTTGTTGAATTTTTTTCTTTGTTGTTGCCATTGTTTTGCTTTGAGACAAGATCTTGTTATGGCCAGGTACTCACTGAATAGTCAAGGCTGATCTCAAATTGGATATGCTCCTGCATTGGCCTCCCAACTACTACACTTTGAAGTGTTTGCCACCACACAAGCTGATGACTCTCCTGTTGATTTCCATTTAATTTTTACAATGAATATATTATTTACAATGGCTATTTTTATCTTTGGTGTACTATTACTTCCCTAATAGATTGAATTGTTATGGGCTGTGGTAGAGGATGTCTATTGTCAATCGTAGGCTGGGATGGTGCACTCTTGTAATTCTAGCACTCAGAAAGCTGAGGCAGGGGGATTGGGAGTTCAAGGCTGTCTCGAAACACACACACACACACACACACACATATGCTCACACAGGAAGAAAAAAAGGATAAATAAGAGGAACACTACTGGGAAAAGAATTAGAGACCTTCAACCTTCCTGGTTGAAGAAAAGAACCAACTCCCACACAAGTGCTATAGTACACACACTCCCATTGCATCCACCCATTATCACATACTTCTTTTTCTCCTCCTCCTCCTTTTCTTCCTCCTCTTCTGCTTCCTCCTCCTCCTCTTCTTCTTTTTTAGATTTATTTATTTTATGTATGTGAGTACACTGTTACTGTCTTCAGACACACCAGAAAGTAGCATTAGACCCCATTACAGAGGCTTGTGAGCCACCATGTGGTTGCTGGGAATTGAACTCAGGACCTCTGGAAGAGTAGTCAGTGCTCTTCACTGCTGAGCCATCTCTCCAGTCCCAACACACTTCTAAGATAAATAAATATAGTATAATTTTGAAGATCATTGTAATTTTACTTTCAGTCATTTTAAAATTCTTTAATTCTATTATATTTTAAGTGAGAAATGATATCTCACTATTCTCTTAATTTCCAGAAGTAGATTACTAATAAAGCTTACCACGTTTTCATATTAAGACCCACCATGGCTTTCTACAATTGGGAATTAGCTATTTTATCTTATACCTCTTATTCCTTTGGAGTATATATTTTGTTATTAGTCAATAAGTGCTTCTTTTAAAAAATCCTATATCTTATTCTATGCATATTTATGCTTTTACATTTTTATCATACCTTTTATCTATGAAGATGTCTCCTTTAAAGTGTAAGTTAGGGATTGAAGCACACTTTTCTCTTCAGTTTTCTAATTAATATTACCACACCCTTTAACACTTCATATTTTTTTCTACTAAGTTCTTGGCTGCATTATACTGGAGTTCCTGATTTTTCTCTCCTGCCTCATACTTTTTTTGGCCATGTGACTCAGGTGCTTTCTTCAAGTCTTGCTGCAATAATACTGCAAAACAAAAACTCCCACGATTGCATCACCTCACAGCAGCAAATATTTATTTTTGTGTTTTGAGTTTCTGTGTCAGCTGAGAGACTACAGTATTCTGGTGACAAATTGAACTTCCCTCTCTCTGGACAGTTTTAGGACTACTGTGTCTTTCTCAGGCTGACAGCCACTGCTGTTATCCTCTGCTAGATGTCAGGAGGATAGAAGGATGGGAGAGACTTAATGGCTCTCCCTATTCCATTCCCTTCCCTTGCCTCTCCCTCTCCTTCCCCTTCTTTTCCTCTTCCCTCCCCTTCTCTCCCTCCCACCCTCTTTTCCTCTCCTCCTCCTCCTCCT
>NW_022196897.1:48608252-48626381 GCF_008632895.1 Mastomys coucha
CTTCTCCTTCTCCTTCTCCTTCTCCTTCTTCTTCTTCTTCTTCTTCTTCTTCTTCTTCTTCTTCCTTTAGATATAGTCTCATATCGTAGCCCAAACTAGTCAGGAACACTCATGACAATCTTCCTACTGCCCTAATGCCTCCATACCCCAAGTACAAAGAATTTTCATCATGGACACCCTTCCTGCCCTCCAGCTTGGTGTGCTTCTTAAGCCTCAACTGAACACACGCTCCTTGCTTTCCACATTATATTGGTCTGAGAAAATCTTGTGACCAACCCTGAATAAATGAGAATGGGAAAGTATCACCCCACCACACAGAAGAAATGTCAAGGACTCAGAGAACTAAAAAAATAACCCCATCTACTACACAAAGCTGGTTATCTTCCCCAAACCTCAGCATCCTGTGTGTCAGAATGAGATGACTGTGGAATTTTGGCAGTGTAGATAACAAGTGTCACACACATTGCACCTGACCTTTAGTAATTTAAAAATTTATTTCTGCTTCCTAGCAAAGACACATTATTACAGTTTTTCAAGATATTGCTATGTGAAAAGGCAGATTTACTCCCGCCTCATTCCTGTGCAAAGAACTTTTCTAACTATTCTCTATCATCTGCCTCCAGATGACTTTTGAATGTGTAATAAATGCAGTTTTGATTATGTAACAGGTATATATACCTCTTTACTCCCTAAGGGCAATATCATCTAGCCATACTTTTAGACTGATGGGTAATTTGGTCCACAGCTTTCTGTGAGGAGGCTGAACAGTGACTCTTAGAAACAGTAATAAATAATCAAAAAAAACTGTTGTGAATTCACAACAGTTAAAGCTATACTATTTCACTTTTCAAATTTGATAGACTTAGTGGGAGTGGTTAATGTCATAGAGATAAGCTAATATTCATATAAGGATAATGATAACATAAAATGATGCTTGCCAGAGTGGCAGTTACAAGTGAAGTTACCAAACGAAAAACAGACCATTCCCAGCACATAGTGGCTTGTCCTGAATTTTCGAGTTTACACCTTCTGTGGAAACTACTCTGACTTTTGAATTTTCATTTTTTCCTAGCTAGCCATATGTAACATAATGGCTGCTTACAGTATTGGGTGGCAGAGGTGAGGTGCAGCTCCTGCTAGTCACATGATCATGGAGATTCTACAGTGTGCTATGTTGGTAGGCTAGATGTGTTGATACACTCTGAGCTTACCATATTCTCACCTCACAGTGGATAACTGAGACATAGCCCCATTGTAACCTGAGGAACTTCTGTGTGAGGATGCACAAGAGTGAAGAGAAAAAAAACAATGGTTTGAGAGATCATCAAAAATGGCTTGAGGTTAGGTGGGGTAGCATACACCTTTAAGCCCGGCACTCTGAGCCTCGTCTACAGGAAAAGTCCCAAGACAGCCAGGGCTACACAGAGAAACTTAGTCTTGAAAACAAAACAACAAAATGGACAAGCAGAGGGACACATGTCTGTATTCCCAGCACTGTAAATGACAAAATGGGGACCTGAATTCAAGTCCAGAAAGACCTTGAAGAAGGAGGAAGAGGAGCTGGGGGCGGGGCTTCCAGAGGGTCTATAAAACAGTCCACAGTATTCTTAAAATAAATCATTTTTATTATTTTGTGAGTAACCTTATATAGGAAAGGTTTTTTTTTCTTTTTTTTCCATGCATTATTTACATAGTCATTTGAGAGTTTACGTTTTAAAGGATGGGGAAAATTGGTGATTGTTCAAAGAATAAGAAAAGTAACAAAAAGTATCTAATTTAGACCCCTGAAGCAAGTTAATCAAATAATTGACATTATTCAATTTTAAAAGCTAAGGTGTATGGGAGTGACGGTTTTAGAGATAATGTCTGTTTTCAAAAATATAACATAACCTGTCAATGAAATTGACCAATTTGCACTGTGTTGGTAGAAACAAAAATGCTGAATTTTATTTTTATTTAATCACCTGCCTCTAGTTCAGTGAAATATATGTGTATATGTGGCCAATTCACCAAAATTAGTCTTTTCCCAACTGTGTGAGAAAGTAGTGCACTTGAAGATTAGCAATAGATCAATTAATCTTGTCAGAACTTTTCAAGGCCACTTTCTTAAGACACACATGCTATTTGCTCTGGTTCCACACGTGCTTAAGAGCAAGCCAGCTTCAACGTCCCTCTGCTTTCCTCATCTCTGCCAGAGGAAGGGGCCTTTGGAGCTTTAAGACCGGTAGGTTCCTCACTTGAATTTTTATTGTGTTATTCTAACTACTGACAATGTCATTACTACAAGAGCATTATAATTACTAAGCTTCCAGATGTAACTGACCATTTCTGCCCAAAAAGATAAACCAAAATACATCTTTAATCCTAGAACTCAGGAGATGGAGGTAGGTGGGTCTCCGAGTTCAAAGCCAACCTGGTCAACATAGCAAGTTGCAGGATAGCCAGGGCTACAAAGAGAAACCCTGTTACAAAAACAAAACAAAACAAAAGTTCTCAAATTCTTATAAACTAATAGATATAGCTCAAGTTAGCACTTCTTCCTTTTTTTTTTTCCTTTTTTTTTTTTTTTTTTTTTTTTTTTTAGTTTTTCGAGACAGGGTTTCTCTGTGTAGCCCTGGCTGTCCTGGAGCTCACTCTGTAGACCAGGTTGGCCTCAAACTCAGAAATCCACCTGCCTCTGCCTCCCAAGTGCTGGGATTAAAGGCATGCGCCACCACGCCTGGCAAGTTAGCACTTTTTGTCTAATTGTTTTATGTTGAAAAATATATGAGTTAATACTTCTCTTTATGTACATAACAAATCTCAAGAGATATTAATAATTGTGTGTTTTGATTCTTCCTATGTTCCCCTTCTCTTCCTCCCTTATTGTTGGGGATCACATCTAGTGTCTCATGCATGCTGGGCGAGCACTCTATCATTAAACTAGACAGAGCCTGTCACACCACTCCGTCATTTGGATCTCCATGTAGATCCAGCTGGCCTTGAAAACTCTATAGAAACCAGACTGGGCTCACACGCACAGAGATCCGCCTGCCTCTGTCTCCTAATTGTTGGGATCAAAGTCCAGCACCACTAAATATGGACCTATTTCTCATTTGTTATTTGCTTACTTCACAGAAGAGACTCATTGCTGAGTCTGAATCCCATTCCTACTTTTAACTCAAATCTGAGAGATGTGAGTGAGTGAGTGAGTGGTATTGTTTAACTCTTCTCACTGTTTCCTTTCACAAAGACATGTCTACAATATGCAACATAGCTATATCATTTCTTGTCTGTATTTTATCATGACAAATACCTTAAATCATGAAGAAGGAGAAGAAGAAGGAGAAGGAGAAGGAGAAGGAGAAGGAGAAGAAATAACAATTGTCAAGAGAAAATTATCTTCCAAAGAAAACATTTACAGTGTTGTACAGGCTTAGATTTAACTTGTTTCTTGTAAACCCTCACTGTATTTCAGGTGCACATTTTGATCTCCATTTCAAACATTCTGAAGATCTACCATAAATCCACCACGGTTTTCTCCGAAGCCCACTCTTAATAGAGATCTTCCCTGAAGACAGGGAGACTCTCTTCTTGTAAAGTATTTTATATGACTGAATGAGGGGCTTTATTTAAGCCTGTTTCGAAGTCTATTTTAGGCTGATTTTGTTTTGCTTTTATTTTTTGTTTGTTTGGGAGGTCTGAGGACTGAACCCAGGGTGCTCTTCCACTGAGCTAAATCTCCAACTCCCTTAAGCTGACTTCTAATGGAGACTACAAAGAATAAATCTAGGCATCACTCAATCCTATGGGCTCAACAGAAGAAGTACAATTAATCAATTCATAAAGCAAATTCTAAATGAAAAGTATAACTATTATTGAAATAAAACCTAATGACAGTTAAGTATTCAAAATCAGAAATAGTCCTTCATTTTTCTCAGAGAAGTTTTGTAGAGATGGAGAAATGGTCCCATGGTTAAGAGGATTACTTCTTGATAGCCTAGAGAACCGAACCTTAGTCAGGTCCATCTGGTGGCTCACAGCTGCCTGTAACTCATTACGTCTTCTTCTACTCTCACCAGGCACCTCCTCTCCTCTCTTCTCTCTTCTCCTCTCTTTTCCTTCCTGCCTCTCACCTTCCCTCCTCTTCTGTCCTCTCCCCCCCTCTCTCTCTTCTTTCCTTTCTCTGATCTCAGGTCTCTATATAGCCCTGGCTGTTCTGGGACAGGCTGACCTCAGAGATCTCCCTGCTTCTGCCTCCCAAGTGCTGGAATTAAAGGTATACCACACTTTGTCAGGCTTAAAATATTCTTTTCTTAAAGATGTTTTCAAATGCCTTTCTCTCTGCCCCTCAGTTTTTCTCTGTGTGTCTATCTCTGTGTCTGTGTCTGTGTCTGTCTCTCTGTCTCTCTGTCTCTCTGTCTCTGTGTCTCTGTCTCTCTCTCTCTCTCTGTCTCTCTCTCTTTCTCTTTCTCTCTCTCTCTCTCTCTTTATGTGTGTGTTTAAACCAAAAAAAAGTGTTGAATCCCTTGGAGCTGGAGTGAGAAGCACTTGTGAGCTGCTACTTCTTAACTGTAATTTTGCTATTGTTTATGAGTTGTAATATAAATACCTGTGTTTTCCAATGGGCTTAGGAGACCTCTGTGAAAGATTCAGTTTGACTATCCCCAAAGTGGTTGCAACCCACAGGTTGGGAACCACTGCTCCAAACCAATTTTTTTTTTTTTTACAAAACAAAACAAAACATTTTGGGACCTTAGAGAGATAGCTCAGTGGCTAAGCGCTCTGGCTACTCTTACATAGGACCTGGGTTTGGCACACACGGTGGCTTATAGCCATCTGTTAAGACCAGTCCCTGGAGATCCACTACTCTCTTCTGCTCTCTATGGCCAATTCACAAACATAGTGTGTAGTCACATGTGCAGGCAAAACATCCATACTCATACATTTTTAAAAAAATATATAGGGCTGGTGAGATGGCTCAGTGGGGAAGAGCACCGACTGCTCTTCAGAAGGTCATGAGTTCAAATCCCAGCAACCACATGGTGGCTCACAACCACCCGTAATGAGATCTGACGCCCTCTTCTGGTGCGTCTGAAGACAGCTACAGTGTACTTACATATAATAAATAAATAAAAAATATATATATAATGTAATAAAACATATAGAACATAAACCAGATTTCATGCATTTATATATAAAAGCATTCCGAGGATAATACTAGGCACATAATTAAAAACTTCAAAGCAGAAAAATACTAGTGTGAGGAGTTTTTAAAGATTTTTTAAAATTTAATTTTATGTATGTGCTAACATATATATATATATATATATATGCACAGTGCTCATGCCTGGTCCTTGCCGCAGCCAGGGGAAGACACCTGATCCAATGGAGACAGAAATGGTAGTGAGGTACCATATGGGAAAGAAACCAGGGTCCTCTGCAAAAGCAATTAAAGAGACATTAACTCCTGAGTCATGTCTCTAGCCCCAGGTTGATTTCTTTTTACTCTTCGTGTTATTTTCTTTAATCCCATGTTCTTTTAATTCTCATTTTATTCTTTAAAAAAAAAGTTATATTTCTGTAGTCAGTAGAAAATGGAGGCATTGTTGTAGACCAAGTAGTAAAACATGTCTATCTCTAAAAGTTTGAGAGTTCTGACTTTGGTCTAAATAACCCTTGGGTGCATAGTCCTCTCCTTGTGTTTTGTTTTCTCATCTCTCACCACCTCCAAGAGGCCACTACCTCAGGCAGCCATATTTATCAAGCACCAGCAAGGGAGGTGGTATTGTGAGAACTCCAGCTTCCATTCAAATGGAGTTCAGTTTTAAAGATCTGACGATCTAATCTGAGAGACAAGGTAACCTTGAAATGACTTCCCTTAATGGTCTTGAAACCATGCTTTTCCTATCTCAGCCTCTCTATTAGTAGGATTGTTTACTTGATGTTTTTACACTATACTATGGTTTTCAGAACAGCTTATATATTTCAAAATTATTTATACAACCAAAAGAAATATAAACAATTAACTTGGGAGGTGGCTTATAAGAGAACAACAGAATGAGACTGAATGCTTTGCTTGATGTTTGTAACTATTGTATCAATTTTGAAGAAGAAGACTTTATAAGTTACTCTTTCTCTGAGATGAATGCTTTTCAAAATCATCACAGCCAATGAACCAGATTCTTACCCTCAACTAATGTCTGTGCCACCCGCCAAGCAGAATCATTGTTCATTGAAAGAATTGGTGAATGACTTCACATATAGACCATCTTAATACACACACCATTTCTTAAATGAATGTAACCTGTTCTCTGTGGGCTGAGAATGAAGACAATCACTGCAGTCAAATAGCTTTGACCATAGCAGGAAATCTGTATCCAAAAATCAGCCTACAATTCACTCCTTGGTACAACAGAACTGTCAACTCTTAGCTTAGCTATGATGGAAGTAAAATCCTTTGGTGATGTGAGAGTCATTGAAGTACCGTCTTATTAAAATGAATTCCAATGTCTAAAAATTGTTCTTATTTTGGGCTTGTACCACAGTAAGAGCCAAGATTTTAAACTTTACTAAAAACAAAACAAACAAACAAACAAAAAGACTTTATTTATGTTCATTTTTTAAAAAAATAGTATTGATGTATTATTTTAAAATATACAGCTAATATGTTTGGAATTATTTAAAATTTATATTGAAAAAAGTGTATGTATTTTCGGTATTGCTGCAGACAAGCATCTACATAAGACTGTTTAATTGATTGTTTTATATCAAACAACTTTTATACTATTCATTTTTATTGTTACAGTATTTTATAAATTTTGAAGAATATAACAAAATTATAAAAAGGTATTGCAGATATTGAACAGGGGGGTCTCTGGGAGGAGTTGGGGTACAAAAGGGAAAGAAGAATGTGATGCAATTCTATTTACTTAAAATATATTTTTAAATGTTAACAAATTCAGATAAACTGAAATTATGTATCTTTTCTCATCATAATGCAATAAAACTTAAATCAATGAAAAAACCCAATATCAATTATTTAGTTACCTTGATATTTATTTGTAGGTTTTCCTCAGTGTAAAGATACATATGTATCTATTATATGATTGCCTAAGAACTAATGTGCATAATAGGGAGGACTCTGTCACTGTTCATTATAACTCACTATGCAGAGATGACTAATCAGAGGAAATACATGGCTAAAATTCCCATACTTAGAGATAGCTTTAGGATTATAACAGAGCAAAAGGCTATCTAACCTTTTTAGAACACCTGAACTTCTGGAAGTCATAGTTGTCACAAGAGGCATGGGTGGCCTCCGTGAGACACTAGAGAGTCAATGTACCCCCATTTCTGACTCTACGTTTGCCTTTCTAAAGTTGATGACTTGGAAATATAATACTTTTTTTAAAAACTAACAGAATAAAAGAATTGTATATATTTGCGTTTATCTGGATGGTTTTGGTTCTCTGAGACTATGAAATCATTTATCTATATTTGATAGCAGTACTTTGTTTTCGTAGGATTTGATCTCCAATCAATCTGATCACAGTGATTAACTTCCTCTGTTTGGTGGATGGCTTGTGGCGCCATTTCTGAGCTTTTTTCCACCAAAGATGCTACCATAGTGCTTAAAATTCAAGCTACATACCCTGAGGATTGCATCTAGCACACTTGGTTATGGATGTATTATCTACCTGTAATTAAGTGACACAGACTATCACTCTCTTAAACTGCACAGGGGAAGACATATTTTGTGTTTCATCTGAACCTTGGCCTACTTTTCTTTCTTTGGGGTACGGTACTCAATTTTCTTGGTTAAGTGGACTTTTAGTAACATATCAAGCTACCAGAGTGGGTTTCCCTCAAGATGAGATGCCTTTTAAAGACTGTGGGTTGTCTTATGCATCACTTTTTATTGTGACGGACTCATGGCTATGCTCTACACTGTATTGAGCGTGTCTTTTATCATCTCATTTTTAACGTTGTGAGAGCAGGTGCTTCTCCACCATAGGCCTTGTAATTATTTGAGGTGGATCTTCATTTCTTTAAAATAACTGCTATTTGAGTTTGAAAAGCAGCGACTGTGTAAGCAGCCTGACTTAAACTGACAAAAGCAAGAAAATTCTGGATCCATAATTCACCTTCCACCCCTTGACCTCACAAACCGCCATATTAGCGTGATCACACCAAAATACCAGCTTGTGTTTACAGTTGCAGTCCTCCTGATGGCGGACGGGCGCGTGTACATGAGCACTCGCTCTGTGTGCACTCAATAGGATCACGATCCGGAGAGCTGAAAATGTAAACACAAGCTGGTATTATGGTGTGACTGGCGGTTTGTGGTTCTTTGTTTGAATACTTAAAAAATGGGCACCCTGGCAAGAACAAAAGAGGCAGAAAGCAGAACTGCTCTTAAATGGCTTCTCTCATCTTTGTCCCTCCTCAGGTAGACCCAAAATAACATATTCATTTCACGGGGTCCCAGGAACCATGTGTTTTTGTCTAGTTGGCTACACTTCAACGCAACAGTTTTGTTTTCAAATGCAGGCCGTTAGTACTGTGCGTTTGGTAACTTTAAGTGATGTTCTGAGTACCCTCCAGCACTGTACCTCTCTGATTATTATTTATGTCAAAATCTCCATGTTGTAAATTCATCCCGATGTTTGATGTTTAATCAAAAACTCAAGCTCTATACTTGTTCATAAAAACAATACTTGCTAGTTAACAATAGTTCATTTGCCCCAAGAGTGTTGAAGCCAACATCACCATATATCTAGCCATCACAGATCTTGCTTAGGCTATTTTGTGTGAATTAAAAAAGAAGTCCACCACAAGAGAAAATGCAAAGGATTTAAAACTGAACCATAAGTTTTATTTTACCACAGTATCTGGTTGCATAGTTGGCCCATCTGTTTCCTGTGTGGCTTTTGCTATTTCTCCATTTTAATACTAAATATGTTTCATCATTGGCCTCACCACAGCGAACTTTGATTCTGAAATTGATTTATACTATGTTGAAGTGATGGGTGAAATATTTCAGGGAAAAAAATTAAAATCTAAAGAAAGATGTTTGAAGAAATATTTTTTGAAAAATGTCAACACAACATAATATGTTTGACTCAGTGGCAAATGACATTGTCATGTTTTCTAAAGAACAAAAAAAACTCCCTTTGGAATTAAGTATACCATTGATTCCAAAAGTCAATAACTAAAGGAACAGTGAGTAGTTTGGCAGATCTCTTTTCTTAAATAAAAGTTACAAATTGATTTTACACCTATTGAAACAACCATTCGCCACTGAAAACCTATTTCTGACAACTGTTTCTCTTAGAATTGAATAAGTAATTGAAAAATAAAAGTGATTTTCTCAATTCAGTTGAAAAGTAGTTAATGTAAAGACATAAATAAAATCAAGCTGTGGCCATGGTCATAGACAGTTTGTATGCAGACTTAATAAAAGAATAAGAGAGATCTTCCTTTGGAGTGTTTGAATGAAATGCCACTCAATCTGAAAGAAGTGGTTTGGAAGTGTTGTCAGTTACTTTAGACTGAAAAGAAATAACAAGAAATAACTCTTATGATATCAAATAGTTTGCACAAAAATGCTACACAATAGCACCTCACCTTTGAACAGACTGACTGTTTCCTTTGTTTATTTAAAGTGTACCATACTTGATCACTTCATCAAGATGCCTGACCTCACTGGCCTGCCTTGACCATCTTGGATCTTTCTTCTCTCTTCTCATGTGAGATCTCTTGCCAAGCAGCTCATGAGCACTTCACAATTTATAATAAAGGAGCCTCCTCCATGTATATCAATACTGACAAGACCCAGATCTTATTTCACCTGAGTTATGCTTAGGCACAGTTGAACAGTAAACAAAAGCATGAATCCATTTCCTCAGAGTGAATTTGTCCTTATTTTACATGTATGTTATGAGAACCAACTTGTGGAAGCTGTTTTTAGAAACTCAATTATATATAGTAATGTTGCCTGTACAAATAATTAATGCACAAAGAATGAACATGTTTATGAGCTTCAGCCTCAGTACCATCTAAACTCATCCTCCATGGTCTATGTCATGTTCTTGAGAACAACCTTAAGGCTGCAAAATTTCATAGCTGTAAACACTGGCTTTTAGTTTTAGAGGATTTTTTTTAGAAAAATCTTTTGTTTCAGTGCACAACTGTAATTTTACAAAGGCTTTGGAATACCTATGAGTCTATAGACATCCTTAGGATTTTCTGAGGCAAATCTGCTTCCTGTTTTTACCACTTTTCCTAACTACTTCTTCCTTGTTTTTTTTTGTTTGGTTGGTTTGTTTTGGTTTTGGGGTTTTTGTTTTGTTTTGTTTTGTTTGTTTGTTTGTTTTTTGGTAGCAAATAAATATAAAGTTCACCTTTCAAAGACCTTTGGCAATCCCCCCCCAAAGCATCTCAGAGCAGCACAGTTAAAATATTGGTTTTATTTTATGTACAGTGAAAATATTGGTTTTATTTTATGTTATTTATGTCTTGAAACAGGATGGTATTCCAGAGATTCCTAGCTGACCTGAAACTTTCTAAATAGACCAGGGGGATCTTGAACTCACCAGAGATCAGCCTACCTCTGCCTCCTGAGTACTGGGACTAAAGGCATGTGGAAATTTGTAAAGCTGCAGCAATGGCCCAATGCAACATCCCTACCAGTGAGGGTTGTTTGAAAAAGTTTTAGTGTAGGAAGTTGATGGTCAATGAACAATAATAAATCTTGTGAGCAATGTATGTTTTATCCCAATAAAAATAAAGGTTGCTTTAAATAAAGATTGGTTTCTTATCCCACATGCTTACCACAGAAAGCATGCAAGCATGTACGGCCAAGCAAGCAGGAAAACCAGGCTTTCTTCCCAGTCCACTGGAGCAAATGCTTGGGTGGTGCTTGCTGCTGGAATTCATTCAAAGCAATTATCAAAGAAGTTACTAAAGACTTTAAAGTTAGATATAATCAATTAACTGTCCTTCCCCACACCTACCCCAATCCTCTTTTCTTTTTCTAACCAAGCATCTTTTCCTCCAGGTTGCATTTTTTTTTTTTAAGTCCATACACATGAGCATGTAATTTATCTGCATGACTATTGGAAAAAATGGAAATGAAAGAGAAACGAAAATAGCACTGCCTTACACACTAATGAATTTTAAGTAGTTGGATTTTTAAAAGTAAGCTCTAAGTCATACTTTGGGGCCTACTTTCCCACTTTTTAATAGCTTTCTAAAAAAACTCCAACCTTGAGATGCATGCAATTAGAAGCAATGCAACAGTGAGGCTGGGCTTAGTCACAGGACTATTTCAATGCACACTGCTTCTATTTTTGGTGTCCTACAGAGAAACAGAATCAGAATGTTCTAACCCCTGCTCATTCTGTAGGTGAGAATATTAAACTGACTGAAGAAACTAGGGAAAGTCAATTTTTTCTTGTGTTTTAGTTCCTAGGTGATTATTCTACTACCATGTAGATGTTGTAGAACAGTAAGATGTACAACTAATTTTACACTCTGTAATCTTCCTGTACAGGGTGCCATGGATGTGGCCTACCTGGAGCATCAGGGCACGGTGTCCTCACATTGTCGTCTCAGCTTGCTGTGTCCTATCTTCATTAGTCTGAAGGCTCTCCATTATCTATTACAGCCCTGTTAGATAAAATTAAGAAATCTCAGAACTAGATGAATTCAAGCGCCCATCTGATGCCTGACTTCCTATAAGAAGGCATGCATCCCCGATGTCACTAATCACTGTGATTATTGCTAGAGCAAATATAGTTAGGAATAAGAAAACTAATAAGCCAAGAATAAATTATTACTCCTTTTCTTTCCTGTGAAAGACTTATAAAACTGGGGATTGAATAAATTAACCTATATAAACATGCCTAGTAGGATGCTAGAAAGGCAGAGTGCACTCAAAATTGTTATATTTAAATCCACTTACATCACGCTCTGTAAAAATGAATTTATAATTCTAGCTAGTTTATGTAAAAGACTCGTAATCCAGGTATTTTACTTAAGAACTGTAAGCCTAGATTGGGCAGATCTGGAGCTGTTCTAACTCATTCCCCTGCTATAAAGTCCCTTGTTACTTGCTGTTTCTCCCGGCCATGTGCTCATGGTCCATCTTCTCTCATGGCAACCTCCTCTACCTTTGCCTTCTTTCTTCCCTCTACCTTCAACCCACCTTTCTCCTTCCACTGCTCTAGTCTCTCCCTCCACTGCCCAATCACAGACTCTAGCTTTTTATTGACCAGCTAAATTGGAGAGCAATGTCCACACAGCATCACTTGGTGTACATGAGGATCTGCTCATGGGGGGGGGGGTGGAAAGGAGGAGGGGGTAGCAACCAGATCTTGAGAGCTAGTATTTAGCATCACACAAACCCACTACACACTCTTATTCACATGAAGATGTTGGCTCTTCATTGTCAGTATGTTAAAAAGTTGGGGTTGCCGAAGTGTCATTGGTCTAATATTATCATGTAGAAACAATTCATAACTTTTTAAATGAAGGGGAAAAAAAACGATGACACTTCTGTCATATGCTACATTGCTGTGGTGTTGGAGCTTTGGCTATGTCAAAATGAATTTGTGTAAATACTTACCTGTTCATTTAATTCCAACTCGCTCTGTTACGTAAAGCTCAGGCCCAAATACAAATGTAATGAGAAATTCTGGAATCTTGTGATAGTTTCAATATATTACCTTTACAAATCCAAGCTTCTTCAACTTCGTTCATGCCATTTAACTGACTAGACACCAAGAAGTAGAAAAAAAATATGCACCTTGACATCTAAAGTATCCCATGTGTCTCATAATTTCATACATAGACAGAAAAGAGTAAACTTGCATTCTACTTGATACTACAGTCTTTGGGGCTATGTTTTCAAAGGTTCTTAGAGATTTCTAATTCTATGGTATGATTATCATTAAAACAATCTGGCTATAAGCAGTTTTGTTGGAGATAAATTAATTCAGTTTATGAATACATGACCTAAAATTTTTTACAGTAATTAGCAGCTCTGGTTTACCTGAAAGATATAGTTATCAGGAGCGGGTAACTTAATATCAGCGCATTCTAATATCGATGTTATTTAAAGCCATATATTAAGAGTCATAAGCATCTGTAGTGACAGAAGAGACATGCAGCAAAGTACTGGAAAACTGGAATAGAATTAATTGGTTTTGGTCTACCCACTTTGAATTAGAAATAGCAACAGAAAAAAATTAAACACTAAATGTATTCGTTAGGCGGGATCAGCAATCATGCTGCCCACACATGATCTGCAAGTAATTTGTAAATAAGAAAATTCATCACCTGGAGAATAATAAACTCTAGATTTATGGCCCCAAAGACTAGACAAGTGAAAGCCGCTAATGAATGTGCTGCATAAACACAGGGGCAAAAATGTACATTGGTGAGCCAGTGAGGGTAACAAGGAGGCACTTTTTTTTTTTTTTTTTTTTGCTATTATTAAAGTAGACCAAAAGATGTATGGCACGCATCTGGAGATTTTCCTGAAGTGTGAAGTGTTAACACCACTCAAAACAGGGTCACTTAAAAGGCATGGGAAAGTGTTACTACAAGGTATGGAGGGTAAAAGTCATTGCTTAGAATGAGTTAGCATTTTACCAAAGAAAGGATGGGTGTAAAAAAAATCTACCTAAAACAGCTACCTTGATTCTAATTAATTTTTTAATTGCATATTAGAAAACCTTTCTAATAAATGATAATCTGAAACAAATGTAGCTTATCATCCTCAGATATGAAGTGATTGCCCAACACATTATTTATTGAGAAAATAAACATTTTAAATGGTATTTTAAGTATTGTTCTACTTTGGAGATCTTTGATATGGAAAACTACACTTTTCTCTTGTAAACTGTGATTATGTAACACACTTTAACTCTTAATTCAAGTGAATGCACTCAGCTCTACACCATTCAACTGAGAATTTCCTTTTCAGTGACAGCTAAGAATTCAGAAGGAAACGTTAAATTCCATCAGACTGTTTATTTAAAATACAGAGGTTCATCTGCCTAGTTTGAAAGGGGAGTATATAGCCCATTTTACAACGAGTTTAAAGAACTAGTAATTCTTTAGGCTTTTATATTTGATTGTGTGTATTGAGTGTGTGTGTGTGCGTGCGTGTGTGTGTGTGTGTGTGTGTGTGTGTGTGTGTGTGTGTGCGCGCACTCGCGGGCGCGCGCCAGAGGAGTCCAGAAGAAGGCATGGGATCCTCTGGACCTAGAATTGTAGGTAGTGAGCTGCCATATGTGGATTCTGCAAACAAATTCTGGTCCTCTGAAAAAGCAGTATGCACTCTTAAGTGTTGAGCCAATCTCGCCAGGCCCAATTCTTAAGTTTAAGAGAAACTCAAGTTAGATTTACCTCAAAGGAAGACAGGGACTTCCCCATAGAGTTTAACTCAGGAGTGGGTTGGGTTACTTACACATAGGCATCATATAATGACAAACACCAACAATTCCCATATACTGGTTTCATCATCTGGACTAGGATAAGGAACTGGGCTAAATCCAAGTGCGCTGCTAGAAGCTTCCACTGCACAGACTCCTCTGAAAACTGTTCACTTAAATTTAAAAGAAAGGAGAGCCGGGCGGTGGTGGCGCACGCCTTTGATCCCAGCACTTGGGAGGCAGAGGCAGGCGGATTTCTGAGTTAGAGGCCAGCCTGGTCTACAGAGTGAGTTCTAGGACAGTCAGGGCTATACAGAGAAACACTGTCTCGAAAAATCAAAAAGAAAAAAAAAAAGAAAAAAAAGAAAGGAGAATAAGGAAGGTGATAAAGTAAGTTGAAGACGGCAAAGGTACTGTCAACATTGCAACGTTGTATGATATGCAAAAAAGAATACCAGTCTAGTTTAAGAAAAAACTTAAGTCCATACTTATTGTAAATATAATGCTTGTTATATGTTACATATGGACATTTTATGGAGATTTTATTTTCTTTACACTTTATTAATATGAGATGAAGTTCTCTGATGGGGTGATTGCATGAGTTATTATTAGGTGTGTGTGTGTGTGTGTGTGTGTGTGCGCGCGCGCGCGCGTTTGTGTTCAAACATGCTAGGCAAGTGCTCTACCACTAAGTGGAATTTCCAGCCTTTTTTTTTTTTTTTTTCAGATAGGTCTTTTGCTGCATCTTAGACTAACGTGCATCTCACATAGATAGCCTACATAGGCCTTAAACTTGGTATGTGGCCAAGGCCTTGACCTTACACTTTTGACCTGCTTCCATATCCCAGGTGTTGGGATCCATCTTCAATCCTAACTCACAAGACACTACATATCCAAAAGTGACTCCTTTGTAAGGCAAAAATGACTTTTCTGATTATTTACAGTTAACTAAAAATATTTAAGTACATGTTCCAGGAAATTAATGAGATGGAAAGAAAAAAACTCACCTTTGTTTATATTCTAAGTGATTTGTTAACATTTGATAAACAACATTTAGTTATTAAGTAGGGAAAGCAAACTTAATAGAAAAAATCATTTAAAAGGCACCCTACACCTATAGCTGTTGTTTACAAAACTCAAGAAAGGTTTTCCTTGCTTTTTGTGGTGCTTTGTGATGGCTTACAAGAAAACAAACATCTTTTTTTTAAAGATTAATTTATTATTTATTTATTATAAGTACACTGTAGCTGTCTTCAGAAGTACCAGAAGAGAGCATTAGATCTCATTATGGGTGGTTTCTGAGCCACTATGTGGTTGCTGGGATTTGAACTCATGACCTTTGGAAGAACAATCAGTGCTCTTACCCGCTGAGCCATGTGGTGGCACACGCTGGTAGGATTTGCTGAAGAAGGCAGAGGCAGGAGGATCACAAGTTTGAGGCCAGCCTGGGCTACACATTGGTTCCATAGTGTAATGGTTAGCACTCTGGACTCTGAAAATAAACATCTTAAACATCCATAGACTACTCATCTATTTCTACATTGTCATGTATTCTTCTTTCACCAGCCATTGTGGATGAAGAGGGAGTATGTAAGTCAGGAAGAAGGAGATGGAGTTTGGAGACATGTGGGCATTGAGCTGAAGTCTTGTTTTGCCAATGTTTAGTTTTGAGTGTATCTGCAAACTCTGGGCCACAGCCTTGTGTACTATATAGGTTACATGATGCCAACTGTGTGAGACCAATTATAGCACCACATGGCTGTGCTAGGTATCTGCCTAGCCTTGGCTCCTACATCTTTTGGCCCTTTTACCAGCTCAAAAAAAAAAAAAAAAAAAAAAAAAAAAAAAAAAATGAAGGGTAGTCAATAGTTGAGAGGGGGAAAGAAGAGAGGGAAAGGAAAGAAAGAAAGGAAGGAAGAGAGAGAGAAAGAAGGAAAGAGAGAGAAAGAGAGAGAGAGAGAGACAGAGAGACAGAGAGAGACAGAGAGAGACAGAGAGAGAGAGAGATAGAGAGACAGAGAGAGACAGAGAGAGACAGAGAGAGACAGAGAGAGAGAGAGAGAAGTTCAGCACTGGAGGCAAATACCTTAACTGGGATATAATTTGACAACAGAGGGTTTAAGATATTTTGAGCAAGATCTAAAAGCCGAGTGACAGATATAAAATGACAAAGAGAAAGCAAGGCTGCATGCTAGCCAGGAGCACAAAACTAGAAATAACATGCAATATTGATGTAGACGCCAAGGTAGAGAACAGGAAAAAAATAACATGAAAATGGCATTAAGGTTATATAAGAATCATCTCTAAAAGATGTATGTTATATGATAGGCAATAGGGAACCGGTGCATTTTCTTGGGAGGAATGACTACCCAGGGAAGCTAGTTTCTTACCTTATTTTTTCATTAAACTGACTCTATAAATACAGTGACATTAGTCTTTCCAAGGAAGAAAATAAAAGTTGAAGGCTTAAGTTCTTCATGTCTGTATATAACCAGAGAACATGAAGGAAAAGCTAACGATTTCTTGGCTTACTTTTTTTAGACACATGGTTCAATATCTATTCAGTGTTTACCTTCACTCCACTCATTCCTTCTAATTAAAATTTGTATTTAAAATGATACCCATCTTCAAACCTGCTAGTCATTCTACCTGAATATGGCCCTAGACATAGAAAAATAACAAAACAGGAGAGAAAAACCTATCTTTTATAAGATTTTTGTAACTTGAAGGCTTCCTGTTAGCAGGGAGTGTTTACCACCTTGCTGAACTCCCTTAAGCTTGCCCACATAAATTGTTTTCTAATGGCATATTTTGAATATCTGCATTTCCTGCTGGAATGCTGACTGTTATAAGGCCTCTAGTCAGAGTTCTAGGAAAAATTTTATTAGAAAAGAAGCTATCCTAAATGAAAGAGAATTGGTATATTATTTATACAAAATTATGTATGTGGCATATTTTACTTTTCACACTCTGAAGTATTTGAAACTCCTGCATTTAAAATGAACATAAATATATTTATAGCATTTTTTCCCTTTGAGACAAGAGTTTACTATGTTGATCAAGATAGCCTCAAAGTTCTGTATTCAAATGATCTTTCTGTCTCAAGTGCCTCATAGCTGAGACTCAAGGCTTGTCTACAGCTATTTTTATTATAGTTTCTTATAAAACTAGTATTCTGATGACATGGTATTAAAATGAATAAAAATATCTCCTTGCCTTTCTCCCCACCTGTAATGTAAAATCATAAGAGAATATTATTTACTGAATACAAAGCTGTACTTGAAGAGGAAATCTGAGAAAATCTTGATATGCTAGAGGAGGAACTACGTAGCCATAATGGTAAGACTGGAAGGTCAGAAAATTTCCCCCTTACAGAAGAAATCTGTGTCCTAATTCCAAGAATATGAATAAACTATCTCTTATTGCAAAAGGGACTTTCCAGATATGACTGAGTTTTGGTTCTTGAGCTAATAATGCCCTGGATTCTGTGAGAGGAAGGAGGTTGGAGAGACTGTGGGGTGTTAAGAAGCACACAGCCTGAGATAGCTACAGCCTGAGATTGCTGGCTACCTTAGAGGCTAAAGCAATCACAGAAAGTTTCTGGAGCATTCAGAGGGAATTACTTCTTACAATACCTTGATTTTAGTCCAAAGAATTCATTTGGACATTAGCACTCTTTTTTCTTATTTTTTTCTTTCTTTCTTTC
>NW_022196897.1:48626391-48635379 GCF_008632895.1 Mastomys coucha
GTCCTGGAACTCACTCTATAGACCATGCTGGCTTGAACTCAGAAATCTGTCTGCCTCTGCCTCCCAAGTGCTAGGATTAAAGGTGTGTGCCACCACTGCCCAGCAGACATTAGCACTCTTAAGAGAATAAATGTTTGGGGTTTTCAGTCACTTTATGAAAATTTATTAAAGTAACAATGAGAAACTAGTACAGATGCCAAGGCAATAAAGGGGGGTTATCAGACAAGAACATGAACCAAATAGGATAGAGTACAGAGTTCTAACTTCCTTGTGGAAATAAGAGACCTAAACACAAACTCCTTCAAAGACAGAAGCAAGAACTGTAGACATGACTTAAACTGGGGAAACTGGAATTGCTACCCCACCTGAACCATGCATATTTATGCAGTTTGAATTTACACGGGTAGAATGGAGCAGATAACATGAAGAAATGGAGTTAGGTGAAATGTAAGATCAGCTGGGCATGGTGGCTCATTCCTTTAATACCAGCACATGAGAAGCAGAGGCTAGCAGATTCTATGAGTTCAAGGCCAGACAGGTCTATAAAATGAGCTCTTGGACATAGATGAAACCCTATCTTGAAGGAAAAAAAAGAAAGAAAGAAATGTAAAATCAGGATCCAAGAAGAGAATTAGTGAACAAAAAGGTAGTTATGATAAAATTTAGAATCTTAGATGGTTCAGTGGTTAAGAACACTGGCTGCTCTTCCAAAGGTCCTGGGTTCAGTTCTCAGGACTCACATGGCAGTTTACAACTATTTGTAATTTCACTTCTAGAGGATTTGGCACTCTCTTCAGGCCTGTGTTGGCACTACAAGCTAAACATCTACACTCATAACACAAAAATATTTTTAAAAGGATTTCAGATTTTTAAAAAATTTAAATTTAGAATTGGAAGGATGAAACTATGAAGATACAAAGGTGAGACTAAGACGTTGCTGCAGGGCCTGCACAAGTCTGTATCAGATGGGGTCCTAGAGCTGAAAGGAAAAGTGGACACATGTCCCATCCCTAATCTAGGAGAGGTCTCCAATTGATAACCACTTGCAAATGAAAATTTAGTTTCTTTGGGGAAGTCTTACTGGGAAAACAAAAGTACTCTTACTGCCCAGCAGTAGATGACCAGCAGAAAACAACCTCAACACATCTTTGGAGGTTCCTTATCTTATAATGTCTTGTCAGGGCTCTTTTATTTTTATTTTTATTAATTTATTTATATATGTTAGCACAATGCATTCATTCCATCTAAATCCCAAAGTATTGTTTCATATGGTGTCACCAGAGAAGCAACTCCAAAGTACATGGATTATGATTGGAATTAAAACACCAGCAAGGTTTTTCTATTCTCATCTCATAAACTTATTTTATAACCAGGCATGGTGGTATATATATGTTTAATACCAGCACTCAGAAAGCAGAGACAGGACAATCTCACATTTGAGGTTAGCCCGGTGTATAGAGCAAGTTGTAAGACAGCTAGGGCTACACAGAGAACCTCCATCTCAAAAACCACCATCACCACCACCAACAAAAGTTATTCCATGCAAATGTGCATATTTAATTTTGAGTTGTATATTAACATTATTTTATAATAGAGTGATAACATAATTGCTCTTATTAAGCATTAATGACCCAATTATGCTTTGAAATATAAAATAAAAAATTTTCTGTAAGAAAAAAGTGAACTTTTCTTCATTAAGTACTTTGTCAATTTTTTTTGTAGTTTCAGGATTAGTACTTTCAAACCTTTGCAGTGAACTTTCAGCACTTATTTTAAAAGTTACCATCAGTGGATTTTGTTGTTTCTGTGGGCAAATATTAACTTCTCTCCAGAAATGAGCCCACCAGGACCTATATTTAGAAAATGATAAAAGTTGGCATTTATCTATAGAAGTCAGTGTTATGTTAAAAGCTAACTTTTAGCATAAATGACTTCATTTAGTTACATAAGAAAACACTTTTTTCCCTTTGTGATGGTTTGAATGAGAATGACCCCCATACGCTTATATGTATGAATGCTTGGACCCTAGTTAGTGGAACTTTTTAGGGAGGATTACAAAGTGTGACCCTGTTAGAGATAGTGTGTCATTGTGAATGGGCTTTGAGACTTCAAAAGACTCAGTTCTAATGTGCCCTCTCTGCCTTGTATTTCTGGATCAGGATATGAATTCTCAGCTTATCCTGCTACCATGCCTTTGCTTGGCCATTGTAGGCATACATTTTTTGTACCCTACTTTAATAAGGGTTTAACCACTTCTCTAGCCCACCACCCACCAAAGATGGTGGAAAAGAAAAAGTATTAGGACAGGGGAGAAGTAGACCTATTTAGAAATAGTCCTTGGGGGCAAGTCTTCATTGTCAGGCTCTCTGCCATTCAATCTAGTAGCAAATACAAAACACAAATCAGCAGCTGCAGTCCAGTCCTTTCATCAGACATCACACACAAACCAGCAAAGACAGTTCAATCCCAAAGAAACTGCAATACTGCGGGCAGGCCGGACCAGTCGAGGGTCCCTCAACCTGTGGGAGAAATCAGGGTTCCGGTAATCTGGTGGGCAAGGAGTCGGCGAGTGACACACAGACAGGAACACAAGGGAGTGCTGAATCTGAGTGTAATTTCTCAAGGTTCATCTAATGCACAATGATTCTATAGAAAAGTATAGTATATACATGTAAATTGGCAGGAACTAGGCAGTGGTTACAACTGAAAGAAAGTCAGCCTTATCTAAGGTCAGCTTAATCTTAGAAGCCAGGTGCAAATAGTTTCCATTCTAGTCTATTGTATAACCGACCACCAGCTGGTCCTTAGTAACCGCCCAACTATGCTAATCCTCTGCGCTAGCAGAAGTATGCACCAGGGGCCCTATTCTTGCTAACTTTACCAAGAATAATACATTACTATAGTTCTGGGAGTGACTCTGCTGTAATTCTAATATGGTCTGCCCTACTGTAAGTGACTGTAATGAGGATTCTAAATTTACATTTTTGAACTTGCCCCAGGATAATGAACTCTTATCCAGTAAACTGCAATGCCCGATTTCTTTCACTATCTCTCTAACAACACTGGAGGCAATTTGTCTGAAATAGTAACATTCTTTCCAAAATTCCAAGCTGAGGAGAGGATCAGCTCAGCATTGACTAGGATTGATTGGAACACTGGTGGGGGGCAGAAAACAACATCCAATCTAGTTTGGCTATTTGCAAATCATTCCTTGGGGGCACCTCTATACCTAATAATAAAACAATACTAAGAGAAAGAAAGCAAGACCCTCCATTGACTATCTATCGCAAGGACAAATCTGAACCACATCCATGTTAGGGGAGACCAAGGACCTCCAGGAGACCAGTTTCCTTGAAACGTTTTGCCTCAGGGATTGCTGTCATGCTGACTCCACTGGAGTGGGTGTGGTACTGCAAGTCTTGCCAATATGCCCAAGGCTGCAGAAGAAGCCACAAGAAGCCTGAGGAACCTCATGAGAAGTTCTTTGGTAAGTTTCTCTCAATGGTGTCACCACAAGTGGGGCTCAGCAACACAATGTAAAGCAAACCAATACAGGTGTGTTGTTAACAAAGAGTAGCAAGGTGGGGCAAAGCAAAACAGTACCCAAGCTCCCACTGTCTGCGGAGTTATACTTCTTGTGAATACCACATGTTTGCTATAGCAAAACATCCTTTTACCTGTGTCTGCTTCAGGAAAACATTCTTTCATGTGTCTGGTTTAGCACAACATCTTTTCACCTGTGTTCTCTAGCAAAACATCATTTGACATAACTGACTTTCCAAAGAAACCAGAACTTTCCATTTCATGTCATCATGTACTCTAACCTTCTAAAACCACAAGCCCAATTAATTGTGTTCTTCTATAGGTTACCTTAGTAGTGATATTTTGTTCCAGCAATAGAAAAGTAACTAAGACATGCCAAGAGATAGACTGGGATAGATTCAGAACTGTCCAGTACCATAGTCTTGCTCATGTTTGATAAAGTTTGAAGTCAGGTAATATAAATGTACTTTTTTAGTTGATTTAGTTATTCTAAGTATTATGTATTTCCATTTGATCCAGCTTGCAGGAAACTGATATCTCAGCACTGGGACTGGGTCAGCTACTTGGAAACTAATCGATGCAAGTGTTTTTTCTGAGCTTATTAAACAGGAACAGACTTGTGATTAATCTAGTGCTAATTATTCCTCACTCTTGAAGCATATCCTCTCCTTGGTGTTCTACTTGATGTTACCCATCAAGCTTATGTTGGGGTATCCTTTCCTCCCCCAAACCTTTCACAGACTTCTTTCCCTTAGCCACACCCACACACTGTTGATTGGTCATTTTTCTGGATATTTGAGGGATCATTCTGCTCATTCTACAGTACCTTCTGTAAAGCTCTCTCCTTCTTGTGCAGTGCCCTGAATACTCTACCCTGCAGTCTTGCCCGCCCCAGTTTCCCACCTGTCTCTTCAACTCAGATAGAACTCTTATCTCTTCCTTTCCACAGTGAGGCATGTAACATGTTTCTAGACAGCAAGCTGGGACAAGACAAGGAACAGTCCTCTGGCAGTTTGTTTTATACCTCTTGGGGACTTTGTTTTTTGTTTGTTGTCCAGTATCTTGATTTTCATTTTATTTCTTCCTATTAGAGATGGCAATTTCTTTTGTAATTAGCCATTAAAGTGCAAACAAATTACCTGTGTAAGTCCTAGGTCATGTTTCAATACACTACTTTTTCCCCCTTTTCACATACTATGGCATTAGAAGTTGAAACAATGATGCTACTGTGATCCTCACCACCTTGAACTTTAGCTTTTCACAGTGAAAGATAGAAATGTTAGAATTTGTTTAAGCCATTACCATTTTGGTCTTTGCTAAAAACAAAGTTTGATAAAGCAACTAATGTACAAATCCATTCAGCCAAGCAAATAACTTAGTCAAATTCACATGAATTGGCAATATGGAGTTGATTTATGAAATCTGATCTGTCCTCATTCAAAATCATTGTTTTCCCAATTTTGGTTATGTATGTGTGGTGGTTTGAATATGCTTGGCCCAGGGCATGGCACTATTAGGAGATGTGGCCTTGTTGGAATAGATGTGGCCTTGTTGGAGGAAGTGTGCCATTTTTGCAGTAGGCTTTGGGACACTTCTCCTAGCTACCTGGGAAACAGGCAGTCTTCTCCTGGCTGCCTTGGATCAACCCACAAAGCTCTAAGCTCCTTTTCCAGCACCATGTCTGCCTGAATGGTGCCATGCTTGATAATGGACTGAACCTCTGAACCTGTAAGCCAGCCCCTATTAAATGTTGTCCTTTATAAGAGTTGTCTTGGTCATGGTGTCTGTTAACAGCAGTAAAACTCTAAGACAGTATATGTCATTATCATACTTTTAAACATTCACATACTGTTATGTCATTGCTTACTTTAAAATTAGAAGCTTTTAAAATTAATTGATCACTGCCTCTGATAATGATTACTAAATCATAGTTCTGATATGTTATTTACATATTTTAATATATTATAATTTATAATAAAATTATGATGTAGTATAATTTAATATATTATATGATTAAAATATAATATATAGAATATTAGAAATATATACCCACTAGTACAAATTTGATATATCTACTAAAATATATTATAGATTATTGGTATATATAATACTATATTGCAATCTATTAGTTTTATTTGTAGGCACATTCATGAAACCTCTGGTTAGATACAACAGAGGAAGGACACTAAGAATATTCTTAGGAGTTTATAGTAACAAGAAATAGAAAATTACCCAAATACCCATCAGATGAAAAATAGACAGTGATCCAGCCATAAAGCAATGAAAATTCCTGGAGAATATGTATATAGAGACAACAGAAAGTTTCATGTCGATGGTAATTAAGACTCTATTCCCCAAAGAAACCTTCCACAGAGCCCTTCAGTGTGAGAAGAGATGGGGAGCAAGGCCAATAGGATAAAAAGACCCATCAATGCTCTTTCTTGGAAAAAGCAAGGGAAACAAAAGCCCTAAAGATGTTTGCTTTACTAAGTACCTAGTGCCAGATGCCTAATACTGTTTCCTGTAGGTTAAATGTTCTTTCTGTGCAATCCATAAGGTCTGTTTCATTAAAACCCTTTCTATACACTAGAAAATTGTTTTGTAATATAACCACTACTTAAAAACAATCTTTAGATTAACCTGGGTTCCTCCATGTAAGGCAAGTAAATATGAATTATTTGAGTTACTTTGTACATTCTGCTTGTTTTTCTAGAACAAGAAATAGAGTTCTAAAAGCTTTTGAAGCAGAGATATTCTCACCCACTAGTAATTTGAATATATACTGTAGATTCTGAATCATCCTCTGTTGGGTGTCTTTTTCTTAGTAGGTGTTAAGACAATCCTTCATTGAATTATTTGCTCAAATAGTTGAGGAAAACTAAAAAAAAATTACTTAGAAAGATGAAATTTAATTGACATCAAGGATACTTATACCCCATCATCAAAAACATCATGGCAATATCAGTAAGTGCCTTTTAAATTAAATGACAAATTGGAAGTGTTTAACAACATATGGTCTCTTTTCCTTGACATATATGATTAAGAATATATCTTTTTATCAAAATGTAAAATACCATCTGGCAAAAGTAACAATTATTCTATTGGCTTTATACATTAAATTAATTCACTGTACTTTAAAATGTAAATATTTTCCTATTTTTTTCTTTTCCTTGTGCTGGATCTATATTTATTTATAATACAAACTGCATAACTCAAAAACTATAATTAGGTATAACAATTAAAACCAATTTTGAATTTTGAACAGAAAGTATTCCTTAAATTCATACCAAACATTTCTTAAAACTTTAAATGGCAACAGCCCTTTTTTTTTTAACATTCATAATTATAAAGCTGCGTTAATGAAAAATTCACTATTATAACTTATGAGGCATGCCATCAGATCTGTGTTTGAGAGTAGATGTTAAGCTCATTAAAATAGGAAGGGTATTTTTTTTTTCATAAAGTCAGGGGTCAGTGCATCTTAAGGTTTTGAACATGCATGTAGTAATGGTAATAATCCAACCATGCACTCATTCAAATAGACACACCAAGTTCAGAGAATATTAAATAAGCTACAAAGTTCCTCTCTGACAGAACACAATGTACACTATACATTTAGTGATGTGAACTTTTGGCAATATAAGTTTTGGGAAGCACATTAAATATAATCCTTTATGTTACAGTGTTTTTAAAATAAGAATGGGCCTAACCTAAAAGAGAATGTGTTATCAGTGGTATATAATACTCCTATCAGATATGTAGCAATAAAAGTTTTGTTGTTTGCTTTTAAAGAATTTATTATTTCAAGAGGAATTTTATCTTAGTTTTAAATGTTCTCAATACTAGGTAGGAGAGAGTAGTTGGATAAATATGTCTAACATTGGATATTAAATTTTAATCTCTACTATGACCAGAGTATCTTTCCTTCTTTTAAAAAAGCTTAACCTGCCTTTTAGTTGAAAGGCAGGTTAAGCAAATCAAGGTTTATAAGTGGGGACATAAAAAGACTACACAAGATGCCCTGGATTCATCACCCCCACCCCAAAATGCAGGATGCAGTGTGGGGGTAGAGAGGAGAGAAAGAACAACAGGTAAGAGGAACTGTATAGGTGTGAAGATCCTAAAGGCATGAAAAAACATGGTTTAAATAAACTGAATCCATTTTCAGTTTGATGAACCCAAAGATTCAGTCTGATGGATCCTGACAAACCACTACCACAATAAATATATTGAACACTAGCAACAACTCAAAAAGTTCTGTTATGCTCTTGTACAGTGACTTGCTGTAGCTGCTGGCAGCCATACATATGAATGGGTCGTCTGGAATGGGAGTCAAAGGGAGTACCGGAAATGCGGGAAGGGTTTGAAAAAATTAGACCAACACCTGGTGTGCTTTCAGTCCACCATCATTAATTGAATCTCCTTATTACAAGCAAATTGGTAGATAGGTAAAGCAAAAACCCTCCCCCAAGTTCGTCAGCAACTCGGCCCAGTCAGCAGCTTCATCTTCAGTCTCTGGAGGCTGGACTTCAAGTGTACCTGGAACTTAGAGAGAGGCGTGGCAATTAGCAGGAGGTGGGCAGAGAGGCGTGGTTATCTGTGGCAAGGCGGGGTCTGAAGAACCAGCCCTCAGCTGTAGGAGGGTCACAACTTGTACCTAATTTCACTGTGAATCACCAAGGCAACTGATCTTCTGTGGGACTCATGGCTCCAGTAGCATATGTGTAGTAGAGAATGGCCAAGTCGGTCATCAATGGGAATATATATATATATATATATATATATATATATATACATATATATACTTTATATATATAAATTTATATATATAAGCTTGTATATATATAAATTTATATATATATAAATATATATATTCTTCTACACTTACTTATTCAATTGTCTTTACAAATATTCATTCTTTCATGTGGTTTTTGAATATCTAGTGTCTTTTTTATTTGAAACTGAAGGATTCTCTTTAGTATTTCCTGTTGAGAAGATTTCCTATTGGCAAATCCTCTTTATTTTCTTTAATATATACATTTTGACTGTATATTAATATTCCCTCTGGTTTTGAAATAAAATAATCCTGATTCTTTTGGTCTTTTTTTTCCTGTTTCAAAAAGCTTTATTTTTTTTTAGTAGATATTTTCTTTATTTACATGTCATATGATATCTCCTTTCCCAGTTTCCCCTCCAAAAAAGAGAAAAATAAAATAAAATAAAATAAAATAAAATAAAATAAAATAAAAATAAAAGCTGGGCAGTGGTGGCACATGCCTTTAATCCCAGCACTTGGGAGGCAGAGGCAGGAGGATTTCTGAGTTCGAGGCCAGCCTGGTTTACAGAGTGAGTTCCAGGGCAGCCAGTGCTATACAGAGAAACCCTGTTTCAGAAAAAACAAAACAAAACAAAACAAAACAAAAACAAACCCCTGTTCCCTCCCCC
>NW_022196897.1:48635612-48639312 GCF_008632895.1 Mastomys coucha
TTCATTGGGGACCCTGTGCTCAGTCCAATGGATGGCTGTGAGCTTCTACTTCTGTATTAGTCAGGTACAGTCAGAGCCTCTCAGGAGAGCTATATCAGGCTCCTGTCAGCCAGCACTTGCTGATATCCACAATAGTGTCTGGATTTGATGACTGAATATGGGAAGGATTCCCAAGTGGAGTAGTCTCTGGATTGTCCTTCCTTCAGTCTCTGCTCCATAGTTAGTCTCTGCAACTCCTTCCATGGGTATTTTGTTCCCTCTTTTAAGAAGGAATGAAGTATCCACATTTTAGTCTTCCTTCTTCTTGAGTTTCTTGTGGCTTTTGGATTGTACTTTGTGTATTCTGATGAAAAGCTTTATTTTTTACTTAGTCCAAGACTTGGGAGGGGCTCTAAGGGTGGTTACAAAACTGCCTAGTGGCTTGAGTGGTTCATTCAGGTGGAGGTCCTGAGGCCCAGCTGGTACAAAGCAGAGGTGGGAGCCGCTTAGAAGGCAAGGAGGCCTTCAGGTCGTGCTTGAGAGTGAGCTACTTAAAGAGAAACTTGGCTAGAGATGGCTGGGGCACACCAGTCTGTTTGCTGTTGCCCATCCGTCCTATGGAGGTTGGTCAGGTGGTTGCCCATCTTCTTTATGAACTTCAACTCCTTATTCAGGATGTGGTTTTCCAAGAAGTCACAGAGATGAAGATCTGTGTGGGCAGAACCCAGGGAATGAAGATCCAAGAGGGCCTGATTCAGGTTCTTCTCCAGAACCTAGGCAATACCCATGGCCTCCTGGGTTTTACCTGACTATCTTGAGATGGCGCCTGCATATGCTAGGAGAATGCACAGGAGGTGTTTCTTCTACAGCTTGACAAGTTGCTTGGTGCCCTCAGGCTTCTCCTTCGCCAATTGGAGGATGAAGTGGCTTACACCCTCCATAGGCACATCAGCAGATCAAAATAGTAGCCCAGAGAGGTAGGTGTAAGAGGCTCCTGGGAGCAAGTTGAGCAGGCAGTTCCCAGAAAATCTCCCGACAAATTTGAGAAATCATGGCTGATCCAAGAGTATGGAGCTAACCGCGAAGAGATGGTGCTGGCTGGTCCTAGGAGCCAAAGGTACTGAAGAGATGGTCCTGGAAGCTGCAACTGAAGAGACTGTAAGGCGGCTGGAAGCTAACAAAGAGAGAACCCCAGGGTTGCTTTTGTCCAAACACTGTTGAAGCAAGACACAGATCCACAGGACCTCCAAGGCACTGCTGACATTTTTGTTTTTAATATTTGATTGTGTTCTACAGGTTTTTGAAGAGCTGTCCACACTTCTTCATGTTTTTTCCTGTTTTTCAAATTGGAAAAGCTCAATGACTCCTACTGAAGTTACTTATTCTTTCGTCCCTTGCTTAAACCTGCTGTTAAGACCCATTATGTAAAGTTTTCACTTTTGTTAATGTAGCTTCAATTCTACAACTTATGTCTTTAAAATAATTGCTATTTTTAAAATAATTTTAAGGCTTTTCTTGGAGACAGAGTATCATTATGTAGCCCTGTAGCTCAATATGTTAACCAGGCTGGCCTAGAACTAACAGAGTTCAGTCTCCTCCTCCCCCTCCTCTTCCTTTTCCTCCTCCTCCTCTTCTTTTTCCTTTGTGCTGGTATTAAAGGTATGTACCCCCATTTTACTTAGTTTTACTAATTTCTGATGTTCTCTTTACTCTTACTTTCTTTTAGTTCTTCAGAAATGGTTTCCATTAGCTTTTGAACACATTAAAAAGTTCCACCATGTAATGGTGAGCACTCTGGACTCTGGACACACTAAAAACCTTTGTTTAGGGACCAGAAAGATAGTTTGATGGTTAAGCATATTTGTTGCTCTTCCAGGAGACGAGTTCCCTTTCCAACACCCAAGTGTGAACTGATGCCCTCTTTTTGCCTCTGAAGGCACAGAGGTGGCATTCATTCACACAGGCACACTTACATACATACAAAAATAATAAAAATAAATCTACTATAGAAACTTGCTAAAATATTTACAAATAAATATATGAAAAGATGTTTAATGGTGTTACCATACAATACAGAGTAGTACCCAAAATAGACAACAAATGCTAATAAATCAAAACCAGCAATGTGTTACCTCTTTTTCAGTTGTTGGCCAATGGAGTCATATGTGCCAACACCCAAGCATCGCAGGCTATTCTCCATACACCTGGCTATTCCCCAGAGCTTGACAGTCTGACCTGTTGTTGAAGAGTCCACATACTGGACACAAAGAATACAGAGAAACCAATCTGTTACTCATGTGGAAGCTTCATTCCTATTGGCTAATTTTCAAGGTGCTGTAAGATGTAATGCATGCTACCAGAAGAGAAAAATAATCATCAGCCTCACCCAGCCCTGAAACTTGCAAGCAACAAAAACAATTGGCCTAACAAGATATTCCAACTGAAGTAATAATGGCATAAATGTTATGAGAGTAACCAACACTTCTGATTATATCTAAGGTCTGTTCTATTAGCAGAACTAATACCTAGAATTGTTAAAGGGGCCAAAGAACTGTGTTTAGATAGGCCATAGGCTTTAAGAAAGAACTCAATCTTGTTATTCTGCTAAATGGACATAGTATTGAAGTGACTTCTAATACTGTTAGACCATAGCATAGATCAGAGCCTATCTCAACCCTCTTCAGAGACGCTTCTTGTAGTAGATGTCAGTAGCACAGAGCCTCTCTGAGAGACAGTGCACAGGGCACAGGAGTCTGTGGAGTATGCAGCCTTCAATCATACATTCATAGCTCATCTCTTCCTCCAAGGCTCAGGGATCTTTTCAGAAGAACAGATGGAGAGATTGCCAGAAGCAGAGGTGGTAGATCAAAGAAACTGTTTTCTAGACATCATTTTGAACTCATAGTGATATGACAACACACATAAAATCTAAGCAAGCTCAAGGCAGACAAAACCTCAGCATAGTGGTGGTAAGGTAGGTATCAGATCCCACCACTAGCAAAGGAAAGGGAGAAGAAGAGACAGTTTTCTTTAGTTATGTGGCCCCTGGTAGGTCAACCATATTCCCGAGTCTAGTTGGGCAACACAAACTGGACTAGATGGGAAGGAGTGGTTCCAGGTTGGGTGGAAAGAGAGGAAAGGTTTGAGAGAGGTGTTATAGAATGAGCTGGGAAGTAAATATGTTTAATGTTTATTAATTCTTTGAGAATTAATACAAATACTGTTTTAAAATGTGTATGTTTATGTATGCATGTGAGGGTGGGGTGAAGAGGTCACTGAAAACTCTGGGGGTGAAGTTACAAGCAGATGTATGTGAACAATCCATTGTGGTTGCTGAAAAATGAACTAAGGTCTTCTGGAAGAGCAGCAAAAGCAAGAATGCTTAGTTGTTGAGGCCCCTCTCCAGGCCCAGTGAGTCTTAACCATAGTCTTCTTAGGGTTTTACTGCTGTGAACAGACACCATGACCAGGACAACTCTCATAAGGACAACATTTAATTGGTACTGGCTTATAGTTTCAGAGGTTCAGTCCATTATCATCAAGATGGGAACATGGCAGCATCCAGGCAGGCATGGTGCAGGAGGAGTTGAGAATTCTACATCTTCATCTAAAGGCTGCTAGCACAATACTGAGTTCCAGGCAGCTAGGATGAGGGTGTTAAAGCCCATGCCCAAAGTGACACACCTACTCCAACATGGCCACACGTTTTAATAGTTCCATT
>NW_022196897.1:48639471-48658479 GCF_008632895.1 Mastomys coucha
CCATGCCTGCCACCCCACCCTCTCCCACTTATTGGCCCTGGCATTCCCCTACACTAGGGCACAGAACCCTCACAGGGCCACAACCATATTCTTGTAACAACCATATTCCTTGTGAGTTTTACTAAAGGGGAATAATTCTGTAATCTGTTCTCTTCCACTATTCAGTAGTTCCATTGTGATTTTTGATTCAGGAATGCCTTTTTTTTTTTTTTTAAATTAGAAACGCTTTAGCATTTTAACATATTTGAGAAAGTGGGAGTAATCCATAAACATGGTGAGTGACCTAAACAGAGATTGTATCTAGTCCCAGGGTGTGATATAAACTTGCCAAAGTTAATTTCTTGAGTAACTTTACTTTGAAAATCTAACACAAAGATAAAAGGTTGTTTATTGTTTAATTATGTAAAGAAGTAGTTTTTTTCAATACGTATTGAAATAGTTGAAAATAAGAGGCAGGAACACTGGAAAAACGTCGAATTTCCTTGAGATCTAGAACTCTTTTTAAGCAGTGAAGGCAAGAAGAGGTAAACTCTGATGTGGAAAGAGTGTTTATTTCTAACCTTCTCCCCATTCCCCCTTTAATTTTTGCTTTTCAAGTGACCAAGACAACCTTAATTCAAGTTTTTACTTTTTGAGGAAGGCCACAAAGGCGAAGGACAGAACCAAGCAGATTCTAGGATCCACAACGCTGAGACTTCCAAAATTTCCAAACCAGGTAGACGGGATTGGCACTGTGAGAAAAGCAGGAGGGCGGAGCAGCTCGCCTGTCTACAGCCTCCCGGGGACCCGGACCGGCGGCGGCTTGCGCCTGCGCCGTGCGCTCCCCCTGCCGGCTCCTCTCCCCGGAGGACTCCAATTGGCGGCAGAGAAAAGGAAGCCGAAGGAAGCCGGGAACCCGGAAGTACTTCTCAGCAGAGGCCTGGGCGACTCTTTTGAATGGAATCGGGCTGATTCATCGCCGGTTCTCCGAGCCAGGTCCTTGTTGAGTGTGAGGCGCTGCCCTCGCCGCTGCGTCGCCACTAGGCCAGGTAGGATGCAGACCGCGGCCTCTCGTCAGGCGTCCTTAGCCGAGCCCCGAGGCGGGCCTGGGACGTCCGGGAGCCTGCCTCGCTAGGCCGCCGCAAGCCTTGGCCTTTCCTGAGTCACGTTGCCCAGCCAGGTTGCCGGCAGAGTCCGGGGCCTGATGGGGAGCACGGGCACCTTGGTCCTCTCTTCCTTCGCCTCCGGGTATCTGGCAGGGTTAGGGCTGGATGTCTTCTTCTTGCAAACGTTTCGGCTTTCCCCTAGCTTGGGAGCCTTTAACCTATCAACTGGCAGAACCCTGTTTATGGTCTACTTGTGTTCGTCTTCAGTTCCTCCTGTACTGAAAAACTTCCACTCTAGGAAAGAAAAGGAGCGAGGATGAACCGAATTTCAGGAGAGTGCATGTTCGCTTAATCGTTTTGTCCTGTTAACTTTAAAACCTTCAGAAAGGCATTGCTTTTAATCCTGAATGTTTTCAGAATAAAGTTGGGTTATTCCTGCTATGTTGTGTTGCTCCACTTGAGTACTGGTTTGTTAATTGGTTACAATTCCAATTTTGAGTAAGGTAGAAATCAACTACTGGTGCTGTGGGTTATCAGAACTCAGTTTCCCTGTGAGCTCAGTGTCTGCCAAAGGATAATGCCAGCATTTCAAAAAGAATCTTAAGAAATTTCTGGACTCTTTGTTTACTTATTAATTTGGAGATAGGCTCTTACTCAGTATATCTGCTTGGTCTAAAACGAATTATGTACAGCAGGCTGGCCTTTAATATAATCCTGTCTCAGTTTTCCAAGTGTTGAAGTTAAAAGGTTGTAATCCCACCTTAGCACAGAGTGAAAAAAATTTTTTAACCAAGTTCCACTTCGTGGCTGTGGTAGTTTGTAATTGGCCCTAGTAGGCCCAGAAGGGAGTGGCACTATTAGAGGGTGTGGCTTAGCTGGAGGAAATGTGTCACTGTTGAGGTGGGCTTTGAGGTGTCTTATGCTCCAGTGTGGCGCACAGTCTCCTGCTGTGTGTGGATCCAGATATAGAACTCAGCGGGCAGTGGTGGCGCATGCCTTTAATCCCAGCACTTGGGAGGCAGAGGCAGGCGGATTTCTGAGTTCAAGGCCAGCCTGGTCTACTGAGTGAGTTCCAGGGCAGCCAGGCATATACAGAGAAACCCTGTCTCGAAAATCCAAAAATAAATAAATAAATTATATATATATATATATATCCAGTACCGTGTTTGCCTGCATGCCACCATGCTTCCCACCATGATGATAATGAACCTGTAAGCCAGCCCCAATTAAATGTTTTCTGTAAGAGTTACTATAGTCATAGTGTTTCTTCACAACAATAGAAACTCCCAAGACAGTGGTAAACACTTTTAATGCCAGAACTCAGGAGGCAGAGGCAGGGTGATCTCTTGAATTGAAGACCAGCCTGGTCCACAAAACAAGTTCCAGGCTAGTTAGGGCTATACAGTAAGATCCTGTCTCACAACAAGCAACCCACACACTAGTAAAGATTTAATATAAAAGGCCTTAAAAATTAGCAAAGAAATACAGTTTTCATGTGAATACTCGAAGTACTAGGGAGGAAAAGGTGGGGGGGAATCTCTGGCGGTTTGAGGCCTGCCTGCTCTGTGTAACCCATTAGAGGTCAAGCTGGTGGTGGTTCTTCTTCTCTGTCTGTTTTTGAGATGGCTTCTCCCTACACAACCCAGGTTAACCACTGCCTGATGTGATCTTCCTGCCTTAGCCTCCACAGGACTGGCATTACAGGTGCATCAATACCCAGCCTAAAAGTTGGTTGTAATGCTGCAAACATAATGTAAATAAGGCAATAAGACAGCACTTATGTTGAAGTTGGAAACTGGACAGATTGTCAATGAAGATAATTAATATAATGGTGCTCATTTTGCCATGTTACCTCAATAAATGGCTCGTTGTTTTTTTGTTTTTGTTTTTTTTTTTGTGGGTGTGTGTTTTTGTTTTTGTTTTTTCGAAACAATGTTTCTCTGTGTAGCCCTGGCTGTCCTGGAACTCACTCAGTAGACCAGGCTGGCCCTGAACTCAGAAATCCACCTGCCTCTGCCTCCCAAGTGCTGGGACTAAAGGTATTCGCCACCACCGCCCAGCAAATGGCTCGTTTTTAATGTTTAAATTTTATTGCTTAGGGCCTAGAGAGAGAGCTCAGTGTTTAAAAGTGTATGCTGTTCTTGCAGAGCATCCAGGTTCTATACCCAGCTCCCATATCCAGTGGTTCACAATGGATTTTAACTCCAGTTCCTTAGATGTCCTTGGGTACCTGTACTGATGTGTAGATACTCTCCCCCACACACAATTAAAATAATACAAATAAATCATGTCTTAAAGTGCATAGGTTGTATATGTAGAGGTAATTAAGATATACAGTGGCTCATCAACTTTCAGTGGCTTCAACTTTCAGTGAAGAACTGAAAGTTGTCTTGAATTTATCTAAAACAGTTGAATCTTGTCAAAAGAATAACATTTTGAAGTTACGATCTTTTATTTTAGTCTAATCTGTTGGATTTGGGATGTTCATCCCACCCCCTAAGATCTTTTGATAATAAAACATTGCTATTCTACTTAAAGAGCTGATTTTGAAGGATTGGATTCATCTTCTTTTTATACTTGCCATATTAACACTGTACCTAGTACCTAGATTCAGAATCATTTGAAAGTCAGTAACAGGAAGCAGTTGTGCCTTTTTGGTTTTCAGCGTCACAGCAGTGCTTTCGTGATGGTCCCATGAAAGCCTTATCTGAGTGTGCACACAGAGTCTGCTTGTGATGGTTTTATTGTAGTGTTGCTGCTCTTACTGGAGAATCCCTACTTTGCTTTGTGATAGTTTGAGATCCTCAGCTGCCAAAAAAAAAAAAAAACCATTTGGTAGAATGATCTTTATCAGTTTTAAGAGAGCTGTAACCATAGTGATGGTTGCATGCAATAAATGCATAGTGGCAGCATTTATTGAGTACCTAGGGTATTTCGTCCAGGTTCTATTAGACATTTTGGATATATTGTGACAACAGACTTAGCAGGGTTGTGTATTTTGTAGATGAACTTTAGCATCTAGCTCCAGAACAAAATAACTTATTTTACATAATACAGTGGGTAGATGATGATGTCTGGATCCAAATCTAAGTTGATTCTAGAGGTATTTTTACTTTATATTGCTATCATTCTGTATGGTAATACTTAGCAAATATTTTGCTTAAATGTTGTAATTAATGACAATGTGGTAGATAGCTATATTTATTCTAAGACAAAATTCACAGTCTTCTAAATGGAGGTTGGAGTGGAATCCTGTTTTTTAATTTTTAAAATACTGGTTCACTGATTGGTGTTTGTGGGGCGGGAAGGGAGACAGACACATGTGGAGAGAGACAGATACAATGGGTGTGGGGAAGGGAGAAGAAACAGTCTGACAGCCACCAGAATTCAGTTCAGCACTTCAACCACTGGGGCTCAAACTAAGACATCATGCTAAGCAGCAAGCCCTTTAGTTGCTAAGCCACCTTGCTGGTAGCTCCCAGTCTTGCTTTTAAAATGTAATTCCAGTATTCCCGATGCAGAGGTGGTAGGATTGCTGCACTCGTGAGGCTGGCCATCTATAGCAAGGTCCTGGCTCATGAGACCCTGTCTCAGAAAAACCAAAAGGTGAGGAGGAAGTCCTACTTAAAGAATTACATTTAGTATTAACTCTAGTTCTGATTGTACTGGAAAAGGAGGGAAGAAGTTCCTATCTTCCACAAATCAAAGAATAGAGGAATTGAATGTAGAAATATAGTGAGATCCCAAATATGGAGTAGTTTGAAAGGATTTACTATTAGAGAGTACTAATATTTACATAGAGAAATGGGAAGTAAACCAATAACGTAGGAGACACAATGTGAAGCCTGAATGACTAAATGCTTCATGATTTTAAATAAGTTTAGGCATTTTTGATGTGTTCTTATCCCTAGGAAATGTTTGGAAGGTTGAAATATAAACGAATTCAACTTTGAAGGATCTGCTTTTTAGGTAGCCATTGTTCCATGTAGTGCCTATAAATACTTGAGAACTGATTTAAAGGTAACATGAACATGATCTGAAAAGAATTACATTTTAGTCAGATCCTACCCTGAGAGATTAAGTGGCAAGTCATCAACCTTCAAGTAGATACTTGTTTTATACTCTTTGCTAATAAAGGTTCTGAATATTGCTATGTATGTGATGTTATACTGGGTATGTAAAACACTTCATATTGTGTTAAGAAATGTGTTAAAAGAAGTTATATTAGGGGTAGAAAGAGAAGGGGCTCAGTGCTTAACCACCCTTGTCAGAGCCACAGGACTCAGGTTCAGCTCCCAGCACCCACATGGCTACTCACAAATGTTTGCACCCCTGTTCAGAGGATTGACACCCTTTTCTGGACCTCAAGGGACACCAGGCATTCATATGGTGTGCATTCATGCATGCAGACAAAACACATACATCAAAATAAAATAAATTAAAGAAAATACCAAAGTGAATCTGTTGTGAGTGGGCTCTTAAATCCTCAGTTTTGTTTTTTGTTTTTTTCGGTTGTTCGAGACAGAGTTTCTCTGTATAGCCTTGGCTGTTCTGGAACTCACTCTGTAGACCAAGCTGGCCTTGAACTCAGAAATCCGCCTGCCTCTGCGTCCCAAGTGCTGGGAAATCCTCAGTTTTTTTGATAGGCTGAAACTTAGTTTAGATCTAGAACCCTTTTACATTGCTTGTCTTTCTGAGAATTGAAGGTGTTCTCTTTTAGCTAGGTGGTTATGGCTCATGACTTCTGTGGCAGAGGCAGGCAGATCTTTGTGAGCTTTAGGCTTAGCCTGGTTTATAGAGTGAGATCCAGGACAGCCAGGACTACACACAGAGAAACCCTGTCTTGAATTCTACCCACCAAAAAAACCCAAAACAAAACAAAACTCTCACTTCTCCTTTATGTTACTGTGTAGCCCGCGCAGTCTTCTCGCCGGGAAGAAGACACGCGGACACTAGGTTCCTTCTGCAGCAACTGTTTATTTGTCTCCATCCATAGAGAAAAAAGGGTCGAACCCAAAATCCGCACTGCTTATATACACCACAGTGCAGGGTATCTGCCCACAGCGTGGCGTGTCTGCTCATGATTGGCTGTTCGCTCATTACCCTACATAACGCCCCGGGATGGGCCGTGACATGGCGTCTTTTCACTCTACACACATGCGCAAACAGTTGTTTAGGCGCCATCTTGTCATGGCGAATGTCTCTCAAGATTCACGGCTCCCCACATTACTGTGTATAGTTTAACTTGTGAGCCTTTTTGCTGAATTCTGAAAATGTACGTCTTTGTCTCCAATATGATGGACTTATTTCTGTGACTATACCTGGTGTTCAGAGACCTTCTAAGTGGCTTCAGAGTGAGAAAGAAGGGTGGCCGTTCTAGAATGGTGTGTGCTGAATATATAGAAGTAGTATTCATTGTTTGCTTGTTTTATGTCTATGGTTGTGTTAAATGTTTTTCTCTGTGTATTGATTTCTTTATTCTAAACAACCGTATGATACAGATGCTCTCTTTATTCTCTTTTTGTGAATGAGAAAATTGAGGAGAGGTAATTGACTGAAGAATGAGTGTTAGAGCCAGTGCTGCCTTCCTGCAGGGTGAAAGCATTGACCCCCATATGCTAAGGAAAGTAGGTGTCATTATTTATCTATCCTAGTGGGCTATTTGTGTTTCTTGCACCTCTCGAACATCTTATTAATAACCTAACGATATGAAGTAAAGATTGGGAAAATCATGTTTGAGATGTTAGTGAGTTGTACATGTAGCATATGTAAGTGCTTATTCTGTGCTTTTCTGATTTTGAAAATCTAGGTAACACAATTAAACAGCCTTCTTTGAGTGTAGCTAGTTGCTCACTGTTTTGCATGCATGAACCTGGAATATATGTCTCTTGTGAAGATGAGTTCTGTATTTCAAATACCTTGATAGGAATTAGAGTTTCTATCAAGAACTATAGTTCAGTAATAGAATGCTTGCCTAGCATGGACAAAGTTCTAGGTTTAATGGACTCAATCCTCAGGACTGCCAAAAAATCCTGAGTTGTAGGTACACTTGTAGTAGGCCATGTTGTTTTGTCTTATTGTGGTATGTGTGTGTGTGTGTGGGTGGGGGGTGGTGGTGTAAAATACACTTGGTAAAATGTGTCATTTTAACTTTTTGGTATGTAGTTCTGCAGTGTTTAGTATACTTGCTTTGTTGAGTCACCGTATTATTACCAACCATTTCCAGAGCTTTTCATCTTCCCACTTGTAATACATTTTTAAAAAATATTAATAGATCATGATTTTGTTGAATGGAGGAGAGCCATCATATTTGCTTCAATTGTAAAACATTTTATTTTTAGATTTATAAATATCAATTAGAGTTGACAAATGGGATTACATGAAATCAAAAAGCTTCTATACAGCAAGAAACAAAGTCCAAAAAAACTTAACGGAGTGAGCAGACAGCCTGCAGGAGAGGAGAAAATCTGCCAGCTAAACTTTAGACAGAGGGGTTAATATCCAGAATATATAAAGAACCACAAAAATTACACACCAGAAAAATCAAAACCACACCCCCATACACAAATGGTGTACACACACATAAATAGAAATAAATGTTCGTTAAGAAAAAAGCTGCTAGTCAATAAATGGGCTAATGAGTTAAAAGAGTGTTTCTTAAAAGAAGAAACAAAAATGGTCAATAGTATTTTTAAAAGTTTCCATCACTTTAGCCACCAGAGAAACAACAAAGTAAAGCTACTCTAAAATTCCATCTCATCCCAGGCTGAATGACTAGCATATGAGTACACATACTTATGAGAGTATTGGGAAGAGAAAGGTAGAAACTTGCGCACTCTTATTGGTAGTCAAAACTGGTTGTGTATGTGGTTTTTATTTATTTATTTTTTTTAAGAAACAAAATGGAATTAACATGAAATGTAACTTTGCCACTTTTGGGTATACAGCCAAAGGAATCCTGTGGCCTATCGCGGGATACTTGCATATCCATGTTTATTGCTGCTGTGTTGACAATAACAAGGAAATGGAGCTAATTTTTCTGTCCACCAGTAAATGAATAAATGGACAATGGAAATGTGGTCCATGCAATGTGATTTTATTAAATCGTAAAGAAAAATGAAATTGTGAAATTTGCAAGAAAATGGATGAAACTACAAAATAGTACATTAAGTGAGGTCACCCACCTAGGCTCAATATCACATATTCTCTCTCACATGCTGATCCTGTCTTCTAATTTTTAAAATAATGCATTTGTGTGAGGTTGAGTGTGGGTAGAGATCAGGAAAGTTTACAGGGGTCTATTAAAGGGAGAAACAGCTTTAAAAAAGGAGAAATGGGGGCTGGAGAGATGACTCAGCAGTTAAGAGCACTGACTAAAGAGCTTCCGAAGGTCCTGAGTTCAAATCCCAGCAACCACATGGTGGCTCACAACAATCCAAAATGAGATCTGACGCCCTCTTCTGGTGTGCCTAAAGACAGCTACTGTGTACTTACATGTAATAAATCTTTGGGCTGGAAGGAGCAGGGCCAGAGGGAGCAGAGGTCCTGAATTCAATTCCTAGCAACCACATGATGGCTCACAACTCTCTACAGCTACAGTATACTAAAATATATAAAATAAATGAATAAATCTTTTTTAAAAAAGGAGAAATGGGGAGGGTAACAACAAATGCAACATGAAAGTAGAAGGGAATACTGGGCATGGAATGGTGTAAGGTGGGAGGGGACATGGAGATTGGGGAAAAGGAGTGGCGACAACGGGTGAGGGAATCTACCAAAGTCAGCTATATATGGAAATACTGTAAGGTTCAATTGTTTACATTTCATCTAGTAGGTTATTTTTTGTTTCACTTAAGTGGAGTCACATGATGTCTCTGTTGCTGTAATAAAAGCACCCTGACAAAAGCAATCACTTTTCTCTTACAAATCACTGTTCTTTTACAAATCCAATTGGTAGTCCATCATCGTTTGGGGTAGGAATTTGAAGCAGGTAGTTCCTTTACATTGACAGTAACAGTAAGGAGTGAGTGTGTGCCTAGTACTCCACTAGTTTTCTCTTCTTACACAGTCTAGGGTCTCAGACCAGGTAATGGTATCAGTCTCTGGCTGTGTCTTTCCATATAAATAAAGGCAATCAAGACAGTCAAGACAGTGAGTCCCCTACAAGCCAACCTGATCTAGATAATCTCTTACTGAGACTCTTCTCAAGTGATTATAGGTTGTGTCAACTAGGAAGTTAAAACCATTACATATGTCACCTTTTAGGTTTGGCTTCCTACTCCTCTATCCCTCCCTTCCCCTCCCTTCTTCCCTCCCTTACTTCTTTCCTCTCTTTCTTCTTATGCTAGGGATTGAACTCAGATCTTTTTATACACCTAGGCAAGCACTCAGTGGCCGAGCTACATTTCTAGCCTTTACATAATGTTTTCAGGTTCAGCCAAATTGTAATATACATGTGTCATAATTTTGTTCCTTTTTATAGCCACATAATCAATGCATTCTATTGTATGTATATATGATAGAAATTGTTTACTCACCATGTGGTGGGCATTTGGACTATTTCCGTATTTTGACTAATGTGAATCCCAATGATATATACACTTGCATGTATGTGTTTTGTTTTAAAGACCTGTCTTAAATATTTTGTAGCATATTTCAAGGAATAGAATTGAGCAGGGCAGTGGTGGCTCACGCCTTTAATCCCAGCACTTGGGAGGCAGAGAGGCAGGTGGATTTCTGAGTTCGAGGCCAGCCTGGTCTACAGAGTGAGTTCCAGGACAGCCAGGACTCCAGAGAAACCCTGTCTCGAAAAACAAACCAAAAAAAAAAAAAGAATTGGTAGACCATATAGTAATTCTGTGTTTAAATTTTTGAACAACTGCCAAATTGTTTTTAGAACTCCTTGGTTCACAAGTTTGAAAAAGTAAGGATATTGCTGTCTCAGGATTCGTAGTGTCAGATTATCTTTATAGAAATGCTTCCCAATTGAGTGATTTTGCCCTTTCGAGGGACATTTAGCAGTGTCTGGAGACATTTTTTACTGTCACATTAGTTATTTCTGCTAACATGCAATGTATAGAGGTCAAAGATATTGCTAAGAACTGTTATACACCGGACAGGCCCACATGGTTCTGAATGTCAGTAGTACCAAACTTAATATTCTGATACATGGCTTGAAATTTACTCTTGTTATCAGAGACAAAATTGTTTGTAACTTTGCATTCACTTGTGATCTGCAATAAAATGAAACTTTTTTCCCTCAGTGTTTATCCCTTTGCGATTATGAGTGGAAAACCTAAAAGTTCTAAATTCTGAAGTGTGTTCAGAGAGGGAAGGAGAAAAGAGAGTAATAGTGTTTTGACAGAATTTTACTGTACTAGACTGGCTTCAAACTCAGGGTGTCCAGCATCTTTTTGAAAACTTTGGGCTACACTGTAATAATTAAAGGATGATAGTGTTGCTCTAACACTCTCCCTCTTTACATTTTATATTTCTTAGCACTTTACATGTTCTTATTATTTTCATTATATTTGTGAATAATTAAATGATGAACTAATTGCAGGGATCATAGTGGTCAAGTTTTCAAGATAAAAGAAAAATAATACTAATAGGGTCCTATATGCACAGGTATAGAAATTTGTATTAACCTATTCTATTATATAATAGAGTGATTTTCAAATTCTCTTTAAAAATATAAGTAAATGTTATTCTTTAAGAGACCTCAAGGAATACTGAAAGCTATAAAATGTCAGTCTCAAAGTCTGTAGAAAAAGCATAATTCATAAACACAGTGTAACAGAGTAATCTGATACATAATATCTACTTAGGTGGTAAATAAATCTATGCAGTCCAGATACTTATTAAAACTCAGTTTTAGAGCTGATGATAGAAGAGTATTTGCCTAGCATGGGTGACGCCCTGTGTCTAGTCTCCAGCATTGGGGAAATGGTGACTTCTATTTCATTTGCAAGTTTTTACTTCTTTTGGGGAGGGGTAATAAAATATTCTCAATTCTCAAAATAATTAAGTACCTTTCTTTTTTAGGAGAGAGAGGAAAAAAAAACTACTTGTGAAAAATTGTATCTGCCAGAATTATCAAGAATTGGAGTTAATAACAAATTTGTCAAATTCAACAAATTGAAGTTTAACACCATAAGAATTACAATTACTGAACAGGTGAGGTTTAAGAATGTATTTTATCTTTAACTGTTTTTTTTAGAATATGATAGATACTATGTAAATGTATTATTTTTTTAACAGGCATCAAATTGTGAATATGTGTGATAACCAGATTTTAGAAGTTGAGTGATTTAGAATATTTATCAATATATTTCATTTCCAAATGTTAGTATTTTTATAAAATGTGTTCATCTTAAGTGTTTTAATTTGTTAAATATCTTTTCCTGTTTGCTCAGACATCTAATTTTGTGAAAAACACAAATTTGACCTGCCAGATTTTCTTTCCCTCTGCTCCCCACATCGCTCATGTATATTCACAGCATCTGGAGTCTGAGTAATGTCATCAGAAACAGCACTGGGAAGTAGAGAAACTAACACAGCTGGGAGCCGACTTTGGCCTAGAATGAACTGATGGATATGTACATATGTATATGTATTCTGAAGTGTATGTTGACACCTCCATTGATTCTTTAGTTTTGTGAACTTGAAAAGGTTGAAAAGAAGTTTTCTTTTTTAGAAATATGTTTTAGAGAAAATAATCTTTAATATTTTAAAATAAACACGGTTGTCTAAAGGGGATTGTCTTGAATGACTGAGTTGAGGAACTTGATGGATATGTTATTTGTAATTATAATTAGGCAGATAAGTATGGTTGGGAAGATTAGATTTTTTCAGAAATACCAAATTTTCTTGCCTTTTCATTTGTACAGATGAATTCATCTGTTGTGAATCCCATAAACATGTTGTATGAAAGAAAAAGTCAGACCAAAAAAAAAAACCATCTATGATTCTGTTTTTATTCAGCTTTAAAACAGCAGAACTATCTTGTACTGTTAGAAGCCAGAAACCCACCTGTCTGGAGTGGTAGAGTTTGGAGTGGGGCTTGAGAGGTATTTCATGTGGCTTCTTTTGTTTTGTTTTGTTTTGTTTTTTTTCGAGACAGGGTTTCTCTGTGTAGCCCTGGCTGTCAGAACTCACCCTGTAGACCAGGCTGGCCTCAAACTCAGAAATCCGCCTGCTTCTGCCTCCCAAGTGCTGGGATTAAAGGCGTGCGCCACCACGCCCAGCTCATGAGCATGCGCTTCTTGATGCAGGTGTCGGTTACATCAGCCAGTGTGCTGTTGTCCATGTCTTTATCATTTATGTGTGCCTTTCTGTATGCAGACTTAAAATTTGTGATGTTACAATTGTCAAAGTTGTTACCAATTGATTCAACAAACATAATTGGACAGAACTGTAATAATTTAATTATGATATTGAGGGTTTTTTTTTGCAGCCTTTCTAATTGATAAAGCATGAACAAAAATTCCTAATCTCTTAACACTTGGATTATAGTTTGTGATGATTTAAATTATACCCATAGGAAGAAGACACATTTTAAGGCTCAATAATAGTTTTAAAGTTAAAAAAAATGCTTTGTTTTCATTTTTACATGCTTATTTACACTGCTATTTTTTTGAATAATTTGATTCCATGTTCTGTATCTGAGGCCATGTAAGTCCAACTGCCATTTCTTTCCTTTATTTCTTTTGTAAGCTTCTCATGCTTATGAGTATCTTAGTTATTCCAGATGCTGAAGATATCTTAAAGTTGTAATAATTAACTCTGAAATTGTGATTGAGAATAGCAGCTGAGAAGGGATGTGTATCTCTACAGAATCTGATATAAATACCTGTGTGGGCTCTAGAACATTACTTAATGTATTTTATGTTTATAGTATTTTCTTTTAATATAATGAGTTCATTTTTAAAAAGCCTTTGATGCTAATTCAGAGATCTGTAATCTACTTACAATGTCTTTCACATGTAGTTTTGATGATCACTGACAAGCTGTAAGTTAATTAGCACAGCACTTACTAATGAGGATGTTAAAATTTAATTTAAAAGTGTAGATTTTTATTTGTACACTCTGAACAAATTGAAGGAAATTCAATCATACATATGATAAGCATTCTAGGCACTTCCCCTCATCCAGGTGCTTTATTAGATAACAATAAGAAAATATAATTAACTTAAGGATAGCAAAGTTTTGAAAGTATGCTAAGATTGCTTGTCTTTAAAACTGGGGATAACCCAAAACCAAAGCAGTAAAATAAGGTCTGTTAATTAGCATGGAAGACAGCTTCTTGAATTAATATGTGGTGTTAATTAACAGGAAGTCTGATGTTGTGTTGTAATTACCACCAATATTTTTGACATACTGAGTGACTGAAGGTGAATTATATAGATAGCAATTGAGTAAACACTTTTGTGCTTAGGAACGTTTTCCTTTGTTTCTGTTTTCTAGAAATATGGACAGACTTCTTAGACTTGGAGGAGGTATGCCTGGACTGGGCCAGGTTAGTATGCAGATGGTTTCTTAGTGTGTAAGCACCAGTGTTTTATGTAGTTATCTCAAGACAAAGAACCTCATGGTAAGAGGCCTACCTTATTGGTGGCTGCTAAATTGCAACATGAAGTAACATTGGAAAGATTCTTATCCTTTTCTCCTGGGAATAAGCATTTTTAGATGTTTCGTTGTTTGGTTTAAAATGTTGAGATATGTGAGCTTATAAAGTTGCCTTTTCCAAAAAAAGAGAGAGAGAGAGAGAGAGAGAGAGAGAGAGAGAGAACTTAAAACATGATATTCTTGATAATGTAAACTTTATGAAAAATATAACATGTATACTTTTTTAGTAGACCTGAAAATCAAACTATATGCAGTTTTTTTGTTGTTGTTTTTTTTGTTTTGTTTTGTTTTCTGAGGACCCAGTATGCAGTCTTAACTCTAAATTTCTGCTAGTAATTATTTATACATGGATGAATCGATAATGGCTATTTTTTCCTTTTAAGTTTGATATTTTTATGGTTTCTTTTATACTGTTAATTAGAATTCAGTGATTTCTCAATTGTTTTACCTTTATTTATTGTGTTCATTATTATTGGGTATCTGATTTCTAGGTAGATCTGTCAGAAGGCCATCTGTTTGCTTTCGGCTAAGGAATTTCCTTTTTGATGTGTTGAGGATAAAGCCCAGGCCTCACACATGCTAAGAAAGTGCTATACTATTGCTCACCATCCCACTGCCTAGCCTCTTTAAGTTTTGATTATATTTCTGCTTACCAGTTTCCTTAATTAATGAAAGGGGTTATTAGGCACCATTCTCTCCCTGCAACTTTAGTCTCTTAGTTACCAGCTTTCCCTCATTTCTATATTGCTGTTAGGATTTGGTCTTCCTTCATTCAAATTAAGGTGTATTTAGAGGAAGAAATACAGTTTTGAGACTTAATAAATGTTTTGTATGTTTGTGTATGTGTGTGTGTTTTAAAAGCACACCCATAAGAATCTTGATTAGTCCTGTCATGGTTTGTCACTGAGAATTCCTTTTAGAAAGGCACCATCTTTTTGTGATTCTCTATTGTATGCTGCAGCAGACTTTTCATTTTCGTTAGTTTTGAACACTTTTCATGCTTATTGTTAGCCAGTTTCATCATGGTACTTCATTTTCTTTGATACTGTAATTCATTTTCTGTCATGAAGATACTACATATTTATGTGCAAATTATTAAATCATTGCCTTAGCAAAATTCCTAACTGAAGTTGAATCATATCTGAATATCAAATTAACTTTCCTTAATTATTAGATATAATATTTGTCTATCTTGTAAATCTGTTCTGAAAATTTGCTGTACATGAAATAATGGTCACCGACTGAGATACATTGTTTCACAGTGACCTCTGCATACCTTTGGAGAATATGGGAAACTCAATGTTTGCCCAGTAATTTCTCCTGTTTCCAATATTATTACCTAGCCTCAGGGTCCTCAGTTTGTGTGTTTGTTAGAACTTTAATGTGTTACTTAAGAACCTACTATTTCATATATTTTTCTCTCTCCAGTTAGATGGCACGCTCTCAGAAGAATAATGTGTGGAGTTCTTATTTTTGTGGTATCTTTTTAAGAATACTAGATGAATTAGATATATATGTTTCTTTAGACAGTTCTTTTGTTTCTCTTTTAAATTTTACATTTGCAAGTCAGTGTTTTCACCAGCTAGGCAGCTTCATGTGCTTCAGTAGGTCCCAAGTAACAAGAGTCTTTATTCAGATCTCATTACCTGGGCTGCTTGATTCTGCCATTGACCAAAATTGAGCCCAGTCTTCAGCCTTTTTGCTTCCTTTAAATTGGTCAATCCAGCATCCCCAGATTGAAGTCATATAGTTGATCTTGTTTGCTCTTTAAGTGCGTAGCTGATGCCACCTGCGAATCATTAAAGAACTACTTCCTTTCATAGCAAACACTGCCTTTAGGGAAGTCCAAAGATTTTTGAGGCTTTGTGTCAGGAACTCAAAGAGCAAATTATATAACCAGGATCTGTTTTCATACTTAGTCTGATTATTTGCATGGAAATAATTCAGTATTCCATCTGAATGTTGTTGGGTCCTTATTTAATGCTAGTTGTTTGTTTTGTTATGGTATTGGGGATTGATCCCAGGGCCTCTGGCATGACAGATGCACTCCCACTAAGTTATATCACCGGTTGTGGTACTGATGGTTTTCTTCTTCCCTGCCAAGAAAAATGATTCAGTATTAGGCTTCTGAACAAAGGACATATGAGTTTTGCTCTGTGCTGTTATTGTTAATTATATTTTCCTTTTTCTTTTTTGTTTCGTTTTGTTTTGTTTTTTGTTTTTTGTTTTTTGAGAAAGAGTTTCTCTAATAGCTCTGGCCATCCTGGAACTCTCTTTGTAGACCAGGCTGGCCTTGAACTCAGAAATCTGCCTGCCTCTGCCTCCCAAGTGCTGGGATTAAAGGCGTGCGCCACCACCACCTGGCACAACTGGCTGTTTTAAATGGAAGAGTTCACAGAAATAATATAGGAATTTCAGTCCTGAATACTGGCGGTTCACTGTATTTGAAATTACTTGGCCTTGATTATTTTGTTTACTATTGTGTTTGACAAGAAGAATAATTAGTTTCTGAGCATGCTAGTCATTGACTTTGTATGGATACTATTACTTTTGTATAGATACTTGACTCGTCTGGATATTCTTTCCCAAGGCTCATTCTTATATATTATCAGAGGATCCAACCTTTTGTAAGGTTGTTTATGTGTATATTGCACTTTTATAATGTATGTATTATATGCATGTGTGTGGGTGGGCACACTTGAGGCCAACCGTATTTTCTGTTGCTCTATTCTCTCTCTCTCTCATATGTTTCTTTTGACAGTTGTATATATGTAGTCTAGTTACTCTCATTCCCTATGTTTATGTCTTTATGTTTTGTTTGTGAACAACTGAGTTTGTCCAGGTGCCATCTGTGTGACCATAGGATAACAGTATGGTTGGAGCCGGATGGGTTCACCTGTGGGAACAGAAGTGAAGACAATGACTGGGGTAAATTCTGCCATTGAATTCACTAGCATCCAGTAATTCATCAGGGCCAGGCATGCTTGATTTGATGAAAGTGTTAGCCTCATGCAGGCCCAGTATAGGCAACTAGTTGTGCTCAGAATATAGCATTATGCAGTCCATCTCTGTCTTCCTGCTCATAGCTTCTTTCTACCCTGTCTTCTGCTACGTTTTCTGAGCCTTAAACAGGCTGGTATAGATGTCCTGCCATAAGCAGTCTGTGTGTTCACTATAGTTCATTGCAAAGGAAGCTTACCTGGGGTAGCATTTTCTGGATTCTGTGGAAGGGGTTGGGGGTCTGGTAGAGAGAGTTTGGAGTCCAACCCTATTTAGAAAAAAAATTTTTGAAGATTTATTTTTATTTTGTGTATGGGTGGTTTGCCTGTAGGAATGTCTGTGGACCAGAAGAGGTTATCTGCTGTGGAGGTGCTGGGAAACAAACCAACCTTCTCTGCAAGAAAAACAGTTGCTGACTTCCCCCTCCTCCAATTTGAGAAGGGTTCTTTCATTGAGTCTGGTAGCCCATCAACTGGCTTTTAGGCTAGCTGGCAAGTAAGCCCTGGGTCCTCCTGTCTCTCTTCCCAGTGGTACTGTTGTGGGCATGTGCTCCCATCTCTGGTTTTGTACATGTGTGATGGAGAACTGAACTCAAAGTCCTTATTGCTTGGATAAGTTTTCTGTCTCTTCTTCCTCATAGCTCCCTGATCCTTGAGGTAAGGGCTTTGATGAATCATCCTATTTAGGACAGAGTGCTCCCCTCTCTCACTCTTTGTATACATTGACTAGTTGTGGGGTTTTGTGTTAATTCCCATCTACTTACTGCAAGAAGCTCCCCTGATGTGAGTTGAGTAGGGCTTTGATCTATGGATGCAGCAACATGCCATTTTATTGCTATGCTACTTTAGAAGAGTAATAGGAATAATAGTACTAGGTTTTTCCCTAGGCCCACGACCTATCTAATCTCAGGTTCTTGACCACTTGAGCATTGGTAGATGAGTTCTAGCTCATGAAGTGCTCCTTAAGTCCAAGTTAGGCCTGTAACATTTGTGCCACTAGTAGATTTTGCAGGAAGGTCATTGTTGTTTTTGTTGTTGTTGTTGTTGTTTTTTTTTCTGAGACAGGGTTTCTCTGTGTAGCTCTGGCTGTCCTGGAACTCACTCTGTAGACCAGGCTAGCCTCGAATTCAGAAATCTGCCTGCCTCTGCCTCCCAAGCTCTGGGAGTAAAGGCGTGTGCCACCACTGCCCAGCCAGGAAGGTCATTGTTGTAGACTGCTGGGTTAGTACCTAAGTGATATTGATAATTTCTGTTCTCACCCAGTAGCGTGCAGAATACCTTCTAGTGTTGTCAATGCTAGCCAATGGTGGTGAAGCTTCTGATTCGGGATCAAGTTCTCTGACTTTGATGATGTAAATAATAAATAAATGTTGTCTTTAGCAGTAGGACCTTACTTTCAGATTGTGGTGAGCAACCAATAACCTTGGTAGTAGCCTGTAATGTGTGGTAGTTTCCATGGCCTCTCTGGTCAGTGAGTTAAGATGTGCATCATTCCTGGCATTGGGGGGTTTTACTAGATTGCATAAGATATTTAGTAGAAATATTGTCTCCCTGACTAGTTGGTGACTCCATTTAGATTCCCCCCCCACTTCCTCCCACCCCCTCTCTCTTCTTCTCCCTCTCTCTCTCCCTCCCTTTCTTATTTATTCCATTTACACAGGAAACCAAACTTTATAGTTTTGGACAGTATACCTATTAGATGGCTTTTACCAGCTCAAATCAAAGTAGACATTGTTAGGAATGAATGTACCTTTACAGAGATCATGAAATTGTGTAGCTGTTGTAAAAAACAGTGTGCTAGTCTTCAGAACATTAAAGGTAGAATTTCCACATGATATAGCAGTCCTGCTTCTTGGTATGGGACCAGAGAATTGACAGCAAGGCTACAACATATTTGAATAATGGTGTTTAAAGCAATTTTTATATAATAGCCAAAAGATTGAAACAACCCAAATGTCCTCCAGGAGTTGAATGGGTAAATGGGATGTGGCGTTTATTTGCATAATGGACTCATATATATTCATCCTGAAAGGAATGAACTTGTGGTATATGCTGTAAGATAGGTATACTAAGAACTGGCTTGGAAATTGCCATGTAGAGCATGGTTACATAAATCCACTGCCTCTGCCTTCTGAGAACTGAGATCAAAGGTGTGTGCAGCCATGACTGCTAAACTCATATTTTAAGTGAAACAAAGCAGACCTAAAAAGTCATTTTGTTACATCCTTACACCCTTAGGATAGAGCAGCACAGTTGTCTGCCTTGGAGTAGTGTCTCTAAAAAAATTCTTTTTTTTT
>NW_022196897.1:48658489-48659261 GCF_008632895.1 Mastomys coucha
GGTGAGTTAGGGTATCTCTATGTAGCCCTGATTGCCCTACTCTATGTAAACTAGACTGATCTTGAACTCAGAGATTCATCTGCCTCTACTTCCTGATTGCTGTGATTTAAAAGTGGTGTGTACCACTATGCCTGGCTAGCTGTATTATTGATTCTTTCCCAAAAGGACAGACAGACTTAACACTTAAAAGACTAGCAGTAAAGGAAAAAAAATACTGCATATTAGCAGATCTACAAATCATTAAGAACTACAAAAAAAAAAAGTGAGAAAAATAACACATATTTTATTTGTAGGTTAAGAATGGCCAACATGAATATGAAAAGAAGTTTAGTACCACTAAATCAGATAAATGGCAACCACGATTGGTTTTGTGGTTTTCTTTTTTTGTTTGTTTTTTGTTTTTCGAGACAGGGTTTCTCTGTGTAGCCCTGGCTGTCCTGGAACTCACTCTGTAGACCAGGCTGGCCTCCAACTCAGAAATCTGCCTGCCTCTGCCTCCCAAGTGCTGGGATTAAAGGCATGTACCACCACTGCCTGGAGCGTTGTGGTTTTCTTAAATGAAATAGGTGTCTCAGATTGGCCTGGAGCTCACCGCCCTCCTGCTTTTGTGTCTTCTGTCCTTGGACTTTAGTCATACATTATCATTTGTAGTAGTTTAATGAGAATGGCCCCGGCCTATATTTGAAAACTTGTTCCCTATTTGGTAGAAGTGCTTGAGGAAAATTAGGAGTTGTGGACTTATTAGAGGAGATGTATCTTTGAGGTGGGCTTT
>NW_022196897.1:48659271-48674265 GCF_008632895.1 Mastomys coucha
CCCCACACACACACACCTCTTAGTGGTTGTCTTAAACTGTAAGCTCTCAGTTTCTGCTCAGATGCCATGCCTGCCATGCTTCCTGTCATGATGATCAGGGACTCTAACCCCCTGGAGACATGAGTCTCCCAATAAAATGTTTTCTTTTCTAAATTGCTTTGGTCATGGTGTTTTGTCACACTAATAGAAATGTAAGAAATCTTTTGTATGGTAATGAAAATTTAAGAGAAAAATTCTCATAAAAGCTGTTTTCTCTTATTGGGGAGTGATGGTATATGGAGTAGGAAGAGTTAGTTAAGGTTGTATCTCAGTGCTTAGAACTAGCAAATATCTTTTAAAGGAACACGTTGTATAGGAACTAAAAATGGTTAAAGTCACTTTGGCATATCTAGTAAAGCTGAAAATACCCAAACTTATGTGATTCAGCAAGTACAGTTTTTTTCACTTTAGAGATTCTTTAAACATGTATATCAAGGAACACTAGAAATATTGACAAACTGGCAAATGTCTATTTTGGGGAAATCTATGAGGCAGTATTATGTAGGAGTGAAAATGAACTAGAATCTGTATATCAATATACACAGTAGACCTTATAAAGTTATTTAAAAACAGTAAGTAATACTTTTCAAGTGGACAAAACTGAATAATGTACTAGAGTTTCTGTGGAAACACTCAACTTTACAGCATTCTGCACTGATGGCGATGTTGTTTGTTTTCTGTTTGAGGTGGGGTCTCACTGTGTAGCCCAGGCTGCTTCACAATTCTGTGAGTGTTGTGATTACAGGTGCATGCTATGTTTCCAGCTTGGTTTTCTGTTGAACAAGTTTGGCACATACTGGGGCTTTTCATCTTAAATTTGCATACTGAGCTTCTAAGTTTTCAGTTCATGCTATCATTTAAGAGTTTTGTTTTCATCATAACCTATTTAAAACCTGGCATGCACGACTGGTTCTCCTTCACCACACACCTTCGTGGTTCTTTGTGGGATGTTGTCTATGTCAAGTGCTCCGAAAGCATGCTACTGAGCAGTGCAGTAGTGGTCTTCCCAAGGCTGCCTTCTGTATTACATTTTAAACTGCCCCAGGGCTTGTATAAGCCTTTCTCTCTAGAAGAGAGAATGCTATGAGAGTGAGGACTGCGGGGCAAGAGCAGGTAGATTAATGGTGACCACAGCCTTCCTTTTCTCTTACCCTGGCCCTTGTATCTATCCCGTTTTTATTAGAGTACATTCTTGCCCACCATGGCTCCCTGTTCATCAGTTCTTTATCTCTTTATATTGTAAACACTAGAGCTTGAATAGTTGGAAGAAAAATGCTTATGAAAGCTCTGATAAGAGGGCTGGAGAGAGTGCTTAAGAATCCTTTCTACTTCCGGAAGACCCCAGTTTTACTAGCAGTCTTCCCAGTTTCAAGGGATCCAAAACCCTCTTCTAGTCTTCAGGCACACTGGAGCACACATCTCTCTCTTTCACACACACAAATATAAATAAAACAGTTTTTAAAAAAGAGCTGGGCACGTGGGCTTCATCCCACCACTCAGGAGGCAGAGGCAGAGGCAGGCAGACCTCTGAATTGAAGGCCAGCCTGGTCTACATAGTTAAGTTCCAGTTCAGTCAGAGCTGTTACATAGAGAAACCCTCTCTCAAACATCAAAACAAAAACAAAATTTAAAAAGAGACACATATAAACATGTATTCTGTTTCCATTATAAACTCTATAGAGTTGGTTTTAATTTAATATGTTCCTTCTTCCCTGTTTCTGATTATCTTTCTTTCCCAGGTGTGGATTCTGCTTACTATATACATTTCCTATTTCCTACTCCATAGACTAAAAGGGGCCCCTGGATATTTTATTGCTGATTTCCTACAGTGCTCTAACTTGAATGCTTTCAGTTTGATCTACTATAAAAATTGTAACCACATAGACAGACAATCAGGTACTTGGAATTATGAGGCATTGTTCATGGAATTTAGAGCAAGTGTATAGGTCTTGAAAAAGAATCTACTTAAATGTTGAACGTTTTGTCAAGATTCTTATCTAGTACTTAACAGAAATGTGTCAGATGAGCACAGGGCTAGTAGAATATTAGGTGCTCTGATGTGAGATTTTTCTGTTCAATCTTTTCACTTGTTCTTCATAACAATCTTGCAGAGGTAGAGGTAATTATTCCCATACTATGGGTTGAGTCATATACTAATAGGAAGTGTAGTTATAGGTCTTTCAGATGCCAAAACCTATGCTATGTCAATAGTTAATGTTTCCTTAGATAAACTATATTGTTGTTACTGCCTATATGCCTCAAAAGTTAATTAAAATTGAAACACTCATGATTTATACTGCAAAATGTAGATGAAGAGAAATACACTTATGTTTTGTAAACCTTTTAGAAAATGTAGTGCTTGAAAGGGTTACTCTTGAGTTTAATGGTTAATACTGGTATTTACCATTAGTAATGGTAATGCTAATTACTAATTACCATTAGTAATGGACTTTAGTCCCCATACCCATATTAGACTGCCCGAAATCACCAGTAACTCCAGTTCAGGGGGCTTCTGGCCTTTATGGTAACCTGAACTCACCCATATGCCTCACATATACACACACTACAATAATGAACCTAAGTCCTAAAAATAGAAAAGAGAGCTGTTCTTTATTTTGGCATGGAATATTTGATTTCTGTGTTAGGAATATTTAAACCATGAGAATATTTTTTTTTATTTCCTGTAATAATGTGTATCTAGGCTTGTTGATTAGGTTGAAGTTACAAATAGTACAACTTTTAAAAGAATATTTGCATTTTTGACTCCTAAAAAAACCCACATTTTTCTTGCTACTCACAAATGGGTTATTGCTCTAAACTAATTGCCAAAATATGTTGTTTTACTAAAAAAATTATTCTGGAAAAGAAGCTTCTCATGTTAATGCAATGACCGTTAGGTTGTATCTTGACTTGTATAGTGAAAAGAGGCACAGAGAGCTGGTTTATTTGAATAATAGACTTGCCAATTAGCCATCAAGTGCTTCCATCTGTGAAATTGTTGATCAGATGGGTTAGCTGGGTTGTTTCCAGACTAGGGCATCATAAATGGCACTTGAAAACTGTCACTTTGATGATGAGGTTTCAAGCATTACACTGCTTGGTGCTGGGGAACCTTTTTTTCCTTTTGCAGCACCATGTTTTTTTAGAACATACTGATCCCACTTATGAATTCTGTGGCATCCAGAGAACTTGGGAGACCTGCCACTGATGTAAAGTTCTGCTTAATCTGCTGCTCTGGCCTGTGCTGCTTTTAAACCACGGTGGTAACAGCTTCTTTCATGGCCTTCACAGTCATGTTGGTTGGTGATCTGACTGGCACAGGCAGGCAGTGTGTGTTGCCTGTTGGCCATGTAACTGGCACACTGGCAAGTTTCTTTGTACTTTGCCATCAATAAAAGCTCATTTTCAAATGTCTCCTTTATAGAAGTATAGTAGCCTAAGGCCATGTGAGTGTTGAGTTTTCTCATGTAGCACTTGTGTGAAATGGCTTTGCACTGTTCTTTACATTTTGTAAGAATTTAAATCACTTAGTAACTTACATTTAAAAATTTTTTTCAATAACTTAGGAATATAAATTTCTATAAATAAAAAAATGCTTCCTCACTTTTCTCTATCTTTATGGCTTGGTCTTCTGTGTTATAGGAAGCTTTCCTTAGTTGATTCTTTAAATGCTTCTGGATGTGTTTGCATACCAGAGTCTGACTGACAGTCCTGTGTGTAGGCTTGTTTGTGTCAGGCTTTTCTTCTCTTCTCAGTGGGCCCTGAATTTTGAACAGTCTTCTTAGTCTCTACTTTGTGTAGGAAAGAAATCTGAGACTGCCCTCTCTGCCTGCCCTGGCACAGGTTGCTGAAGTCACTGGGAGAGGGATGGTTGATAGTCTGCTCTGGAGCTAGGCAAGATCTAAACAGAGACTGAAATCCATGGCAAAGGCAATAGAACAAGAATGTTGGGTAACTTTGAAGGTGATTTGGGTTCAATTTTTTATTTTCTCAATGTAGATTTTTTTCATATATTGGTACCATGCCCAGACCCTTAACTTTCACTTGTAGACAGTACCAACTCTTGTAATTTGGAATTGTAGAATACATTTTCCTTCTTGTTTTGGTAAGTTTCAGTGGTAGTCCTTCTCTGCAAGAAAATGCCTAGTATTAAGTAGATAAATAACATTAACTTAACCAGGAGGTTCACAGGGGAGGAATTGAGGCATTGTAACAAGTAACTTGAGTATATCTTTGAAAAAATAGTACATTTGATAAAAAATGGTCTTATAACACAACTGAAAGACTGTGTTGCTTTTAAGTATACCTCTTTAGTGAGAAAGCAGAGGTATAAAAAAGGAGGAGAGAAATAGACACAACAGTGTGACCTATAATTTTCTTTGCAGAGTAATAGGACATTCCCTTGAGCCTTTGAACACCATCACTTGCATGCTTTGTAAGTGTGCTTCTTCTGATGTGCTTTTCTGTTCCTTTCCTCTTAGTTTCTCAGAAGTTGGAACTGTGTGGGAGTTTTTATCCCTTCCTAAGCAATGTTTTGAATAAATGAGTGCGTAATGATATGCAGGTAATAGTAGTATTTCTAGGAAGTACCAAAAAGGTAGTTTTTATTCTTTAACCTCTATTGTGCCTGCCTTCTCACCTTTTGTGCTTCTAATCAGCATAAATCAGCAGATTTTTCTTATTGTATGAGAAATAAGATGTTTTTATAAGCAAATAATTACTTTTAAATATACCTGTATTAAATGTGTATATGATATGTTGCAGAACTTAGAAGTTAAATTTGTTGACTTCTGCATGCCCCTACCATTCCCTGCTCTAGAAACAACTGTTTCCTGTTCCTTTTGGCCTTTCAGAGATACTGCCTATCGTTTGTGTCTGATGGGGCTTTCATCAGGTGGATGAAATGGAAGGCAGAAATATATAGAAATAATGTTATAGCCTTTAGCCACATAGGGCTAAAGCCATATATAACTTGATAATGACTGAAAACTAATTGTTTATTTAACTTTAAATAATTTATTTAAATACCTTCTTGAAGCAGTGGTTACTGTATTAGATGGTATATTGTACATATTACTTTTAGTGCATACTGGGGATTATTTCATCCTATATCTGTATGCATAAAGCTCCCCTCCGCAAGTGCTGGCTATTGAACTCAGGGCTTTGTGAATGTTAGGCAGAGTGCTCTACCATTGAGCTAGATCTTCAGCTCTAAGGCTTGTGCTTCTTAGCTCATACCTTGCTCTGTTTTTTGTTTGTTTGTTTGTTTTGTTTTTTTAAACTTTTGGAGTAACTATGATTTAGCTAGTCCTCTGTTAGTAAATACTTGTTTTCTATCATAGTTTGGGTGATTGTTATCTTTTGATTTACAGTCCCTCTCCAAGGTATACATACATATGTCCAGAAGTTAAAATTTCTAGAATGGGCCATGCGGTGGTGGTGCATGCCTTTAATCCCAGCACTTGGGAGGCAGAGACAGGCGGATTTCTGAGTTCGAGGGCAGCCAGGGATATACAGAGAAACCCTGTCTCGAAAAACCGAAAAAAAAAATCTAGAATGTTAATCAGAATTGGTTTAGCTTGTGCTAGAAATATCACAGGCTTTGGCTCAGAATTTAAGCATTACCATGTACTTGAACTCTCTGGTTAACTTTGAGCCTGAGCATCTTTCATTTATAATAGTTACTGTTAGTTGCTTTTCTGTTGCTGTGATAAAACACTATGACCAAGGCAATTTATAAAAGGAAGGGTTTGTTTTGGTTTATGAGTTCAGAGCAAAAAGAAGCTTGGTAGCAAGTAATGCAGCAGATATGGTGGCTGGAGCAGAATATCTCAAACTATAAGCAAAAAGGACAAATTGGGGGTGGCACCAGGCCTTGAAACCTCAAAGCCCACTCTTAGTGACATATGTCCTCCGACACCACCTGGGGACCAAGTATGCAAATGCCCATGACTGTGGACATCTCCTTTAACTTACCAGATACTTTGAAGTTATTAATGCAGGTGATGGATCTCTCAAATGGTGCTAGAGGTTCAAGTGAGAGGGTGATGATAGCAGTACTGTTACTTACTTGATTGCTAATGGAAACATAAAACAAGCCCAAAGGTGAGTGTGCTTGGACATTTGGAATAGTTTGAGCTAACTCATCAGATTTGTAAGTATGGCTACTCCACCTTTTACTTACTGGACCTTCCTGAATTGTGTGTGGCCATTTTCAAACTATTTTTATATTAACTGGAGCTTGTATATCAACTAGCAAAACTGCATTTCAGGTTGTTAATGGTGCTTTGCTTATCAGCTGGTAGTTAAATTTAAGCATAGTCACTGTTTTAATACAGGATTGAATGTATTTGAATAGTGTATGTCTTGTCAGTAGAACACAGGAAATGAGGAAAGCTCATGATACTTAGAATAAGAAGTTTACAGTCTGAAATTTGTATGAGTTTGGATACAGTTTATCTCTTTAGTATTTTCAATGATTTTGCTTATTTGAAACAAAACTCTTAGAATTATATTAGAAAGTTAAAATGTATAACTTGTTTCCATGGCCATAGGTGAGCTCATGTTAAAATCTTCTGGTCAGCACTTAGCACTGCCATTTGAATGTTTAACTTTAGAAGTAATCTCTTCAGGGTGGTGAGGTGACTTAACATGGAAAGGCATGTGCTGCCAAGGCTCTTGACCTGAGTTTGGTCACTGGGATTCATATGGTAGAAAGAGAGAACCGATTCTCAATGTTGTCTTCTCTTACATATATGTCATGACATGTGCACATAAGCACAAAGAAACAAAGAGATTAATATACTCAGATTTTATATATATATTGAAGATTTATGTATTTGTTTTATGTAAGTACACTATGGCTGTCTTCAGACATACTAGAAGAGGGCTTCAGATCCCTTTACAGAGCCACCATGTGGTTGCTGGGAATTGAATTCAGGACCTCTGGAGGAGCAGTCAGTGCTCTTAACCACTGAGCTATCTCCCTAGCCCCTCAAATTATATTTTTTAATGAGGTGTTTGTTTGAAATCAGTGCCTAAAGTTTTCCAAGTATCTACTTTAAGAATCATTTTCAGATATGTTCTGTATTTGTATGGGGGGAGAGGGAAATGTGTTCGGTTTGTTTTCCTTTCTTTTTTAGTCTCTACCTAAAAAGCATATTTGTGTATTAAACTCAGCTCAAGGAAAAACAAAGTATTGAACTTTATATCTGAATTTAGTACATATTTCGTAAGTGTACATGTTATATTGAAATTAGATTTGCTATTTTTTAGTAGACGCCAGTAATCTTAAGTATTAAAGGTTTATTGTTAGAAGTAGTAGGAGGAATAGCAGTTATGTGCCAGGCTCTATACCAAATGTATTCCATATGTTATCTCATTTAATCCTTACATTAACCAGTAAGTACCATGTGGTATGATGAGCACCATTCACAAAAAAGTGAGTCTTACTTTTAAGCAATAAAGATGCAACCTCAGATGTAGGCTTTCTGATTCCAAAATATTCATATGTCATTGATATCCTCATTGATGTTTTTGTTTGGGAAGGGATTAAGGATTAATCAGATTGTTGCCAGTTTAGGTAGTTAAGGTTAGCACTGTGAATTGCCATTCACAGCTGCCACCATAGTTGACTTTGAACCACAGGAATAGGTTTTTCTGAGTGTAGAAATAAGGTACATTTGCTGGGCATAGTGATGCACATATTTAGACCCAGCACTTGGGAGTCAGGCAGATCTCTGTGAGTTTGAGGCTAACCTGGTCTACATAGAGAGTTCTAGGCCAGCCAGTATTACACAGCGGGGCCTTGTCTTAAAAAAAAAAAAATCATTTGAAGTAACTGGCAGAAAGAAAATTGGATCAGGAATATGGTTTCAAAATTTGAATGTGTCTTTAGAGTTGTAGCTTGTACAAGCTTTTCATCTACCTATATTTTCTCGAATTTACATTTGATCTAGTTTAAAGGCCAAGAAAACTTCCTGTGTTTAAAACAAAACAACAGTCATTCTCTTCAGGGACATGTCTGGGTCTCTGGAGAATTTATTAAATCTTTTGAGACTGGATTAGTTAACCACCAAACTGAGTTGCTTTAAAGCCAGCCTAGTATCATCTCTGAGCGTCTTTAATGCATGTATTCTCCCACATGAGCTTGTTGGCTGTTCTAGCATACACTGCTATCATATAAATGCCATTAATTATAAAGTCTTTACCCAAAGCTGAACAAATTTCTTAGACCTCTATAGCTTAAGCTAAATGCATCAGTTTTCTTTATAAGCCTCCTAACTTCAAGTATCTTGTTATATATAGCAAGGGGATGTGGAGGAAACAAAATATAATCAGAGTGAGTGTCCAACAATGGATGAACAAATTTAAAAAGTGATGCATGTACATAATGTACTATTATGTACATGTAGGAGAAATGAAATGTGGTAGAAGTGGAGAATTTTATTATGTGAAATAAGCCAGGCATAGAAACACAAATAACATATGGTCTTACATACATGTAGAAGAAAAAAGAAAGATCTCAGAAAAGTAGAACTCCATATATCAAAGCATCATATAATGTCTCATAAGTTTGTATAATTATTGTTGTGATTAAAAAAAGAAGAAAATTCATTTAACACCACAACCTGCCAAGCTTCAGAGCTTAATAACAGTACAATATAGAGTATCCGCTGTTTGCTGTAGGGGATTAGTCTGATACTGCTTGTATTCACATTCTAAATTCTGTACCCCCAAGATTTGGTTGTGCCCCAAACTAGGAGATCCTCAGGTATACCAGCTTTTGTTGAGTAAACCTTGTCCACCAAGTTATATCTGATTGGTTAGTAAAGATGCCTACAGCCTAGGCTAGGCAGAAAAAAGGCGGAGCAAAAGTTTGCAGGCGTGGAGTCTCAAGCAGGGCTCACAAAGAGAGAGGGAGAAAGGGGTGTGGAGGAAGAAGAGGGAAGCCACCATGGGATAGGTGGATCATGAGCACATGGTCATGAGGGCCAGCCTTTTGGAGTAGGAGCGGCCCAGACAGAACATGGCAAGTGATATCTCAGGTTACTGACAGGGAAGTAGACAAAATAGCGCAGAGTTGATATCTGCCCAGCTCTAGTACTTTAAAGTTTATTGTAAATATAAAGGCTTTGTGTCTTTTATTTGAGAACTAAATGATCTAAGGTGGGGTAGACACCCTTAAATAATATTTACCACAGCAGTTTGCCCTCCTGGTTATACTCATGATAAGGAGTTTGACCAGCCTCTAAAGACTGTTATCATAACAACCTAGGAAAATCAAAATTCAAAGTGTGAAGTGTGAAGTGTGATTTCTTCTGACTACCCATTATTTTAAATATGTGTTAGGAGAGTTGAGAACTATCACTAAGTTACCCTAAGTGACTATCATTAGAACCACACTAAGTCAGATACTTTCTTAAAAGTAATAAAAGCCACATAGAGGGTTATGTGCAATGTGATTCTATTATTAGCACCATAGGGAAAATGAAAACTAACATATAATGACAACACAGCAGAAGTTAGTTAGTTAGAAGTTAGTTAGAAGATGTTAGTAAAAGGATCACGAGTAGATTCCCAGGAGCATCCTCAGCACTCGGAATGATGGATGTTCAGCACCTTGCTTGTGGTGGTGCTTTCACAAGTGTGTACAGTTGTTCCTAGATATTCATGGAGGGCAAGTTTGGGATCCCCTACAGATAAAATCTTTGGTGCACAAGTACCTTATGAAAGGCCATGGTATTTTTATTAGTATTTATTCATAGACTCCTGTATAATTGAGGTCATCTCTAGATTGCTTAAGATATTTATTAATAGTCATACTATCTTGTCTAGGGAGAAAAAAGGTCAGTATAGGTGCAGTTCCCCCAACCAATGGCTCAAGCTTGTGTCAAGTTAAATAAAACTAGACAGCAGTCAGATTGCTTTACAGCTATCACCATGGTACATCTTTGGAACTTTTTATTTCCTTAATTGTATGTCTGTACCCACTGAGCAAGAATTGCCTTTCACTGCATTAGTTATTTCCTTGGGGAAGAAGTAGCTGAGCAGAAGAAACTTGGGCAAGGATTTATTTTAACTCAGTTTCTTGCTTGGGAAGGCACACAGTGGTAGTGGTTCCTGCCGTTGTGCCATAGAGAGTTTGTTACATCCAGTCTGATCAGGAAACTGAGTCTTCAGGCCAGAACAAGGACTACCTATCATCCTTTAGCACTACCATATGGCCCTTTGCCTGGTAGCTTGGCTCCATGTCCACAGGGGTCCACAGCATTCCAAACAGAATGACTAGCTGGGAACCAAGTGTTCACATCCATGTGAACATTTTACTTTTACATTTAAATTACGTATAACACTTTTTCTTTACCATTGCACTTTCTATTTTTGACTATGGCTGCTTTTAAGTCCTTTTGTGATTGAGGCATATTTTATATGTTTCATAAATTTCAGAGTTTTTATTCTTTTTTACTACTGAGTAGTTTGTCATCATATATTGCCACTGCTCTAGAGGTAGTGGAACCTGGGAGAATTGCACCAATAAATGAGGCATACTAAAGACTCATGTAAGAGTCAACTTTATTTAGTCAGAGTCTCAGACAATTTATACTCACAGGGTTAAAAAAGGGCACCTGGGGGCTGGAGAGTTGGCTCAGTGGTCAAGAGCTCTGACTGCTCTTCCAGAGTTCCTGAGTTCAGTTCCTAGCAACCACATGGTGGCTCACAACCATACTGTACTGGGATGCCCTCTTCTGGTGTGTCAGAGGCAGCTACAGTGGACTCGTATTTATAAAGTAAATGCATAAATAAATCTTAAGAAAGGTCACCCAAGTAAAGTTTTCTTGAATTAAGCTGTAAACAATCACAACGACAAGCCACCTATGGCAAAGCTGTTTTTCCATAAAGGAATATAAAGGATAGTTTGAACATTTAATTGAATAACACCAAGCAATAATGAGTAATCTGAAGCAAACTCTCCTATCTGCTACATCTGGGAGGGGTAGAAAAAACACAGTCGAAGAATAATTCCATGTTTTGAAGAAACTGAGGTTTCTTCCCAAGCGCTCAGAGTTCTCACATGTCTCCATTCCTGACCCGTGTTCTGACAATATGTGTGTACTACCTTCTGTTTATCCATTTATCCACTGTGATTAGTTGGGCTATCTCCCATTCTTGGTGATGAATGCTGCTCTCAATATAGAAGACATATTTGTTTGGGTCTGTATAGTCAGGGTTTTTTGTAAATGTAATCAAAAGTGAGTTGCTGGTTTTTGAAAAACTAATGTATTGTTTTTCTCAGCAGACCATTACCTTATGAAAAGACTTAAGAAAGGAAAAAAATGACGTTAAGTAGTTTCAGTTCCAGTTGCTCTTTCCTTAGTGAAGGGCTGTATTTCTCCTTAGCATCATTCTTTTTCTGCCTAAAGGACATAACATTTTGTGATGCACATATGCTGCCCATCTTAACAGTTAGCCAATCCTCCCACCCTTTTTACAGCTAAGCTTTTGTGTTTACTTTTTGAAAACCTTTTTTTTGAAGATTTTTTAAAAAAATAAAGCTATTGAGTTTAAGGGTCTTTTCTGTAGGCACAACCACCTTACATAATTTCAAGTATTTTCTACCAAGCTGTGACTCTTCTTTTCCCCATCCTGGTGGTGACCTTTGAAGAATAAAAGCTTTAAACTTTGAAGTTATCTATTGTCTAGTATTACAAACTTCCAAGTTTTCTGGTTTTAATATTATATTAGTTATATGTACAGTCCTTTAGGAGCAATGGCCCTTCCACGTGTTTTGTTAAGTGTTTTCCTTAGTGTACTGGTAAAAGGACACTTGTTTCCAGTATTGTTTTTCCCACTAATCCTTTGGGTGATTCTCTAGAGTCCGGTGCTTTTTCATACACATGTATGATTGATACAGAGTTGAATACATAAAATCTGAGGACCCCTAGAATCTTAAGATGGCTCAAGTTGTTTCAGTCTCCTTATAATCTTGGCTATCTTGCTTTATCTCATAAAGCACACCAGATTTCTGGGATTCACCATCTTGTACTTTACCTTGGGAAATTAGGATGACCATGGGGAAGGCTCATCCCATTTGTTTCCCAGTTATTACCTTGGCTTGTCTGCTTGTCACAAACTATTGTTTCACTTGGCTTTGTCCTTGGCAGGTGAGGATGGAAACCTAAATTAGGTTATTCATTCTTTCTTTCTTTCTTTCTTTCTTTCTTTCTTTCTTTCTTTCTTTCTTTCTTAAAAATCATCCCTCTTGTGAGAAGGTGAGGCCACAGAACAATTACATGGTTTAGGCTGGCCTTGAATATTTGGTCCTCTTGCCTCAACCTCAAGTGCTGAGATGACTGGCAAGTACCACCATACCTAAACTTTCATTTATTTTTAATGGAAAAATTGACGTTGGAATAGAACGTCAATAGAACGTCTAGAAGAGTGATTCTCAACCTTCTTAACGCTGTGACCCTTTAGTATAGTTCCTCATGTTGTGTAATACTAGTTAGACTATATGAGAATGCACTCAAATTGAAGAATTAATTTAATTCAATTTAACAGATAATGGTATTGTTCTTAGAGGTAGTGAATAGACAATGTGAAGTTGAGGCATATATGTTTCTGTATGTAATTAAAATTTGACGTGTAGGACAAGATTTCTTAAGCGTGATAGTACTAATAATAGAGACAGATTGATCCATTTACGTTGACATTTGAAAGTTATTTTCTCAAAATAACATTTAGAGTTTCATTTAGTTAGCACCTATGGAACATGTAATATTTTTCAAGGCACTTGTAAGTATTTTATGATTATGAAGTGATTAGTATGTTTACAACTGTATAGTTGTACTACTGTTATGATCTTAATTTTTCACATGTATAAGTTAGATCCTAGGTTAATCCCCAGTATGTTTAAAAAATGAAAAGTTCAGGAGCAGGTCATTGGTGGCACACACCTGTAGTCTTTGTATTCTAGAGAGCAAAACAGGAGTCTAGCCAATTTGAAGCATAACTGAACCATACAATGAAAGCCTGTGGTGGAGATGGGGAGAAAAGAGAAAAGAAAATTAAATAGCTGGTTTGTCCCACCGAGTGTAGCATTGTCTTAGCAGCAGAAGAAAGTGTATAAAATAGAGTTTAACAGGGCTGGCGAGATGGCTCAGCAAGTAAGAGCACTGACTGCTCTTCCAAAGGTCCTGAGTTCAAATTCCAACAACCACATGGTGGCTCACAACCACCCATAACGAGATCTAACGCCCTCTTCTGGTGCATCTGAAATCAGCTACAGTATACTTATGTATAATAATAAATAAATCTTTGGGCCTGAATGAGCGGGGTTGATCGGAGCTAGCAGAGGTCCTAAGAAAAATTCAATTGCCAACAATCACATGAACGCTCACAACCATCTGTACAGCTACAGTGTACTCATATACATACATACATATATACATACATAAATCTTTTAAGAAAATAGTGTTTAACAGTATTTATAGAGTAGTAAAAATGCACAGATGATCTTCATATATTAGTGATTACTTTATACTAACATAATAAATGAGAGGCAAGTTGAGAAAATTATATGAATACTCAGTAAACAATTTTAAAAACATTAAAAATAATACTATAACACCTATATACTGTTATGTAGTAAAATTTTAAAGAAGTGCATGATAAAGTCAGATAATTGGTATATGCCTATAGTCCCATTGTGAGGTTGAGGCAGAGAATAAAATGCTTGAGGCCAGCGGTGCATATAGCCACCGGCAAAACAGAACAAGATACCCCCACCCCAATTTTTGAAGCATGCTAATCACCAAATTCGAATAATGCTACAATAATGGGTATGGAGTGGGGATGCATGAGAGAAGGATACAGCTGCTTTCATGATACTTTACTTTGTAAGCTAGATAGTGATTTATTACAGAAGATGTATTTTAAAATTCTTACATTGCTGTTCACCTAGAAGCAGCTTTTTCCTTGGGCCTAAGAAAGCTCACATATCTTAAGTAAATGGTCCCTATGCCCAGTCTGCTGCCTGTTTGGTTTGCTATATAGTACTTTTCTCTCGAGCTTCTTTATTTATCATATTTTGTGGATATCCTTTTTTTTTGTGTGTGTGAACCTAAAAGCTAATTTGTATGATGATCGGATACCATGTTACTATTCCAAACTGTGTTAATTAAGCTCTGAGTTTTATAATTTCAGATTCTAGGACAGTCGGGGAATCTTGGGTTTGATCCCCAAGAGATTAGTAAGAGTGAAACAAAAATTCACTGAAGAGTTAAAATGGGTTTCATGTCTACTTGAAAATGCATGAAGTGCATCACTAGAATGTTCAGTTGCAGGGTTAGTAAGTAGTCAGAATCTTGAGGTTTGAGATCCAGCCTATAGGTATTTCATACATACCTATGTATATTGATATGTACCTAATTGGTTAAGCCCCACCTACACCCATATTGTACTTCTCCATTTTCTTGTCCCCACGTAGGCAGTTCTCCAGTTCTGACATGGCACATACTTCTTCAAACTGATCTGACTGTGCTTCTCCTAGGGCTGCTAATTTAGCAGGTTGTCTGTTGTTACCTGTATGTGTCTTGCTACCAGTGTCCTCAGTAAATCTCCTACCAACAGAAACCCAAGAACCCTTTAAGATAATGTGCAGTTGATAACCTCACTCCTGTGTTTAAACATTAGTTACATTTACACATTATTTTGTCTTCACTGTTGGGCAGAAGTTATACCACTCTGGCCAAGATGTAATGGTTCTCTTGCATGGAAAAAGGTCAAGGAGAACCAAAACAGTTTGAGCTTTTGTGTAGGCTCCTCATCTTTTTTTTTTTAAATTAAATGATATAAGAATGTTTATTCTTTTTTTTTCTTTTAGATATTTTTATTTACATGTAAATTTCTCCATTCCCAGTTTCTCCTCCAAAAAACAAAGAAACAAACAAAAAC
>NW_022196897.1:48675622-48728675 GCF_008632895.1 Mastomys coucha
CTAAGGATGTTGAACATTTCTTTAGGTGCTTCTCAGCCATTTGGTGTTCATCAATTAAGAATTCTTTGCTTAGCTCTGTACTCCATTTTTTAATAGGGTTTGGTTCTCTGGAGTCTAACTTCTTGAGTTCTTTGTATACATTGGATATTAGCCCTCTATCAGATATAGGGTTGGTAAAGATCTTTTCCCAATTTGTTGGTTGCCGTTTTAAACTATTCTCAACAATTAAAGGAACCTCTGGTGGAATCACAATCCCGGACCTTAAGCTGTACTACAGAGCAATTGTGATAAAAACTGCATGGTATTGGTACAGTGACAGGCAGGTTGATCAATGGAACAGAATTGAAGACCCAGAAATGAACCCACGCACCTATGGTCACTTAATCTTTGACAAAGGAGCTGAAACCACCCAGTGGAAAAAAGACAGCATTTTCAACAGATGGTGCTGGCTCAACTGGCGGTTAACATGTAGAAAAATGCAAATCGATCCATTCCTTTCTCCTTGTACAAAGCTCAAGTCCAAGTGGATCAGGTACCTCCACATCAAAGCAGATACATTGAAACTAATGGAAGAGAAAGTTGGGAAGAACCTCGAGCAAATAGGCACAGGGGAAAACTTCATGAAGAGAACGCCAATAGCTTCTGCTCTAAGATCAAGAATTGACAAATGGGACCTCATAAAGTTGCAAAGGTTCTGTAAGGCAAAAGACACTGTCAATAGGTTCCTCATCTTAAAGTAGCCATTTTATCCTATACTATTTTAATTACTTTAATATTCCATGCTATTTTGGTCATCCTTGTAGACTGTAAGATTTTCTCTCTAAAGTTCTTTTGCTTTCTTTCATTATTTAGTATTTGCTACTTTCTTTCTAGTCTTTTGAAATGGCCTCCTTTCTCTACTTTAAAAGTTATTTCAGTGTGTCAAGTCATGATTTAGAAATAACTAAATCTTAATGGCTCAACATGGCATAGCTTTCTTTTCAGTCTCACTGTGTGATGGATCTCTGTTTTGTGATATCCTCAATATTCTGGGATGCCAGGTAATGGCATAATCACTCTTTAAAAGTTTTCATTGGACACAATAAAAACTTATATCAGATAATTTCACATCTCTTTCAGTTGTTTATTTGTTCACATCTAATACAAGAGGAAGGGAGTCCAACACTTTTATATGCTCGAGAGCTCAGGAGTATTTTATACAAAGCAAGAATTGCCACAAGTAATATCTCTACACCTGACTAATCTCAACCTACTTCCTACCTCTGTGATATTTTGTAAACTGTCTCACTGAATTGAAATTATAATAACTGCAATAGTATAGAATTTGATGTGTTTTGAAATTAGCTCTGAATTTCTGAAATTTCAAGATAGCTCGCTGGGCAAACTTGCCTCAATCATTTTATTGACCTTTGCTTTATAAGTCTAGGTCAGTGGTTCTTTGCTAGGAATTGTTCGGTATCTAAAAACAAAACTTGCTTTGTATAGTGTGGTGGTATAAGCCTTTAAACCCAGCATTCACATTAATCTCAGCACTTGCAAAACTGCGGCAGATAATATCTCTGTGAATTCTAGGTCAGTCTGGTCTACTTAGTGCGTTCTAGGCCAACAGGGGCTGCATTGTGGAATCCTGACTCAGAAAAAGAAAAGAAACAAAAAACAAAAACAAAATCAACAACAGTAAAAACCAAATGGTACTTGAACCTCACCCCAGAACAGTCAAATCCGAACCTCAGGCTGGACCCAGGCATCATTATTTTACTTGAAACAGTTTTGAGATATACACAGGACTGAAAAGCACCACTATGTTCCTTACATGTTTCCTGGAGAGGCTCTTTGAACATTAGGCCTTGTTCTGCTTTTATTATTCCTAAAGCTTATCAAGTTTCCTGTTATTTTGGCCTCAAACCTGTGTTATATATTCATTTTTATATTTGTGTATAAATATAATATGTAGTTTTGGAGACACTACATTTTAAGAATTAGCACTACATCTAATTAGTTCATCATATACATATCTAGTGCTTGTCATACTGTCTGTCACACAGGTTTTCTAAGTCTCTATATTTTGATACCCATGCCCACATACAAGTGTTTCTTACATGTTCTTTTGTCTTTTTCTTTCATTAGATGAGATAAATAACATTTGGAAAACAGAAACATGAGGATAACATTTTAAAAATACAAAGCAAAAACTGCACACAGACAGATTATTAGTATTCCTTTAAACACCCCAGAGCCTGGCTCTTGTGGCTGCTGTTTCTAACAGCTGATGACAGTAGCATCCACTTAACCTTCAGCTTTTTTGATCAGTGATGCAACTAATCCAGTCTGGAACTCTGCTTTCCCTTCCAGTGGTGCCCATTGCTTGGATGTCTGATAGTCAGCTTCTTATAGTATGTGTTGAAAGAATACTATATTCTGAGAACAGCATGTCAAAGGGAAACCCAGGTTTGAGATGTGTGTCATGTGTAAGGGACAGTGTGACATGGTTCCTGCCCCCTGGAACAGAGCTAGCAGGGTGTGGGCCTCCACGAGTGTTGCTGTGAGCATATAGCTTGTTTGTATAATAATGGCCATATTTTTATGTTCCTCCTTCAAGGAATGTCCTCCTTGTTAACATTAATGACTCCTTGGTAAGCAGAGACCGCATGTGTCCGAGAGGGAGAGGTGTGGCTAATGTCTCAGCAGATGATAACCTCTGGGACCTTCAGGACAGCCCTTATTTGTTTGGAAAAGAACTCTAAAAATATGAGTTTGAAAAAACATAATTTCTCAACTGTGCAGTGTGAATTGTATAAGGAGCTTCACAACTGTGAAGGAGCAGAGGCAGAGGCAGCTGTACTATGAGCCAGCTTGTCAGAGATACTAAGGAAGGAGATGAGATTTAGAGAGTGATAGTGGAAAGGCAACAAAGCTCCCACCCAGTTTTGGTTGTTTTTGTTTTATGTTTACAAAGGCAGGTAGATTCCTGAGTTCAGGGTCAGCCTGGGACAGAGCTTAATTTAGGTCCAAGTGTGGTTGGAATGTTAATCTCAGGACAAGATCTCACCCAGCTAAGTTTACAAATGCAGCCAGATCTCTGAATTCTTTTGCAATGTTTTTAAAAAATGTGCTTGCTGTCCTTTTCAGGACTTTTAAGAGTCAAGTGCTGGTTGGTTCATGGGATGGTCGAGAAGGAACCTGGAATAAATAACTGGGTTTACATGTGAATAAAAACCTGGGCAAAAAGTGATAGCAGTTCTCTAGAACATTTTCTAGGAGAACTGAGCTGTCTGGAGATCTCTGAAAAATAAGCACAGCTCTTAAAGAATTTTTTTCTAACTGGATTTCTGAGCCTGGCCGGAAATCGCAAGAATTACAGAGAGCAAACACAGCTCTTGTAGAATTTTTTTCCCTAGCTTTCTGATTTTGATCAGAAAAGCCATGAATCATTTTTAAAATTTTTTAACAGGATTTCTGACTTGGTTGGAAATCCAAGAATTTTTTATAGCAGCTTTTCTGACTTTGGTCAGAAAACCCATGAGCTGTCCAGAGAGCTTTTAGAATTTTTACTAGTAGAGAGAGCTGTCTCAAGCAGAAAGCTAGCTGTTTCAACCAGGGAGTTTTTTAGACTAGCAAGAAAAAGCTGTCTAGAGCAGAGCAGAACACACACAGAGAGCAGTCTGAAAAGCTGTCTCAAGCAGACTAAGAAGCCAAGAGCTATCTACAGAGAGCTGTCTAGGGAGCCTTCTCAAGAAGAACAGAAGCTGCCAGTTTGGACACAATTTGACTCAAGTCATTTGTTTCCATGCTCCCAGACACCCCTTCTCTCAGAACCCCTCTCCAAGCCAAAGCTGGTCCTTGGCACAAGACAGAAATAATATTTATACAAATTACATGAACTAGAGGGATATTTTATTCTCACAATAATGAAATCCCATTGAATTCCCATAGTTTTAGTATGAAAAACATGGTATCTTACCCTTTGAGTAAGAGACCCTGTTTCTTTCAGATCTGTCAGGTTTTTTGATTTATATTAAAAGGTAAACTTTTCATAAATTCAAAGTACAAGTAAGTTTACCTTAATGTTTGCCTATTCGTGTGTGTGATTGCTCATGCGTGCACACCTGCACCATAACACATTTATGGAGATCAAAGAACAGTTTGCAGGAGTCTGTTCTTTTGTGTGTGCATGTGTGAGTAAGGCGAAGTGACATTGGGTGTCATTCTCAGAAACACCATCCTCTTCCTTTGTAATAGGGTTTCTCACTGGCCTGGAGCTCACCAGTTAGGCTAGACTGACTGGCAAGTGAGCCCCTGGGAATCTTCCTATCTCTCTCTGCCTCCTTGGTGCTGAGATTACAAGCATTTTCCAGTGTACCATGCCATGCCTAGCATTTTACATGGGTTCTGGGGATTAAATTTAGCTTCTCATATTCACAAAGCAAGCACTCTACTAACTGAGCCAAACTGCCAGCCCCCAAAGTATCTCCTCTTTAAAAAAGCCCTTTAGAAAAGCATACATTCAAATTGAAACAACATTAAATTATTTTGACATCTTAAGTTTCTACAGGCTAACCAGCTAATATTTTTGTTTGGAAATCTTTGAACAGTAATGCATAGAACAATTGCTACCATGTCTTCTGTGCCTGATAGTGTGTGAAAGTCTTTGTGTGCCTTCCAGTCTTTTGCTTTGCTCTGTTCTGTTCCTTCCTGACTTAGGAAAGCCGTGCATATTCTTCAGTTCTTAGCAGAAGGGAAGATGTATCAAATTGGCTATTAGGACTTATGTGCTCTCTTGTATTTTTGTATTTATCCTAGCGTGTTGAAATTTTTATTTTATTGTTGCCTTCTTGGGTGCCTTCTACTTTGTAAACTTTTTAAAGGAGGAGAATTGCCTACCTTTTTGTAGCATACATGACAGAAGGTCCCCAAAGCTTGTGATTATTGAGTGAATAAATAAAAGCATTTATCCTATATATCTGTTCAAGTTTGACATTGGTTCTTGCTCCTAGCCCCATGCTCCCAGAAATAAGACTCAGACTCAAAATATATTTACAAACACCTTGGCCATATAGCTAGTTTCTTCTCTGACTAGATATGAATTAAAACATCTCATTTATTCTAACCTACATTCTGCCATGTGGCTGATTTCTTGTACTCAGGTACCATGTGTCTGTCTTACTGCATTTTCCTGTTGAATCTCCCACATGGCTCTAACCCAGAGTTCTTTCTGCCTCCCTGATGTCCCATCCTCTATTTTCTGCCCAAGCCATAGCTTTTTAATTGACAGGTAATGCATCCATATAATACACAAGATAGACTCTGTATATATATCCCTGTATATATGTATGTATGAGTGATGTTTGCCTAATCTAGGGTATAAAGTAATGATTTTTAAACTTCTCAAAATGATCACTTCATTTGTAATTTTGTGTTTATATTTTGTTATTTAAACATTTAAAGTAAGCAGTACTAGTTGAACAGTATTTTAAAATGGGGCCAGGTGAACAAAATGGCTTGAGTGCTTACCTCTTAAGTTGACAGTGTGAATTTGATGTCTGGAGCAGGTACATGATGGAAGGAGAGCACTGACTACTAAAAGTTGTCCTCCAACCTCTGTGTGTGTAGGTTAGTTCATAAGTACACACACACAAATAATATAAATATGAAGAAAAATGTAAATGTGTGTATGTCGTGTCTGTTAATGGAACAGTTCTGATGACTGAGTGTTCTGCTGTAGGGAATTCAAGATTTTGCCTTCCTGGTCCCCGATTTGAGTTATAAAAAACAACATAATTTGCTGCTCTCAGAAGTTTATAGTTATCTTTTGAGTTTGTTTGAACTTCTTTTAAAAAGCAGTCATTGTACTTGATTCTTTCCTATTGTGTAGACGATAGTAGTAGTGACCCAGAATGGAGGGCATTTAGTTATTCTGGTAAAACAGAGTTTATACATGTGTAATGTGACTGATATTCATGACAGTTTTTACACACATATACACACGCATTTTTAAATAGGTGAAAATTGTTTCAAAATGACTGTCAGAGTGGTTTTGAAGGGAAAGAAATGTCAGAGTTGTGCACCAGACACCAGGCCACCAGGTCTTCTGTTACTTTGACCAGATCTTTTTATAACTAGATAATGGTGTTATCTCCCCATCTCTCCTGCTAGTCTATCACTTTCACCCCACTGCCTGTTCCCCACTGAAATTTTTATATTTTTAAAATATTGGCTCTAAGCCACTTAGTGTGTTGTATTAGAGAAGTTCAGTAGGCTTAGGATGGCAGCATTTTCAGAAAGGAACTAAGTTTGTCAGATAATTAGAGAACTTGACAGGAAGTGAGTACGGAGGGCAGAGGATAAAAGGAATATTGTATAGGAGCATGTCGTAATCCCCAGGTTTTAAATCCTTGAACATTTGCAGTTTCCACTAGTTTAAGCTTTTAATAAATAAGCACTTTGTTTTTTTTTTTTTTTTTTTTTTTTTGGTTAGAGTTAGTTATTCAGGAGCCCAGAAGTATTTCAACAATGAGTAAAATTATTTCTTCACTATAATATTGTAATTATTTATCAATTTATCATAAATATTTAGTGTCAGATAAAAGGTATAAGTTTTCAGATGTTTGCTTCTCAGCCTGATGTTTTCATTAAAGTCAGTACTTTCAAAATTGTTCAGATTTGAGATAGAGTGTATGCACATTAATTCATGTTTAATTATAGAATTTAATATCTTATCTGTGTAATTTTTGTTTTAAATTTTTAAAATAAAAATATAGGGAATATTAGTATTTATAAATGTGGCATTTGAAAAGCAGTGCATCACTATTTTGACATTTCCATTCTTATTTTCTTCCCTTTTTTTGTCTCTGTCTCTGTCTCTCTCTTTTTTTTTAAAGAATTAATGTGCCATCTGGAAACCTGAGATCATGCCATAAAAGGAATTTTGGCTTTTTTTGGCAACCAGTCATCAGGATATGCTGTGACTGCACCTTATCAGAATAATGAAACATAATTAGAAAGGTGTATTAACTCCTGTGCTTCAGAGAAGTTTTATATTTGGAATTTTATATGCACTTTGAAAATAAAAAAAAATACTGTAAATTTATCTCAGTGTTAAGGTGATTAATTGTATAGTTGTTGGATTCTCAAGCCTGAATGTAAATGAAATTTCTTACAACTAAAATGGTTCTGAGCTATTTCTAAACACTGTATGCTAGATTTTTATTCTGGTGTTAAGCAAATACAATTAGTTTATATGTTTATCTAAGGAGAGAGTTGCAGTTACATTGCAATTAACTTGCTGTGTTCTTTTCTGAATAATACAGTCACTGGAACTGTCAGCCAAAGGACTCCTTCCCCCACTTTTGGAACAATTTTAACTCTAAAAGTAACAAGTTTTTAAAAAATTAATTGAGAGAAAACAGCTGAAATCATGTAGTGAAAGAGTTAAGTCCACATGAAAGAATTCATTTCCACTTTAATGACCTAGCCTTGCTGGGTTAGGACGGTGGGGAACATGCTTCTGACTTGCTCTCCTATTGCCAATTAACACCTCCTAGAACAGGTTGCTTCAGCTAGTCATTGAAGCTCAGGCAGTAGAAATAGTTTACATGCAGCTTGTTTTTCACACTAGTTGTTTAATACTCAAAAATTAAAGTATTAAAAGGTTCTTTCTTAGCTCGCTGGGTAAGAGATAAACAATACAGCGGTAGTTAATTTGTATATATTTGGATTCATGTATTATTTTATGTTTAGTTTTGATTTTTAATTGAGGAAACTGAAGGTGGTAGTTTTACTAAATTTATGAATTTTATAATAGAATCAAGGCCAATATTAGGTACTATAAAATTTAAAACTATTTTTTGTTAACTGTTTGACAAACTGTACACTTAACTTTTGTTTTATATTAAATGTACCTACTCAGGCCTTTTAAATTTGTTTTGTTAATAAAAAATTAAATTCATTTGTTAATAAGGTCTCTTTTCTCTTTTTTAAAAAACATTTTAATACACTTTTAATGATCATTCTTAAATTCAAGACCAAGTATACACCTTAAACAGCTATAATAAAAAAATAAGTCTATAACATTTTTATTGCAATTTTGAAGGGTTTCATGTCATTTTCCAAAGTAAATTTATATTCTTAGATATTTGGAAAATGTTACAATTCACTGATACTATTTATTTTGCATTTCTTTTATGTGACACTTTGGTTCATGATTAATCAGCAGGTATTTTAATAACATAATAAAATTGGCTAAATAATTGATACCAGTTCACACTAAGAGAAAGGTGGAATAATATAACTAATAGTGTTAACAAATTTGTTAAAAGGCCTGAGTAGGTAACACTTTGAGGCGATGGTTTTTAGGCTGTTACAATGGCAAATGCCTTTTTTTTTTTTTTTTTAGCACTTAGTCAACAAGGGCTGCCCAAGTAAAAGTCACAGCTTTTTTATGCTAGATCAGATTTTTAACCTTCTAAATGAGGAGAAAACAAAACAGAAAACTTGTGTATCATTTAGTGTAGCCGTATTTAATATTTGTAGAGCTGTGTGGTCATTTCTGTTTAACTCGTTGTGCATAGGGAAGCTTTGTGCTGCTGTGGGTGCATTGTTTTGCATCCTTGCTGGGTAGATGGTCATCACTGAATACGGGCTGTTTACGTTGCCTGTGGGTCAGTTATTTACAGTTGTTTAGGTAGTTGACTCATATTTCTCCAGCCTACAGATGTAGATCCCCTGTCCTCACTTTAAAACGTTCAGGCAAACAAACTATAAGTAATTTTAAAATGGCCAATAGGAATTGAGTACTGCACATTTAGTAACAAAAGCATTTCCATTTCTAATCTTTGAATAAATTCATGGATTTATAGGATTATGTAACTATATAAATCATATTCTAATTTATATTTTTGTTTTGTTTTGAGTCAGGGTCTTCAATATATTCCATGCTGGTTGTGTCCTCACTATGTAGCCAGGTTGGCTTCAAACATGTAGCCGTCCTCCTGCCTCAGCTTCCTGAGTTCTGGGATTACAGTTATATGCTACCATTCCTGGAAGATTCTCGTGTTTAGATGGGAACATTGCACCTTACTTTATGGGCCTGCTGGATATGTGTGTGTGCTTATTTTGAATTGTATTGTATTAAACACACTAGCTTTCTTTGGTTCTGGGTTTTTTGTTTTTTTTTTTTTTCTTGCTTAGTTGTCTCTTTAGTAAATTCTAGTGCTTTCAGTTCTTGTAGAAGGTGTTGTTAAAGAACCTTGAAGTTTAACCTATATCATTAAGTTATTAGAATGTGCCTTAAATTCTTAGAATGCTGGTAAAATAGTTGTCATAAGGTCAGTAGAATTCAGTTGGCACACTATAGAAGCTGACAGAGTATACATTACTATATGCCTTAATTGAGTGTAGGTTTATCCTAACAATAGTTAACTTTGACTTGGGGGAAAAACAGTTTGTATTAGTTTGCACTTACCTTCTTTTCCCCATTACAGTCATAGGAAGGGAAAAATGAGGCATGAGGGCAGAAAGAGCTAAAGGGTCAGGAAGTCTCTGTGGATCAGGGATAAAAACCACTTGCTGCTCTGGGGTACACCTTGAAACATCATTATCCTGACCATTTCTGGTTTTGTGTTTTCCCCTCACTGAATCTTTTTTTTTTGTTTTTGTTTTTGTTTTTTGCTTTTTTGTTTTGTTTTGTTTTTCGAGACAAGGTTTCTCTGTGTAGCCATGGCTGTCCTGGAACTCACTCTGTAGACCAGGCTGGCCTCCAACTTCGAATCCCACCTGCCTCTGCCTCCCAAGTGCTGGGATTAAAGGCGTGCGCCACCACTGCCCGGCTTCAATCTTTTTTATTTTAAAGATTTATTTATTATTATATATAAGTATGCTGTAGCTGTCTTCGGACACACCAGAAGAGGGCGTCAGATCTCATTACAGATGGTTGTGAGCCACCATGTGGTTGCTGGGGTTTGAACTCAGGACCTTCGGAAGAGCAGTCAGTGCTCTTAACCAGTGAGCCATTTCTCCAGCCCTCACTGAATCATTGAATCATGGTCTTACTGTATTTCTCTGTCCTCCTGCCTCTGCTCCCAGAATGCAGGGATTTTTGATTTAAATTTGTAATATACACATTTAACAAATATACTATGCACATTTAAGTTATTTAATAAATATATACATTTAAGTTACTTAATATTTGAAGTAGAGCTGTTAATATTTTTATTTGGTTGGAGAATAGCCATAAAATATCTTTTTTCTTTTTTTAAAGATGGGGTGTCTGTAGGCCTGGCTGACCTGGAACTTACTATGTAGACCAGGCTGGCCTAGAACTCAAGAGATCCACCTGTTTCTGCCTTACATATGTTGCTATTAAAGATATGCATCACCACACAAGGCTACCATGAAGTATTTTGATGTTTGAGACCTCTGCTTCTGAGATAAACCATTATCTGATTTTTATTGTGGCTTAAATTTATTCAGTTGTATTAAAGCAGTGAGTTGCAACCTCTGGATGTTGAATAACCCTTTCACTGGGGTCACATATACAATATTCTTCTATATATCAGATGTTTATATTACAATTCAGAAAAAGCAAAATTATAGTTATGAAGTAGCAATTTTATGGTTGGACAGTTTATCACAACAATAGGAACTGTATTAAAGGGTCACAGCATTAGGAAGGTATTAAACTATTGATTAAACCATTGCATTAAACTAATGATATGGGAAAATCAGGGTTGTATTTGAGAGCAAGGGATTTCAGGCTCTTGTCTCATGAATTTGAAGAGTGAAGTTCAATGACTACAGACAAGTATTATAGATTCAGAGATAGGAGCTCAAGAGAGAGGGAAAGCAGAGTTTCAGGATGGTCAGTAGAGGGTGTCCAGGAATAGAGAGAGCACCATTAAGGTGCATTTGGAGCTTTTGAAGGACTTTATGGCAGAAATTGTGATGAGAAGTGGGAGTAAAGAACTATTCGATTTACTTGTGTGCTGTGATTTTAAAAATACGCTAAATGCTTTGTTAGAGTCAAATTTCTCATGGTAGAGTTTAATCCGGTTTGTTATACTTTTCCTGTTAACACCCCTTCCCACACCCCTACACTCACATATATACACATATACACAAACCTTGTGTTGCAAGTATGCTCAGTATTACATTTACTTTGTATAACTCAGTGCACTCAAATTTCAGAAAATACAGAGACACTGATATTCCTCATCTCTGGGTATTTTAACTCCTTTTCAGTAGGAAGGGTGCCCCATGTTTCTTTTTCCTATCCTTAGTAGAAATGGTTTTAGATTCTAAAACTGTAAAGTATGAAAGCTCAGCTATCAGAAGAAAAGTAGATTTGATTGTCTGCTGGTACACTGTATGGAAGCTGCCTATTACTTGTCTGCTGGTACACTGTATGGAAGCTGCCTATTACTGTCCATCAGAATTATATTTTCGTTCTAGTTGGCAATAACTTTTAGCTTTGAGTCTATTTCAATGTATGCTTTAACTGTCTCACAAGGTTCTTGAAATGTTTGTACTCACACACTTTAACTAAATGCTTAATGAATTGTAACTGGTCACACATTTGGAATTTTGTTTTTAATCCCTCTGTACCCTGAAACAGAAACCTCAGATTTTCTTCATGGGATTGTATGATTTTGAAAACTTTAGATACTTATTTTTCTTCTCCCGCCTTTTAGGATGAATGTTTGCAGTAAGAGTTTTAGCATACAGTATAAACATGGGAGCTTGGGTAGATACACAGTATTTTCTAAATTTATTTGACATATATCTTAGTTAGGGTTTCTGTTGCTGTGATAAAACATCAGGACCAGGTTGGTGAGATGGCTCAGTGGGTAAGAGCACTGACTGCTCTTCCGAAGGTCGCAAGTTCAAATCCCAACGGATAGTGGCTCACAACCACCCATCATGCGATCTGACGCCCTCTTCTGGTGTGTCTAAAGACAGCTACAGTGTACTTACGTATAATAATAAATCTTTTGAAAACAACAACAACAACAAAAAAAAAAACAAAAATAAACCCAAAAAACATCAGGACCAAAAACAACTTAGGGAAGAAAGACTATTTCATCTTACACTTCCAGGTAACAGGGAAGTGTTAGATGAGGGAGATCAGGGCAGGACTAGAACCCATAGGCAGGAACTGAAACAGAAGCTGTGGAAGAATACTACTTATGAGCTTGCTCCTCCTGGCTTGCTCAGTCTGCCTCATGCAACTCAGGACCAGTTTCTAGGAGTGGCACCACCCACAATGGGCTGGACCTACCTATATCAATCTCAAAGGAAATGCCCTATAGACTATGGAGGCAGTTTTTCAACTCTGCTCTCTTACTTAACTCTTACCTGTGCCAAGCTGACATAAAAACTACCCATCACAACCAGGAATAAACTTTTTGATAGTATGTTTTGCAGTTTCTTTCTCAAAACTAAATATTTTAAAATCTCTGCCATTCTGTACAGTAAAACTTTTTATAAACTTGGAATTGAGTCAGCAGAAATTTTATTTAGGTATTTATTTGGTATGAGACAAGACATTAAAGAAAATAAGCTGAAAAGATTAATTTATAGAGAATATGTTAACTTTAGTGTCTGAAGGCACTGAGTTGGGAATGGCTTACTTAGAAATAATGTAATGATGGAGTTGGGGGAGTTTGAGCTAATCAGCTCTCAGATGTCTAACCTGAGCAATCAGTTGATTAACTCTAGTTACAGGAAATCTATTTTAATTTTTTGTGTATCTTGGGCTATTATATGATTTTTCTCATAGTGAACCCCAGCCTACTAGCTTGGATAATTTTCCCATTGGTTTATGGTTCTAATGTAGTCTGAAATCAACAACCATCTTGAAGTTTCATCAAGACTCAGAGTTGCTGGAGGACCTTTTACATTCAGTAAAAATGTGTATTGCTCACGTTTCCAAACCATAGAAATGGAAATGATCCTTTCTGAACATCCTCACAGTTTTCTTAATATTTTATGTGTATTATGATTTCTGTCATGATCCTGTCCTGTGTAGCTCTAGATTTTGAGACTAGAGAATTCTTTAAAAATGGAATCTTTTACTTAAAAGTCAAGAAGTAGCCAAAAATATGTATCCTTGAGTGCTTTAAAAATACTTTGCATTAGTAAACATTTAAGTCTACCTGCTTATTTTGTGGACTGATGACTAGTTAGCCTCCCCTTCCATCAAAGCTGTGGAGAGTCATCTGCCTTCGTGCTAGTGTATTTGGTGGCTATGTCCCTCTCTTTTGTAGCTTTCATTTTTGTTAACTCAGCTTCATTGAGCTATCGTTGACAAAATTGGTCTTCAGATATACATGTGTGATGATTTGATATGCTTGCTATTTTGTGGACGGATTCTCACAGGCATAGTAGTTATACATGCATTATCCCTTTTCCCTGTGACTGACCTATCTTCCTTCTTTTCTTTTACTTTAATGTAGGCTTCTTCCAAGATTCTAAATTAAAGTATCCCCTATATGCACGTGGCACACTCCTTAAGCCCCAGCACTCAGGAGGCAGAGACAGATGTGTCTCTGTGATAAGGTCAGATGTAGTCTGATCTGTGTTGTGAGTTCCAAGATAGGTTGAGGTACATAGAGAAACCCTGTCCCCATAGCAACAGATTAAGGTATTTGGCTTTAAATGTATAGCTGTTGCTGTTTAAGATGACTAAAGCAATCAGAAAGCAAGGCTTTCAACAATGTTCTTTAATTGTAGGTTAAGTTCTTGGGTTTATTTGCATTATTTAAAGACAGTTGTGAACATTTTGGTTTCTGCAAACATTCTTTGTTTATTTACTCAAATAATTTCTAGTAGTGAAAAATAGGTCACAAAGTTTGTGCAAGCCTAATGCTATTGCTATCCATTGTTGAGCTGCTTTAGATGGATTATACCAGTTCATATTGCTACCAGTGCTGCTCAGGGTCTCCTTTCTTATCCTTTCCAAGAGTGGACACTATAAAACTTGTCTTGTTGGGAAAAAAGTCTTAATGTGTTAATTGGTATTTCTTTAATTGTGTTAATTGGTATTTCAGCTAGGGAGGTTGGAGACATTTCATATTTATATCATTTTGTATTTTTTTATATAATTAGCTTCTATAGTCTTTGCCTATGTTTCTGCTAAGAGCTTAGTAATTTTTAAAATTTATTAGTGAATTTTGACATAAATGAGGCAACTAAATTTTCAGAGTATTTTGTTTTTTAGTATTCAGAAATTTTATATTATGTTTTAAATTGTATATTCTTTTCTTGATTCAGTTTGTTTTGTGCTTGTCATATGTTTCCTATTCCCTGATCACATAGACGTTAGTTATTAGAAAAGTTTTTGCCATGCTTTGATTTTCTTTTTTAGTGTAACTCTTTAAGCTTCCTGGTTAATGCTATAACATGATATAGAGAAGCAAATGTAGTTTGAAGTGCTTCCATTTTTTAAGCAGGATAAGAAGATACACTATATTCAGTTCTATGGTGACAACTTGGAAAGCTAGTGAAATGCAATGCCTACAATAGTATAGCAGTCTGGGTTCAAGATAGAGAGAAACTGAACTTATCAGTACACTGATGAAAAATGTTACAGCAGTTAGCTCTGAAACATGCTTTAGAGTCAAATGTATTAATAGTGAATGCTTTGATTTTTAAATGCTAGGTAATATTAATGTATACACACAGCAGGATATAAAATGGAAAGCCTTGTAATTTCAGATTATTCTATAAATTCTTCATAATCATATCAAAACCTAATAAAGTTAACAGAAAAGAGGAATGGCCGAATGTCACTTTTGTTCTGAAAAACAAACTGTAAATACAGACTCACTTGATTTGAGAAGTACAGAGAAGATCTAGCAGTGTTAAGTGTTCCTCTGTTCAACCTAGCAGCACTGTGGCCTCTACAGAAACATTCAGGCCCAAATTGTGCATCCCAGACCCAACATTCAAAATGTTTTGAAGTCAAAATGCTTTAGTTCAAAAAAATTTCCAATTTGTAGCCATTTGGATTTTTTGGATTGTGGGTGCTTAACTGTTTTAGACTGCAAATGTTCTGAAATGTGAAACATGTCTGGTCCTAATCATTCAATAAACTCATCTTTTTTGTTGTTGACTAACTTTCTTAGTGTTTGCATTATTACTTTTAAGCTACATATGTATGAATTTCTACTTTAAATCCACTTGGAGTTTGCTCATCATTGATTTGTCAATAAACAGTTTTATTTCATCTTACTTTACATCATTTAGTATTTTAAATTTTTTCTTGTATTTAGATTGTGTGCATGTGTATTAAAGACCTAAAATTGGGTGGCTGTAGATGAAATATTTTTATTGTCCAATATACTGACCCTTGCAGTTCTCTAACAATCCTGTTCTTAAAAACAGAAATACCTGACTCCCTATGATGAGTCCGTTGGCCTTGAACCCACAGGCTTCCTTCCCATAGCAGCCTTGAGCAAGCCTGGAATGCACCTCTGCACCTGGGCTTTCTATTGCTTTACTGTCAGCCAGTCTCTGTCCTTTTGTCCCCAAGTGACTTGGTAAAATATACACTGTGGTTTCATTTTTAAGCACTTAACTTAAAGTTTAAAGATCTTTCAGATTTTTATTTTTGGAATGATCACCAATGACCTCCATTTGTAAGAGAGAATGTTGTATTCTGTGTCACTGTTAGGAACCTTACAATAATGTTATTTTGTCCTTGTTTTTTATTATGTAACTTTAATTCTTTAAATCTTGTCTCTTCTCCAGTGCTACATTACAAAGAAAATCATATTCTTACTTACAGAAAGATTTTCCAAAATGTTGCTTGTTACTCCAATTTTTAGACAAATTATTGAATTATGAACCCTTATGTTGGTCCTCAGAACTATTTACCAAAAGACACTAGTTGTAGACTGTCTATAATGCCACATTTTTTCCCTCTTGAGGGCTAGGCAGGTCATCTTTGTTGTTAAGCTGTTTGTAAGTTTTTACATTTCTCTCTGAACTCAGTTTGCAGGGTCTTTAATGAGGTCTTTTCTTTATTGTATATTTTAGTCTTATTCAGAACAGGTGAGTGTGTAGAAATACTGAAGTACTCACTGCTCTCAAGGCCTTTGTATATATCCCAGTTTTTCCTCCTTCTGCTTCTTTCTGTCTCTGTAAATTTAACTTACCAACCCCTCTTTACTTCTAGCTAGCACCCACGACAGGATTTTTAGTCTCTCACTCACATAGTCAAGAGATAGATGGGCCACACCTGAGCAGTCAGGAGGCTGAAAGTTTTGAAACAGACCTGAATCACTTAGCAAGAACTTGAGGGGTGGGGCAGAGTCAGGAGAGGTAGAGAGAGGAGAGAGCAGAACAGTACTACTCATCACTGGCTGTTGTCCTGTAGACAGCATTCATACCAAAAGGAGTGAGGGTGTTAGTTTTTCCTAACGCAGGGCTTTCTGTAGTATGATTTCGAACCCTGAGAAAATAGATTATAAGAAAAGCTAAGATCTCTCTCCATTTGCATATGCTTGCTCCCTCACACAAATAACTGTTGGAAATTTTCCTTTTTAGTTCTACTAGCTTTCAGTACCTTCTTTATTTATTTTTTTTTTCCAGCAAGTATTACTGAGTTCTTGCTATGTGCTTTGCTAAGTACTGATTATATATAACACCCAACAAAGGCAGGGTTTTCTTTCATTGATGACTAAAAAAAGTTTCTGGACTTTATCAGTGATATATTTAAGGTAAAAATATGGTCTTTTTAAAAATAATTATTTCCTGGCAAATTGAAAAAGGCTATCAGATGACGCACACAATTTTTAAAGTTATCTTTAATTTTTTCTTTAAAATTTTTATTAAAGATTTATTTATTTTTATTTTACGTATAGAGGGTTTGCCTTCTTGTATGTGTGTGTACCACATATGTATAATGCCTTTGGGGGTCAGAAGGGGGTGTTTCATCCCCAGAAACTTGAGCTACAAATAGTTGTGGGCTGGCATTCGAGCTTGGGTCCTATGAAAGAGCAGCCAGAGCTCTTAACAACCGAACCATCTTTCCAGCTCCATTTCTTAATCTTCCTTACGTTTCTTAGCTAGGGGAACAAAGGTTATTAAAACTTCTATAGCTTCATCAAAAAGCACTTGAGCTTGTCACTAAGTCTTCAATTTGAAAGTATATTGGAAAGAAACGGTGAAACTGCATTCAGTGATAAGTGAAGTATTTGCACTTGGGAACTGGCTATGCTTTAATGCTTCCAATGACTACTGTAAGATTTTTAATAGCCCCAAAGGTGACAGATTTAGTGTATAAATAGAAATACATGTAGATTGTTAGTGGAGTATGAGTAAACTTAATTTCAACAAGTAAAAGCAAGTACGAGTGAATGGTTAACATATTTGACATGGTATAGAGAAGTAAAACCAGTCAGAGCAGTCAGAAACATTGGACAGAGCTCTGGAATCCCGAGGAAAAGGGTTAGGAGGGATTGTAGGAGCCAGCGGGGTGGGTCAAGGACACCACAACAGGGCCCACAGAACCAACTAGTGGGGCTCATAGGGGCTCACAGAGACTGAAAGGAATCACGGAGTCTGTATTGGTCTGACCTATGCCCTATGCATATATGTTATGGTTGTGTAGCTTGGTGTTCTTGTGCAACTCTTAGCAGTGGGAACAGAGGCTGTCTCTGACTCTTTTGCCTGCTATTGAAATCCTTTTCCTCCTACTAGGTTGCCTTGTCCAGCTTTGATTTAAGAGTTTGTGCCTAGTCATGCTATCTTTGGTTGAAAACCCTGAGAGACCTGCTCTTTTCTGAAGGGAAACAGGAGGAGTCGACCTAGGTGCAGGGGGGGACTGGGAGGAGATGGGGGAGGGGAAACTGTAGTTGGGATAAAATATATGAGAGGAAAAGAAATAAAAAGAAATAAAAAGAAACTAAGTTCCAGACTGCCCAGTATTAAAAAAAAAAAAAAGAAAAGAAAAAAATTGAAATGATATATAGTGCTTGGCATGGAATTGTACTTACTGGCTGCTGGGTGAGGTTACCTAGAGGGTAAAGACCACAAGTTGCCCAGTGCAGCTCACTGTGACAATCAGTAGAGATGTGTTTCTTTTTGTGAATAAATAGCATCTTTTAGTTGTCTCATCTAATCTGTAATAGCATTAAAGGCAGTGGTCAGTCACAAGAAGTATTTTTATGCCTACCCGACCTTAGCTAGTTTGTTCACACCTGAGGTGGTTGTGCTAAATTTGTGTTGTGTGGGGAAGGCAACAACTTCATTAGGCAAGTGCAGAGAGTATGTTGTTCACAGCTCTCTCACCTAGGGATTAGAAGTCTTCATCCACCTTCCCTCCCACTGTATCTATGAGCCTGCAGAGTGATCCCATTCCCTAATCTGCATTCTGGCTGTAGTTAAAGCTGAAGCAGCTCTGAGGATCTGCTGTTTGTTGATCCTTCAGTTTATCAAGCTAGTCCAATAGCAGGTGGCATTCAGAGAATATTGTATTGTGGTACAATGTTAACTAATATTACAGTAATTGCCAGTAATTATTTTGTAGCCAAGGTAGATGAACACTGTGGAAGTAAGTTTTATGCCCACTGAAAAGTTGTCAGGATACTGTGTTTTAACTGTTGCTTTCATGCTTGATATTTGTAAACATTTCATGATTTATATTGTAATTGGATAAAAATTGATGTTTTTTCCTGAAGCTTTCATAATAATCAAGTTTATTTTACATGTAAGTTTAATTTTAACTCCAATATTCTGTGTATTATAGTAATTGATGGACTTGTTTCTAGGGCCCACCTACAGATGCTCCTGCCGTGGACACAGCAGAACAAGTTTATATCTCTTCTTTGGCGTTGCTAAAGGTAAGGAAGGGATAGAGTTGCTTGCCCCAGAGCTTCCTTTGCATTCACTTTTTTACTTTGGTATGTTTGTCACCTTATTCTCTCAGGCATAAGGATTACCTATGTATTAGTTAGGGTATGTCTATAAAATAAGCTTTTATTCCCACAGAATTAAAATAAGTTATTTGGCAGCATGGGTGTGTGTGTGTGTGTCAAGATTTCAAATAAATGTACTTTGTGTCCATATATCTTCTTCTTTACAGATGTTAAAACATGGCCGTGCTGGAGTTCCTATGGAAGTTATGGGTCTAATGCTTGGCGAATTTGTTGATGATTACACCGTCAGAGTGATTGATGTGTTTGCTATGCCACAGTCAGGAACTGTGAGTATTACTTATTTTGGCTGCTGCATATCTTTTTCTTTTCTCTTTCTTTTTCTTTCTCTTTTCCTTTTTATTAATTCAAAATATTTTTCGTCTTATGTTTTTTTTCTTTGCTTTAGGAAGCAGTAGTCATAAGATTAGTAGCACAAATTTTACATTTTATTGAATTAAATCATTAGTTCTTTAAATGCACCATGAACTCTTATAAACTGAATGATGGTAGTACTAAATTACTTACTGGATTTAAAAATTAGTTGCTATAAAAGTAGGGTGTTACATTAATTACTCTGAACATTTGATGAAAGTTTTTAGAAGCTGTATAAAATTTGAATACATGTGAAATTAGTCCTCCTGTAGATTACTATTGTTTTAAAGTCTGTGTGCTATATAAGATAGTGAATAACATTCCGTTGTTAAGTATTGAAATGTAGACTTGTGAAAGCAATTTTGTAGTGGTAATTTTGCTTTGCCTTTTATTTATGTCAGTAGATTTTTATAAATGCAGTGCATTGGTACTTTTTTGTTTGGATTTTTTTTTTAAATTTATTTTATGTATATCAGTACACTGTCTCTGTCTTCAGACGCACCAGAAGAGGGCATTGGATCCCATTACAGATGGTTGTGAGCCACCATGTGGTTGCTGGGAATTGAACTCAGGACATCTGGAAGAGCTGTCAGTGCTCTTAACCCCTGAGCCATCCCTCCAGTCCTGTTTTTTGTTTGTTTGTTTGTTTGTTTTTTGTTTTTTGTTTTTTGTGGTTGTTGTTTTTTCAGTTGTTTGTTTGTGATAAAGGGGTCTTAGCATATAGCCCTTGCTGGCCTGGAATTTTCTATGTAGAGTAGGCTGCCCTCTAACTGACAGAGATCTTCCTGCCTCTGTATTGGAATGCTGGGATTAAAGGTGTGTGCTATGGTGTCCTGCCGGAGTTAAAGAAAATGCGAAAAACCATTATTAAAAGCCAGTACAGTAGCTTATGCCTTGACTCATAGAGAGGTAGAGAAAGGAGATGAGGAGTTCAAGGCCTTCCTTGCCCTTGAAGCCATTTGGCCTCACATTGAAACACCAACTCAAACCAAAAATTGTCAGCATTAATTCTACTTACTTTTCAAAACATGATATCTACCATTCGTGTGCATTTTTTTGTGTTTCTCTGATGTTTTTGTCCTTTACTGTACCAGTATTCTTATTAAGGCTGACGAGGCTTAAAGGTAAAGCTGCTTGCTCTGCTTAAAGGCCCTTACTATGAGCTTGCTTTGATAAGGTACATATGAAGGAGCAAATTATAAACATTTAAGTGATGCCATTGTATGTGTATACATATATCTACATGTATGTATATATATGTACGTACGTACATACATACATATATACACACACAAGAAACAAGTGTTTTATGCATAGAGGCTGCTATAGTAAGCAGCATATTTGTAAATACAAAACAATAGGACAATTTCCACAACTTCTAGATGAGAGAAGTTTTTGTTTTGTCTTTCTGAATATCCATTATGCTTTTTGTTCATATGCATATGTAAACACTATGTTAATCACAAATTTATATTTAGATTTAAATCTTAGTCTGCTATTATATCTTCTTTTTCTATCAGAATATATAAATATATACAAATTAATTTATTTATGTTATAGGTAGTCCCTATGTAGGAAGTTAAGATAATAAGTGATTCTTACACATTATTACTACCCCTCCATGTAAATGCTTGCTTGATGGTGTGAGATAGGCTATTTTGATTCTTATATTCACTCTGCGTAGTAGAATCTGCATGGTCATCCCCTCTACTTTCTCCCTCTCTTCCTTCTCCCTGCACCCTCCCCCTCCTCCACTCCTCTTCATTTTCTCTCTTCACCTTCTCTCTAAGGAAAACAAAACCCCAAAAAGATATTCTTAGCTCAGCAACAGAGCACATCTCCTTACTTTCCAAGGATGCCCTCTTTGGAGTCCAGTGTGCTGTTGGCTTTGGTGGGAAGGAAATGTTTTTGTTAAATGTTTATATTTCCTTCTGCTTGCTTAATTAGAGTAGGCTAGATTCCTGTTGTTGGAAGAAAGCCTTGTAGGAGGTGAATGACACTGACCTGTAATAGGTCATCCTTCATATTAACATTTTATTAACATAAATCCTTCTTATTCTGTTTGTTAAAATCATATTTTTTACTAAATTAGCAAATTAATGCAATATTTAAGAGAATTGATTATGTAGTCTGTGTCTGGTAGTGAGTTTTTGTGATTGCTGTTTTATGAGGCAATATATGATTATTCTTCAAATTATTTATATTATTAAAAAATTAATATTGTACAATAACTGAAGAGTTATAGTTCCTATCCTGTTGTAGAATGGTATTAGGAGGTATGCTTACCATAGGTAGGTATAACTAAAAAAAAAATCATAGTTTGTCAGTTATTTGGTACTTCTTATAAATATAAGCAACAACCATAAACTTTTAACACCCCGAATGTTGTCTCAATCATTAGCTAACAGCACTTTGGTACTTGACAGTTTTAGAAGTCAGTGATTTGAGTAGCTATTAAATATATGTATCAAAACCTATAAAATTATAATACAAAACTGGGAGTAGGGGTTTTTTTTGTTCATTTACAGTATATTTTCTTTTCTAATTTTACTCAAGAGAAAATTTTTTTTCTTTTTTCTAATATAGGGTGTCAGTGTAGAAGCAGTTGATCCAGTGTTCCAAGCCAAAATGTTGGATATGCTGAAACAAACAGGAAGGTGGGTTTTTTTGTTTTGTTTTGTTTTTTAATGAATGAGAAATATTTTTGAGAATGTACCTTAAAGTTAATAGCATTTATAAACATCATTCCTAGGGGATGAATCAGTATAGTTGATCTGCCTGTGTGATGATGCCTCTTGACATCCTGAATGGAAGTCTACCAATCAGAAGACTGCTTTGTATTAAGAGTCTCAGCTGTCATGTCATGGCTTAGGCTATACTGTTCCTCTGTTTAGCATCTAGAATTATGTTCTGTTCACTTGTAAACAACACACCTGGTGTGTTCTGTGTATTTGAGAATTGCAGCCAGATGTTGTTCTGAGTAAATATGTGTAGATAAGAGTTTTAAAGACAGTAATCCAAGGGTTTTCCACTTCAAGCTAAGTCTCCCAATAGTTGTAATTCTCTTGCTCAGATTCTTCTACTGTGGAAGAAACTTCAAAATTAATGTTAGCAAAAGGCTCAGCAGCTGAGCAGAACAGTGCAAATTGGTTTTTGACTGAGTTCCTAGTTCTACTGCTGGTTTAATTGATATTTAATCCTTTCACAACAGTGGATCCTGGTGTCCATTGTTAAAAAATGTACTCTGTGCCTGGAAAATCCAGCTCCCAGAGCTAAGGAGTTAAAGAGTAGATATTTACTTGAATGCTGAAAGGGTAAAAACTGGCTCTGAGAAAGTGTGGTAACAAGGTGAAAAACTGAAAGCCTTACCTACCACTGCTAATGTGCATCTCTTAATGATAGCCCTCCTTTGTCACACTTACTCATTTCCATGTTTGCTGTAGAGTATGGTGTCCGCTTTCAGAGTTTCTAATGGTGCTTTTTCACACCTGTGTGCTTTCATCTTTTCTTAATTTATACCCTGTTAGTGTGTTGTTTCTCTCCTCTCATCATGCATTGCTGTGTTCTGAGTCTGAGTGCCCTTTGTTTCAGGCCCGAGATGGTTGTTGGTTGGTATCACAGTCACCCTGGCTTTGGCTGTTGGCTTTCTGGTGTGGATATCAACACTCAGCAGAGCTTTGAAGCCTTGTCGGAGAGAGCTGTGGCAGTGGTTGTGGATCCCATTCAGAGTGTAAAGGGAAAGGTAGAGTCAGTTCTAACTTCATTGCTGTCTACTGCCACTTCATACACATGCATGTAATAAAAATCTTTATTTGAAAATGGTCTTAACTAAACACACACACACAGGAGAATGCTTTTTATTGAACTCATTCAAGACCTTAAATGTATGTCTTGGTATTAGCAATTTAAAAAAATTATGTAAGGGTTTTATTCTTAATTTACAATCATGAATGAATGTTTATCCTTAATTTTTAAAAATGTCATTAATTTGAATGTTAAATCCTACTAAAAGCCTGCTTCATACATTCTACTAATATTTAATAAAAAGCATATCTTAAAAATGTTATTTTAAAGGGTTTTGTTTTTCAGACATTATGCAGAATATATTCTAGATATTCTAAATATTTTAGACAATGAAAACTTGTCCCAAAGACTTGGTAATCAACCATTCATGTATTTGGAGTGAGGACCCAGATGAATGATTAAATATGCTGACTGATTCTAAAAAGAGGTTAGCTTGCAGAGCACGTTGGGTTATATTGTCCTTTGTTGAAATCTCTTTTGTTCTTGTTTAGTTCTCTCTCTCTTTTTTTGTTCGTTCTTTCATTCTTTCTTTCCCCTTTTTTATTTCTTTCTTTCTAGCCCCATATGCCATTTTCCTATTTCCTGCCTCATGACAGCAGGGTGCAGCTCTATTATCACCTTCACAGAGCTGTCTGCAAATGTGAGAGGCAATTCGATTTTGCTCAACCACAGGGAGAGTGGATTAGAAAAACTACAGAACATAGAGAAATTGGCTAGGTGGTTACTGCTTTAAAACACTGCTGAGGTGTCTTGTTTGAGCATGTACTTCCATTGTAGTGCAGAATAATTGTTAAGTAAAATCACAATACACTTATGGAATCCTTTTTATGCAGGTTTTACAAATAATTTTTAAAACACTTATAAATAAATATTAGCTTGATGTCTCTCAGACCTGGAGTTTATAGTGATGTGGATTACATTTACATCTATGCAGCAGCTGAAGCAAACTAAATGTGATTGTTAAAACACGGATGCTTTGTGTTACAAATTTGAAATGGAATGTTTTCTGATACCATATTATTATGATGTATAAAAATTGAGGTCTTATTTAAAACTTGATCCTGTGAGATGTAATGTATCTTTACAAAGGCAGAAACTGTCCCCCAAACAATAATAGTACCAACTGATATACTAGGCAATTTAAGGAAACTTGAAATGCTTGCTGTGTCCCTGTGTTTCAGTTTATTTACCCTTTATTTTACTAAGTAAGTTGTGACTTAATACAGATGAAGAAATTGAAAGTCCTTATTGTTTGCTTACCAGATTTAAAGTACAATGTAATTTTCTGATGTTTAAGGTATTGTTTCAGTAACATAATTTAATAATAATTATTGTTCTAGAAATAAAAAAAACTTGTGAAGCTCCCACCACAGTAATTTACAAGCAGTATTTATAGCTTATCTCTGAAGTATAATTCTAGAGAGCAGTTGTAGCTTCTAAACTTGCATTGAAGTATTGTGTAGTATCGAATTTCCATTAGTTCTTATTAGTTGTAATTCATATTAAAAATGGAAATAACATTTAAAACCATACTTATAGCAAAGGACTTGACTATTGTGTAATTTTTTAAAAAATATGTAAAATTACTTTGTGAAATCATATGTATTATTACCTAGCTTTATTAAGTCATAAGTATTGTTGAATTTTTAAAATGTAATTATGTATGGTCAGTGATCCTTACTGCCTGTTATACTCCAATTCATACAGTTATGTTATTTGCACTGTATGAACACGGCTTTGTCAGTATATAGTCCATATGTATGGCATTTGAGTTTGGTTGTGCTTTATTAGTTTTTAAATGTCAAGAGTTTTTGACACTGCAGATCAACTAAATGCTAATAAATCCATGATGGGGTATTTTATTTAAATTATGAAATTTAACAATATAATTTATATAAAATAAAGAATTCCATGGTACTTTTCCTTCCCGGTATGTGATTTGTCAAAACTGTCAAAATATTTAATAAATCTGTGATTAGATCAAGAGTTAAAATGACAGTCTATATGTAAATAGCTAAAGTTGAAACTCTGTCATACTTTTAAAACCTCTCTCCTATATATTTTTATTTTTATAAGTTCCAATATTACCTATGTTTTTTACAATTTAGACAAGTATGGATTCTTTCTTCATCATCTTAATTCATTCCCAGTAGGCTCAGTTTTCATTTAGGGTGACTTGAGTGTATTATAAATTGAGTAATATCTAAGTATTAAAGTAATAACCATTTGTACTTAGTCCTAGAGATAGGCACCACCACTGTTATTGTTGTTATTATTACTGGTACAATAAACAGAAACCCAACTCTATAAATTATACAGAGCTTAAGCTTTTTTACTTGCTCTTGAATACTACATTTTATAGGTCCTTTGTAACTACAGTAACTCAGGAATGGGATGTGAGCACTAGAAGTCATTGCACAGCCTTTTAAGTTCATGTGACAAGGTTATTACGCTGTTCAGTTTCCTGTAGCCTAAGTCAGAGGAGAGGACTTCAGTTTTTCTCTAATTTTAAACAATAGTTCATATTATTTAAATAGATGTTACATGTGAATTTTTTTTCATGTGGTAGGAGTTATATTAACTTTAAAATGTTAGGTAAGTTTATTCCCTTGGACTTTGGTGACATCCCTAGCACCAAACAAGACCACCATAATAATAAAATATATCTGATAAAGAATCCATGTTATATGCTGAATTATATAGCATAAATACTTTTAAATAGTAGAAGAGAAAATTCTACCATTTAAATTGTGGAGAGTAAACTCATAGAGTAAACTCAGTGAGCTCTTGAGTTCACCTATTTAATGACATAGTTTCAAGATTCTGCTCTAGTTTTCAGTTTATTTGTAAAGTACACATACCTAAATATTTTAAACTCAGAACCTCAAATGGCACAGTGGTAACTTCTTGCCTAATTTGCCACCCTACGTCAGAACTTGATCAGCACAGTAGCTTTACAAGTTGATTCGCCCTATAACACTGCTACACTTCTTTTCTATATGGGGTTATGTTGAGTAACATCTGAAAACTACTGCACAATGTGGTCTTAAACTTATTCTTTAAAAAATATTAGATTTAGAGAATTAATTTTTCTTTACTAGGTTGCTTTTAGTGAATGTGTAGATGCTGTCTACTAACTCTACCCAGTCATGGTGCCTGTTTTCTGTTGAAAACGTACAGAAACTAATGACCACATAATCTAAACTGTGGCTGGGTTTTTCTGAATCATGTTTATTTAACCTGATAAGAAATATACAACAAGCTTTGAAATGGAATCTGATTATTGACCAGAATCCCATATTTGCCGATCTATAGTGAAGTCTACATTGGTAGAGTACATTCTTACTGCAGACTAAGTTAGAAAGCCCTGAGAGGAGCAGGGTAAGCTGTGGCTCCGCTTACAGGCTGGACAGCATCAGGAAAGAAACCCTGCCATGTAGGAAGCATATAGGAGGAACCCTGCACTGGGTGCTTCTGGGCTACTTTCATTCTTTCACAGATACTAGAATTTAAAAGAGGAGATCTTTCACCAAACATGGAACACTGGAAAGAAATACAAATATAGGAAAAAGTGAATTAGAAAATGAATATTTCTAAGGGCTTTCCTGTTTTGTTTTGTTTTGTTCACATATTTAGGAGTTAGAAAAATGTAATTTTCACATGTTAATTTTAAAATTGTGGTAGTTTCTAAGTTAAATAACAGCTCTGTTTTTTCTTATTAAAAATCATATATATAAATTATGTAAAGAGACATCATTAAACAGTGAAGAGCAACATGACCTTAAACCAGTTACCTAATTTTTGGTAAGGCTTCATTTTATTATCTGTAAAACAGGAACTCTATATCCATTTTGTAGTATTTTGAATATATTAGGGTGATACAGACATTGACTAGAGAGTATGTGTCACATAGACATAGTGATATTGATGTGCATGTCTCTTAGTTGCCATGTAATAAATGGTATTTTATTAGTGTGGAAAGTAAGAACTAGCTTTTTACAAAAAATATAGAATATTAATATCTCGGAAAGGGGATATATTTTGCTGGAACTTTGACCTATGGACTTGGACAGTTTGATGTTTTATGACACTTAGATATGAGAATACCTATCAGATTCTTACAGGTATTGATATGCTACATTTATATAGATAATATAATTATACATTTCCAACTAGGACTTTAATGGCAATTTTAAATTTAAAATACTGGAGGAATGTTATATAGAGGTAAAATTTATTTTAATCTAAAGCTTGCATGTTAATGCACACTGAGCTAATTAATGTTACTTTAGTACTTGCTATTTGTTTTCAGTGGTGTGATTATGTTTAAAAATAATTTGAATGCAGCAACTGTATTGATTTAGGAAAAATGCAGTTTAAGACAATGTCCTATTACCTATAAGAATATTATAGACTTTTGGCATACTGGATGCTTTTACTTCCATAGTCATCTAATTATCTAGCCATTCACCTGTGCTGATGAGCACTCTGTGCCAGGTATGCACTGGAGATACAGAAAAGAGGAAGCTCTGCTCTCACCCTTAGTGGCAGTTTGTTAGTTTTGTGTGGGTAAACAGCGGGTTTAATTAAGAATCTTTCCTGCAGCATCACATGTTAATTTTGAAGAACATATTGATTTGACATTAGCTCTTAAGGAGGTCTTTCCGAACCTAAGCCTTAGTTTTGAGAGGTTTAATGTGTTTCTATAATTTTCTAAAGAGTAGAATTGATCATAGCAAATTTCTTCAAAGAAATCAGGTATTATTAGACTATTAGCAGGGAAACATGTTTACAGCCATATTTTACATTACAACTGGACTTATTGTATAGTTTTTATTCTAAATGTCCTGTGAAACTTCCAGTTCAATCTGCCTCTAGGTGTGATAAATGCATGGAAACCAAGCAGTAGTACAGAAGTGAGAATATAAAATCGAGATAGCTTTCTGTCTATTCATAAAATAGTATACAAACATACTTTCTTAGAATTTTTCATTTTGTCCTGTATTTGTTTTATACCATTTTGATGGGCTTATTGTTATACTATAACTACTGTTATGGCGGAGTTGCTGTCTATTATTAAGTGAGCCATGAACCCTGCTTTTGAGTAAGTGAAATTTAATGTTTTCTAGCTTCTGTGTTAATGCAGTTATGATATCACATAGCTTGCTAATAACTAGTATACTAGCTTTAGCATCCATATAGGCACAAATCATACTTCTGTCTCTTATACATTGTAGTATATCATTTACTTTAAGTTATATAAGTCTTAGTTTCTTCATTTATAAACTGATGCATTTTGGGTTATTATCATTTACAGCTTGCTTCTTGATAATTTAAATGGTTTACAAAGATAATTTCTACCTATTGATAATCAAATTTTAAGACTGTTGTTACATGTATGAATTTAGTTGATGGTTTTCATGCTATATGCATTTGCCTTTTTAATAATGGGTAGTTTGAAGGACATAATTTGATTTTCTTTAAAGATGATGGCATAGTACAATACATGTACATAGATACCTTATTTGCCCATTGCTATGCTAACACCATTAAACCTTAGTCTTTAGTATCTAGGAATTTTTCATCATTTATTTTATATGAGCCCATTAGTAGGAACATTACTTTTATTATCACAGTTTGATTTAGAACAGGATCTAAAATCACTTGTTCATTTTGCGTAGGCTGACTGTAGCCACCAGAGACAATTGGCACTCCTAAGCTGGTATCAGACCAGCAACCTATAGGTGTTGGGCTCTTGAAGCTCATTAGAAGTCCCCTAAGGAGTTCAATATTAAGTGTGCTATTTGTCACCTGTGCGCTGAGAAACATCTATCATTCATGAATAAAGATTCTAGACATTAGCCTGTGTGTGTGTGTGTGTGTAAAACAAAGAAAAGGGCCATAGATTTTTAAGAAAGCAAAGACTCAAAAGACTGAGGGGGGTGCATTGGAGAGTTTGGTGGGAGGAAAGGGGAGGGGGGGCTGTAATTTCCTTTCTTTTCCCCCATGTATCAAGTGTCTCAGGATAGCAAATTTATAATTATGATTTGATTTTTAGGGTAACTTTTCACAGTGTTTACCCTCACAGTGCTGCTCTTTGTTAACTGTGTCAAGTTGGGTGCTATACAGATCATAAACCAAAATGCGATTACGTACATGACAGACTTATTTGGAGAAAATACCCATAATGGATAAAGGCTTGAATGTGGTTCTGAGTAGGGAGGACCTGGCCATAGGTTTATAGAGAGTAGTTGAATTACAGTTACTTTTCAAAGGTGTCTTTATTTTGGCAGAGATGGCTAAATTCTTGTTCCATGGTTGTGTTTAGTCATTGGCTGAGAGCAACCCTGGGGATATATTGCCTGGTGTGACTGCCCAATGGATTAAAAGGTGCAGCAGCTGGAGTTTAGAAGTCAGCTGTGCTGTCCACAGCAGGTTCTATTAGAAAGAGAGAGAGATCTAAAGGGAACAGCTCTGTGGCTACCACAGTTAACAAGAACAGTAATGACAAGCACACATGTATTATTTAATCTTATCACCAGCTCTGTGAAGTATCATTCATGAGCAAACAAAGAGATTGAGCCATTAAGTAACTTGTCTTAGGTCACTTGGCTAGCAGGTAATAGACCTAGAATTTTAACTTGTAGAGGAGACTGATTCACAGGTAGACACAAATTCCTATACTATGCTGACTATATGCAAACACTAGAAAGTTGTGCTCAAATTTCCTTCTATGATTTAAGTAAATTCTTTTCACAATGTTTTATGAATCTAGAAATGTCTAATTACCTTTGCATTACTAGTTTCTAAAAATCGATTTGTTTTCATTAAGGGATATATGTTCAAAACTTGTGGATTTACTTTGAATTTTGATACATGTCTTCACTTGCCAGGAAAATACATCATGCTAGATCTGTCCCATCCCTCTTCTTCCCAGTATATTGAAATTGTACTACAGATCTGTAGCTACAGTAAGCAATTCTCTGAGGATGAAGAAAGAAACTGTACATTCACATAGGAATTTCTTTTCCAGAGCTAAAATTGACATTTTATAAATAATTTCCGTGTTGCAAACTTGAGACCAAGAAATCACAGCAATTCAGTGATATGCATTTGGCATGACTCAGTTTTAGTTCTTAGTGCTTTTCATTGGAAATGGCATAAAAAGTAAGATATCTTTGAATTTTTTATGTTGTGGGCTTACCAGAGATGGAAAATGTTTTTATCTTATAGACGCATGGCAGTGCATAGTAGCAGAAGTAACGAAATGGTCACAAACCCCCACAGTATTCCCCAGGTCACATTCATTCTTAATTTTTAAAGAATCTCGAAACAAACTAAGCAGTTGATAACCAGCCATTTCCAGGCAACAGTGTTTGCTGTGGCTCTACTGTTCTTCCCGTGCTTCTCATTTCATACTGGTTTAGAGATGGATTCTGTATGCCAGTTGGTTTACATGCTTTTAAGTATGGAACTTAGCTGTTAACTGTGTTTTCTTTTTCTTTTTTAAGTATTTAGCATTGCTTTGGTCAATCTTTTCCTTCCTTCCTTCCTTCCTTCCTTTCCTTCCTTCCTTCCTTCCTTTTTCCTTCCTTCCCTCCCTCTCTCCCTCTCTCCTTTCTTGTTTTTCTTTCTTACTAACTTAGGTGTTAGGGTGACGTATATAGTTATAAAAGATTCTAAATATTTACATCTTCCTACCCCTTTGAGCTCAGGAAAATGACTGTCGTAAGTGTTTTAACATCAGTTCTTCCTTTTGTTGTGTTTGGAAACACTTGCAGTGCTCATTGACTTCAATGGAAGTGCAGTTGGAAATGCCCCTAGAAGCCACTGTGAGAGGAGGAGGAAAATAACAGTAACCTCTGCTGGAAGTATATATGCAATAAAATACCCTTTCATTAAATTATATTGAGTGTTGCTTTTTTTTTTTTAAATGCAACCAGGGTTGCAGATAGATGCTTTAGAAATTTAGTCCGCTAAATGACCTAGAGAAACATGGATTAAAAAACAGCGTATTGAATGAACTGATACACCACACACACACACACACACACACACACACACACGTACACACACACACACACACACACAATCATAGAAGAAGTCAAGAATATGGATTAAACTGAATCTGAAAATAATTACAGATTAAATCCTAAGCCAGAATCATCAATAAACAGAAATGATAGGTCCTTGACCCTTGGGTGTGCTTAGAATAAATATGAAACTCAGTATTGTTTTCAGAACTATTTTGCTTTTGTAAGCTGAGACAGATGTACAAGAAAGATGCAGTTTTTATTTTGTATTGGCAGCTTCCAAATATTTAGTATCTATTTCCAAGAGTTGCAATTAGTAAAGCAACCATGGTACTGAAGTCTGCACATCCCACAGCTAATTATATTTGCAAGGTCAGAGTGAATACATATTTTCAGAAAAATAAAGGGTTATATAAATATGTGTCTTCTACTTGGCTGTTATATCACAGTTTGTTGATCTGGAGTATAATGTGTACAATTCACAAATTTGTCTGATAACAGAAAGTGGTGTGTGATTGTGTTTATTTTACTAACCAGTATATTCACAGCAATCACTTCCAAATATCTCTCCAGTAAAGATGTGTTAATTACAAAACAGACAAGGTCTTCTATTATATTAAAGCTACTAACAAGAAGACAGCAGGAATCACACATGTAAATAGCATCATCAACCCCTATTTTAGTCCTCTGTTTTGATCTGTGAGTTGCGCATAGACCAAAGGTGCTATTAAAGACTGAGTGTATGAAATAGGCAGCATTATATGAACAAAATTTATTCAACAAGAAAACAGACCTTTAACATGAATTTAACAAGCATGAGAAATTATAAACTATCATATGCTGCAGATTCATGCAGTGATAATAAACAAAAAAAGGAAAGTAAGAGGTTTCCCTAAGCTAGCCAAACTGCTAATGGTTTTGTTATAAGCTGTCTACTGTTGCGCTGACCTCTGAAAAGTCTCAAGGCACTTGTACCAGAAAAAATTAACTGGTCAGGCTGGTAAATAGAGATCCAGTGGGGTTTAGGGCTTTGATAGAGATAGGAATTTTTTATTTTTCTTCTTTCAGTGTGGAGGTTATTGTTGCTATAAGGAGGTGATTTTGATGTAGTCTTTATTTTTTCTTATTTCTTTTGGTTAAAATTTGAAGTTCACAAGACAAACTAGTTTCTTGTATACATATTTCAAAGTAAACCATAAAAAAGGCAGAGTGCTTTAAGAATGTATTATTCTTTCTTCTTCCCTCTCCAGTGCCTTAGTTCTTGAAGGTTCTTTGTTTAGTATGTTGCATTTTGATTTATTTTCCTAACAATGAGTGACTACTTGCTGTCATTCTGTTACATCATTTTGTAAATACACAAACATGGAGAAACGCCCTGAGCTTAAGCACACCTCCAAGTTCTCACTAGGGCTTTTCTTGAGTCTTACTGTGGCATAATTAACACCTTCTTCAGCCATTGCTCATTAGTGTACTGGACATTAATGAGTCTATTTTGATAGGTTGTCCTAAAGGAGAAATCTACTTATTCTCACAGTAGAGAAGGCAATTATAAAATTGTACAGAAATTAAAATGTAGACTATATTGCCATATTTACTTTTTATTGCATGTTAAATCTAATTTTGGTCTGCAGGTTTTTGAACATGTTAGTTTCCTTCAGACAGTTGCTATAGTGATGGCAGAAAATTCCTTTAATTTTAGTGTAATCATTTCTACTGCTGCTCAAGAACTATCAATCTGAGCATGTCATCTCATCTGGGTCATAATTTACTAGTTGAACAACATATTAAATTCTTAAAGCTTTGTTGTAAAGTACTCATTCTCTCTCTCTCTCTTTTTTTTTTTTTTAATTTCAGGTTTAAAAAAATAGGTCATTCTATCCACTTAACTGTGACCTAATTGGCATTTTCATTATTTTATGGTGCTTACACTATTCCATAGAGATGACAATTTTTTTTCATGAAAATTGCTGTCTAATGTTTTAATTTGAAGACAGTTGGCATAAAAATGTATGTAAGCATTTCATTGGGATATAATATGAAATTTTCATAATTTACAATTTTTTTCCTGGAAATGATTTTTACTGAACTCAAAGGACGGAATCATAAAGCAGTTGACAAAAACAATGATATGCTGTCCTATATTTACAATTAGTAGTTAAAAGTAATTGTTTAGGGCTCTGATTAAATACTTGGCTTTGGAGGAAAAGACATTTTGGAAAAAGTTCAGGCTGCAGAATTAAAAGCAAAATTAAAACTTGACTATTAATATCATTAGGACAACAGGAGTGTACAGAGACCTTAGACTATCTAATGCTTTGGTGTAATTTTTTCACCAAATGTTGTAAGATGTTTTAAAAACATCTTGTAATGTTTACTGTAACTATTACCTTTAGACTCTTCATAGAGTGTAAATAACACTTCTTTGAGACAGGGTCTCACATGCTATCTCTGGCTGACCTCAAACTCTCAGAGATCTGCCTGTGTCTGCCTTCTCAGGAATGCTGGGATTAAAGGTGTGAATGCTGGGATTATAGGTTTGCACCACTAGGCTGGGCTAAAAAGCCCTTAAAATAGATTTTTAGAATTGTATTTCACTTAGCTTAACTTGAAAATAATAGTTTTTAATATTTTAGTGTATTAACATAACAGTTGTATAACTGAAACCAAATCCTGATAATAGTAGCTTTGAAAACACTGATAGTCTTAGTTGTTAATACTTTGAAGCCGAATCAAAAAGTGCTATATTGTTATTTCCAAGATTGTCTTGGAATGGTGGTCTGTCTTAGTATCACATGGTTTTACCTAAAACGTCACATTTTTAAAGCTTTGTGTTCTTTCAAATTTGAATGATGTGCATGTCAGCAATAAGAGTGGAAAATAGCTGACTCTTATTAACCTCTTAATATGAAAGAGCTAAATAAGGTGATATAGGTTATGAAGGAATTTGAATCTTTAATAGATAAAAAGAATTTTTTCTATGAACTTGTAACCTATTGTTTCTAACTGAGAGCATGAGTGACCTTGGTTTTCTTATATTGTACCTCCTATCCTTGACAGTGGCTTGGATGTTTAAAGCCATCAGACAAGGTATAAAGTATTTCAGAGTCAGACGAAGCAAAGGGTATCTGACTAGTAGAGAATACATGGGCAAGTGACGTGCTGGCTGTAATTTTGTTGTCATTTCAAGTACAGTGATGGCGTAACTGATGTGACAGGACTGGGTCTTAGATGTAGTCCCTTAGCTTGTGCTCACTTTCAGTTTTAGTTTCCCCATCATTCATTTTGACTAGGAAAACTTTAGGTAACAAATAAGCACAGCAATGAAGGTTATTTGCTATATGCTTAGTAATGACATATTTTTAATAATAAAGATGCTAAGGCAATATTTTACTGCTTCATGAAAATCATAATAATTGGTGTCACCTTACATTACAAGATAGAGGGTAGTATACTGATGGCACTATCAGCAGGAGGCTCTTTTTATTAATATTATAATTAAATGATTTTTTGGAAATAGGCCAGAAACAGATGCAAGTTGATCTTGCCTTGTCCACTGTTGCTTGGCACCATCACTTGTTTTATAAAGGAACTGACTTGACACCTTGTTTTACAGGTTGTTATTGATGCCTTCAGACTGATCAATGCTAATATGATGGTCTTAGGACACGAACCAAGACAAACGACTTCAAATCTGGGCCACTTAAACAAGCCATCTATCCAGGTAATGATATTTGATAATGTGTTAAAAGGCTGTTTTGGTATTTAAATGTGCTGTCATCATTTTAATATCTAATTCCTAATCGTTTTAATTTTCTTAAAAGCAGTCTTTTTTCTTTTTTTTTCTTAATGTTTTAAAAGAAAACACCAGCTCCTTTTGAGGCTATAAGTTTGAACCAAGCCTATGAATCAGAGCAAAACTCCTATGTGTGTATGTATGAATATATGTCTGTATCAAGAAAAGATGGGAATACTATTGCAAAAAGTTACATTTGTCTCATATGAGACAATTTTTAGTAGAGTTTTAAATTGTTATCATGGGAGTATAAGACAGCTTCTCTTGATCGTATCTTCTGTGTACTTAGCATCTATGAGGACCAATAACCGTTCCAGGTGGAGCAGTTAGCTAACCTGGATGGGATTCTCAACAGTCTTCAGAGCAGTACAGAGGCAGGTGGAAAAAGCCGTGCTTTAAGGGGGCCAGAAACAGCTCTTAGGTAGCATTTAATTCTTTCTACCTTTTTTGTTTTATTCCCACCTTTGGTTAAAATCCTCTAAAACACATAAACATTATTTTTGATAAATTTATATTTTGTTATTTATAGATATCGCCCACTGTTACTGTGGTTTTTTGGTATTCAGACACTTAGTACCCCTTTGAGTGATAGTGTTTTCTTTGTTCCCTTCATGTGCCTCCTTGTTTGAATACAAGTCTTTATTGTCTGTAGGAAATTATGTTAAATGTGTTTTTAAGTGCACAGTCTGTGTGTCTGTGTAGGTAATTATTTCTCTAAAGATTAATTAATAGGACAAAAATACCATGTTTGATTAAATAGGACACTCAGGACAAAGACATTATAGTAGCTACTGCTATTCCCCTTCTGAAACGTTGTTTTGCCTTAAGGTCTTTGTCTTTGGGGAATTGTGGCATTGACAGTTCACCATGGTCCAGCCTTGGTTATACTTGATAACTTTGTAGTTTTAGGCAGTTTTGCTGTTAGTATTCATTCTAGTTCTTCATCATAGTGAAATGTTTTGTCTCAGAAAAATGAAGTATGTTGCTTTTGAAATATTTTTTTTTTAACAAGGTAGGGCGAAACTATGGAGAATAATGAGTATGAAATAAGCTACCCGAGATTTTGATTGGGCACAGACAAGCCCATACTTGTATGTTCCAAGAGAATATATTATTGGGTCTGTTTAGCCCGTGATAATGACCTTTCTCATACACCCCCATAGCATCATCCTGCTTCATTATTTTCTACAAAAGGTTAAGTAGCATCTCACAATCTAGAGTCATTGTGATTACTACTACATGGTATATCTCTGCCAGAAGTTTTTACTAATTGCAAGTCAGCAGCCACCTGTTGCATATTTCCTTTTTTAAATTAAAACATTGCCTTTTAACTTAAGACAAAATCGATATTGAAATCTGTTTCTTCTGCACTAATCCACTTGGTAGTGTTTAATCCTACTTTCTATCTTTAATTAAAAATGGACTCTTTGAAACAGCTTTCCAGCTTAAGTTAAATGACTTTTATACAAAAACTAACATGGCATTGTTTTTCCTATTATTTTGTTTGTCTTGTCTCCCAATTAGAATCTGTAAATATATTTATTTCATAGTTTATGTAGTGTCCATTGGAATGACATCTATCTGGGTGCTTTATAATTTTAAGACAATTTCAACACTAAAGTTCACAAATGGGATCAAGCTAAAAAGAGACACACCTTAAAACTCTTACATTTTGTAAGACAGGCTAGATGGTAACTCCATAATAGAATTTGAAGGTATGTATGTCAGATTTTTAAGTTGTTGATTAGAAACCTTTCAGAAATACCATGCCTTTTATTTTGAAGGAAAGTTGGTTGATGTTAAGAGAACTTGTTCCCAAGACAGTGTAGAAGTAAGTGGTAGGAATTTGACCACAGACATCAGCATACATTCTGGAAGTCATTGGTGATTTTCTAGCACTGCTTTCTCTGTTGTACTTAATGACAGTTGAAAATGTTATGATCACATTGTAAACTATTTAGCAGTCATGGGAAAGTTTAAGTGGAATATACAAGTTCTCCATTTAATAAGTACATGTTTTAGAACTTGTACTTACATATTTATTCCAACACATTGGATTTGATCATCTCTAGGTAGCACAATAATGGGACTTTCCCCCGTGTTTTCTTTATCCATATTGGCACATGCCTATAATCCTAGCACACAGGTAGATCTCTGTGAGTTCCAGGCCAGCCTTGTCTACAGAGTGAGTCCTAGGACAACCAGGGCTATACAGAGAAACTGTATCTCAAACAAAACCCAGAGAACCAAAAAACAAACTTTTGGCAGTAAACCAGAATACTTAAAATATACTATTTTATGTGATTTTTTTTAATGCATTTTATGTTTGAGTGTTTTGCCTGTGTGGGTGTGTGTGTGTACCATGTATGTGTTTGATGCCCTTGGAACTTGGAAGAGGGAATCAGATCCCTAGAACTAGAGTTCTCGATGGCTGCAAGCCTGCAGGTGAGTGCTAGGAATTGAACCAAGTCCTCTGCAAAAGCAACAAGCTCTTCTAACCTGAGTCACTTCTCCAGCCCAAGAAAATACTACTTCTCTGTGTTCATGGCAGTGTTGAAGTAGTTAACAATAAACTCTTTTCACTCTTAGAGAAACCACTATTTTAAGTATAATTCCTAAAACAGTGCCACTTGCTTCTAGTATAATACACAAAACTATATTATTTTGTACCTGGAACATTTGACCATCAGTGTTTAGAAATGTCAGTATTTATTTTAGTGATTAATTTTTTTAAACTATTTCATTAAAGACTTGTTAGTTTTTTGATATTTTGGCTCCTTAAAAGTTGCAATTAATTTTGAAGTTGTTATCCTGTGTACATTTAGTAAACAGTGGTACTCAGTACATGCACCAGGCTTTGAATCTCCAAGTGTAGCCCTGAGCATGCTTGCACTGTGCATCAGAGTTAAAAGTATTTGAAAACATTACTTTCAAGAATTATAAGATGCAGAGTTGTAAAACAGCAGCAGTGAAACAGTCATAGGTGTTTTCTAGAAGAGGCAGCTGAAACCCAGAAAACTGAGCTGTTTAAATTACTCTTGACATATGCAAGACCTGGTAGACCTTTCCATTCTTTTATATTATAGTTGGAAATTTCATACAATTTTGGCATGATTCATATGTTACCTGTGTGATGCTTTGGTTTGTTTTGAGACAGAGTCTCACTCTGTGTCTAAGTTGACCTCCACATAGTCCAGGCTGGCCTCAAACCCAGAATTCTGCTTTAACCTCCTGAGTGCTGGGATACAAGTATGTAATATGTATAATGCCCAGCAAACTGACTTATAAAACCTCTGCTGTATCCACAGCACATAATGTACAAAGATTTAACCACATGTAGACTGGACCTATATCAGTGGTTTTCAACCTTGGGGTCTCTTATCCCTTTAGGGGTCAAATAACCCTTTCACTGAGGTCACCTAAGACCATCCGGAAAAAACGTTTCTGTTTTTTTCTGATTCAAAACAGTAGCGAATTACAGTTATGAATCAGCAACAGAAATAATTGTATGGTTGCGAGGCGGGTGTCACCACAACAGGAAGAACTGTATTAAAGGGTCATAACATTAGGAAGGTTGAAAACCGTTGATCTATGAAGTCCTCCTGTGTGAGGTCAGAAAGCTTCTGGTCAGTTTGTTTCAGTAGGTAAATAAAGTTGTAAGATTATTGACTACTGTTTTATCATATACTTGCTAATCTTTCATGGTGCTTGTGTTAAGTTTTATTTCATTTATCAGAGTAATATAATTGAAAAGCAGATAGTGCCACCAAACACTAGGTTGATTATTTCATTGGCACTGGTGATTAATGTTTGAAATGAAGGCCTGTCTGTGGATTCAGTGACTGGCCTCTGGTTTTATTGGTTGTAACCCTTGTTAGTTTTTCCACCATGTAGAGTCTTAGAGCAGTTAGTGTGTTACACAAAGATTGTGGTTACAGCCAATTTTCACTCCCCAGCCAGGCTATGTCTGCTTTGAGAAATGTTCAAATTAATTACCTAAATCTCCTAATGTGTGCAGGGGTAAGTTCAGGTTTAGGGAATCCATGAGCAGTTCCACTTTCTGATTGCTATGGTACAGCATTTTTATTCAGTAAAAGGTGATTTACTACATCTGGTAATTTTTGAAATAGATAAGGATTTAGTAGGTTCTCAGTGATTAAATTTCATACACCAACCATTTGAAATCAACTTTGTATTTCTACATGAGATCAATTGCTTTCTATTGGCTTTAGAGGTTACTTTTATAGAATACATTATGACATATATATATATATGACAACTGATTATCCTAGGAAATACCAAGTGATTTGATATTTAATTTTTACATTTCAAATGTCCTTTTTACTTATCTGTTATGTGTACATAGAGTGAGCCTACTAGATTGTTATGTTAGAATGTGTGGGGTCTAAAGCACACGCTAGGCAATCCTTCGGTATTCACTTCCCCACCCTTCCTTACCAATTTTAAGACTGTAAAAACCCTAGTTAGAAGCCGGGCGTGGTGGCGCATGCCTTTAATCCCAGCATTTGGGAGGCAGAGGCAGGCGGATTTCTGAGTTCAAGGCCAGCCTGGTCTACAGAGTGAGTTCCAGGACAGCCAGGGCTACACAGAGAAACCCTGTCTCGGAAAAAAAAAAAAAAAAACCCTAGTTAGAAAGTGGTGTTTATTTGATTAGCCTTGTCTTTATTCCCGAAAGTTAACTCCAAATCATTTTTATTTTTCTTTACATTTGTTTAAAAAATTATAAATTAAAATTCTATACCAAACAATAACTGGACAGCAACTAAGGGGAATAGACTCTGGACGTGAGTCTTAGTTTAAAAAGGAAACTACATGGAGACCATGCAAAAACATTTAAATAATCCACTGTGCTATGGCTCACTGACTACTGGGTCCTTGTCGTGGACACCAGTGACCATGCCACAGTTGTGTTCCTTGCATTCTAAGTTCAGTGGAGAAAAGCAGAGCTTTGAGTGACACACAAGTGCTGGGGTTTCCGGTGCTGCCTGCCCTGGCACGTGAGAGACACACTCAACAAACGGAAGAATTAAAGACGTCCTACAAGGCAGATTCAGACCAATATTTCTTCGTATAGTTTGTTCTTTCTTTTATATATTATCTAAGTATATGTATATGTTGTGTAATGTACATAATCTGAAAATGAATAAAATGCTATATTCTTGGTTTGTAAAAAAAAAATTCTATACCTTTGTGTCTTAGGAGGCTAATAATGGATATGATATATATGCATATGTATCATAATACGTTGTGAACTACAGTTGAACTTAAGTTGCTAGTGTTAGATACTTAAGTGGTATATAACATAGTTACTTTTTCTTTCACTTTTTTAAATTGAAAATAATTCTTTTTTCCTACATTGTGTTCTGATCACTGTTTCTCCTCCTCTGTCTGCTTTTAGATTATTCCTACCTCCCCAATCCACCTAACTCCAAGCCCTCTTTACAAAACAGGCAAAAACAAGATAAATGAAAAATAGAAAAGAAAAAGCACAAGAAACACACACACACAAACAAAACACAAAATTGGAAACTATAATATACAAGGAAAAGACCAGTAAAAAAAAAAAAGAAAAGTGTTCAAACAAAGCAATTTGAGGGAAAATACCATTGAATTAGGTTTGTGTGGGTTATCTGCTGCTGGGCACCGGGGCCTGCGCTTATTTATGTGTTTATGAGCCTCCATTAGAGAAAAATACTTTTCCTTTTGCAAGTGCTTGTCAGTTGGAGATAGCTTCTTGGTATGGATGGGACTTGTGCATACTTCCCACTCTCAGCCCTGGGACCTTGGCTGTCTTGTGCTTGCTGCCACAGTCTTGGAGTTCATACATGTGTTAGTTGTTGTGTCTGGAAGACATTGCTTCCTTGGTGTCATCCATCCCCTCAGGGGCAAAGTGTGATGAAGATATCTTTTAGGACTAGGTGCTCCAAAGTCTCTACTTTCTGCATATTGTAGAGTTGTGGGTCTCTGTTTTATCTCCCATCTACTGCAAGAGCTTGAAGCCTCTGATGATAGCTGAGACATGCATATATGGGTATAGCAGAGCATAGTTAGGAATCATTTTATTGTACATTCCTTTACAGAACAACAGCCTTGGTTTCCTCAGTAGTTCCCCCCCCCATCCCCTTTTAAATTGTTAATGTTTTTGTTGTGATTTATCTATTTACCTTGGAGGTTGTGTCCAATGAAAATAAATTCTGATAGAGGAGATTTTGATTTCTTGTCACTGAAGAACATGAGTGAAATGGAAATGGTAAAGAACAAGCTTCTGGGTGTGGGCAGGAGCTCAGTTGATGAGTTTCTGCTGCCCAGACGTGAGGGCGGGACAGTGCACATGTATTACCCTGGTAGGAGAGCCGCATAGCTGAGTCAGTACACTCCAAGTTCAGTGACTAGGCCTTATCTCAAAAATTAAGGTGGACAGCAATTTAGGAAGACTCCTAAGTTGACCAGAAAGGAAAGAACAATGAATATCTGTATTGTACAAGGACCCACCCGCCTTCCTCATTGCTAGTTTGGAGAGTTGCCTGGACACGGCTAGTAAAAAATGAATTAACAAAAAGGGAAACACAGACTTATGTGGATGATGAAACACACGTACTATTGACTTGTTTTATATTTTTGCGTATTCTTGAAGAGTTTTAGATTTTTCTTCTGAAAAAGCACATTGCCCTCCAAACACCATAAAATCAGAAAATAGTTGTGAGTAGTTAGTTTGTAACAGGCTGTGATGAGCTCAGCCTTGGCTGCTGTGACCTCACATGGCTGTGGAAAGTTGGCAGTGTGTGAAGTACCTATGGTGCTTTAAAGAGTTTGTCAGTAGTCCTTTAAACTTTATCCTTAAGCCTGCAGCTGAGAACAATGTTGTGATTTACTCTTCAGGTACAGTAAGATTCCTTCTAGTTTTCTTTAAAAGTTTACTACATTTTGTTGATTTTGTTGGGAGGGGATTTGCAGGAGTCATTTTTTTCTTCTACCATGTGGGCCCAAGGTATTGAAGTCGGATCTCAGGCTTGGAAACAAGGGCCTTTACCAAATAATCCTTCTTACTGGTCCCAAAATGCCCTTTAACATCATGGCAAAAAAGCTGGGCATGGTAGTCACACAGACCCTTAATCTGAGGACCCTGAGACAGAGGTGGGCGGATCTCTATGAGTTCAAGGCCAGCCTGATGTACATAGTGAGTTTTAAAACAGAGAGAGCTCCATAGTGAGACTTTGTTAAATAAATAAATAAATAAATAAATAAATAAATAAATAAGATGTGGATGTATCATGCATAAGATATAACAACAGTTTGATTAGATGTAACATCATTTTAAAAATTGTTTTTTAGGCATTAATTCACGGATTAAACAGACATTATTACTCCATCACTATTAATTATCGGAAAAATGAACTGGAACAGAAGGTAAGTCTATGAAAAATCTTTTTCTTTTTCTTCTATGTCTGTGATGTATTTTGTGCCTGAATGTATATTTCTGTACCACTTGCATGCCAGTTGCCCTTAGGGTCAGAAGAGGCTCTTGGACCCCGGAACTGGAGGTACACTGTAGTTCTAGTGGCACAATAGCATTGAGCAGGCTGTGCTATGAAGATTGTTTTGTTTTCACATGTCATAATGTATTCAATTATCAAAGAAAAAATTAACTTTCTTCTAATGATAGTACTTAATTGAAAGCAAATTCTAGAGTATGACTTTTGAAAAAAAGTTATCCTAAAATTATAAACTCTTGGCTGCTGCTCTTTTTGTTTGTTTGTTTTTTGTTTTTTGTTTTTCAAGACATGGTTTCTCTGTATAGCCCTGGCTGTCCTGGAACTTACTCTATAGACCAGGCTGGCCTTGAACTCAGAAATCTGCCTGCCTCTGCCTCCCGAGTGCTGGGATTAAAGGCCTGCGCTACCACTGCCTGGCTGGCTGCTGTTCTTAGAGGATCCTGGTTTGGTTCCCAGCAACCATGTCAGACTGCTACAATGCTCACAACTCTAGCTCCAGGGAACTGATGCCCTCTGCTGGCCTCTCCAGACACATGCTCATGCTTACACATAGATAAAGTTTGAAGAAGTTAAGTCACATGAAAAATTACCAGGGAACATTTAGGGAAACACAGAACAACAATAAAATACAAACTCAGTTGCATGAGGCGACTCAGCAAGTACAGATATGTCCTTCTAGGCGTGAGAGCAGGAGCTGAATGTCTGGGACCCATGTGGTAGAAGGAAGGCTAGGACTAATGCCTTAAAGTTTTCCTCTGACCTTCACATGCATGCTATAGCACATGTGCCCACCTAAAAAATAAATAAATGTAGTAAGAGAAAATTGCAAATTTCTAAGGCAGATGAGGTGTCATAGCCTTTTGAGATGCTGAATCAAATTGGGAAGTTTCTGAGTTTGAGGAAAACTGGGCAACATAATGTGACCTTCCCCCTCCAAAGCACACATGCATGTGCACGTAAACCCCTTCTTTAAATTTTCGAATGTGTAGTTGTCTGGTTATTTATATTGTTAACTGATAACCCAGCCCCAGTGTATTGGTGTGTTTGAAAACTAGACATGCCTGTGAGTTTTTTTGTAGTTTTTGTTTTTTCAGTCCTGTCAGTAAATAGTGAGTATTAAGTTTTTCTGGCAACCCTGTGTGTAATATGAGAGTTTAATACATCCTTTGATTCATTTTTTTTTTAACTTCTGTGGTTTGATATTTTAGAATCTAGTTAGACCCTGGTGATAAACTGAATATATTAATTAATATATTAAATATAACTGAATAAAGTGAAGGAAAAATGTCCAGAGACACTATAAAAGTAGTGTCTTGTCATGGAAGGGAAGAAAGATCTTTGTTAAAACAATGTGAGATGGTTGTTTTTAGTCCGTGTATTAGGAAAGGCATCTGTCTCTAACCAGTGTATATTAGTATAAATTTAGGATATTTCCAGCTGGTACTTTGAATGAATAAACTTATATTTAAATTCATTAGTATTTGTGAAATTTTTTTCTTACAAGACAGAGAAAAGAAATTATCTTTAAGTCAATAAAATAATGTTTTCCCTGTATTTTTAGATGCTGTTAAATTTGCATAAGAAGAGTTGGATGGAAGGATTGACACTTCAGGACTACAGCGAACACTGTAAACACAATGAATCTGTGGTAAAAGAGATGCTGGAATTAGCCAAGAATTATAATAAGGTAAAAGTCATTTGTTTCTTCACAATTGTCGAAATGTGTATAATTAGGTACTGAATAGTTATACAAAATAAGTAATTAAAAATAGAGAGGCCTCTTTTGTAGGTTTGATAATAAATACTTGATGCACATGCAGTCCCTTTGTAGCCACAGAAAGTATGAACACAAAGGCAATTGGGTTCTTCTTAAATAGGCAGCTGGGGAGCTAGAGACATGTCTTAGTAGTTAAGAGCACTTGTTCCTCTTAGAGAGAACCTGAGTGGTGCCCAGCACCCACTTCAGCTCCCAAGACATACACACATCAATATACATACCGATACATAACAAATAAAATAATTCTTAAGCTGGCCATAGTGGCCCATTTAATAAACTTTTACATTTTTTTATTTAATCAGTACTTACTGAAAATCTTCTGTGAGCCAAGCACTGGGACATGCTAAAATATAAGACATAAAATTCCCTATTGTCCAGAGAGCTTACTTTTCTGTAAAAGAACATAAACAGATAGCATAGTACATTGTAGTTAGTGCTGTGGACAAAAGAGCGGTGACTAGGGAGACACTGGCTTTGTATGGGGCCAGTAAAAGTTTGTCTTATCAAAAAAATCATTAGGTGCAATCTCCTGAAAATATTTATAATGCTATAATACATGTGAGTTATTGGGCTGGAGAGTTAGTGCAGTCTATAAAGATCTTGAGTTGCATCTGCAAACTGTGTAAAGAAGCTTGGTGTGATGCTCAGTGCTGAAGAGGTAAAGATAGCCTTGCTGACCAATATTCGTAATTGCCAAGACAGAATCGATTTGTATCCAGCAACAGGTGGATGTGTAAGATTTTTCTCTCTGTGTTTGTGTCTGTCTCTGTGTCTCTGCCTCTCTCTGTGTCTGTGTGTGTGTGTGTGTGTGTTCACAATGCAATATTGTATTTTATTTAAAAAGAAAGAAATCCTGCCATTGTAACATGATGATCTTGGAAGACATGGTTAAATGGAATAAACTAGACACATAAAGACAAATTTTCATATGTGAAATCCAAAAAGCCCAAACTCAGGAGTGAAAAATAATAAAATCATGGCTTTTAGAGTCTCGAAGCTGGTGTTAGGAAAAGCTGGGGAAAAAGAAAAGACATGGGATATGTTTTGGAAGTGGTAAACATGGCTAGAGTGTATATGAGGAAGAGTTGAAGATAGTTACAGATCTAATTTTGATCAGAGGCATGATACTCCTGGATCCTGACTTGAGGAACAGTAAGGAGATTTGAATGGGAGTTACACTAAATGGCTGTGTTGTGTAGTGACAGTGGTAATGGGGGCCTTGATAGTAGATGAAGCTGAAGCATGTCGCTGATTTGATTATGTAAAAGGAGGAAGATTGAAGATGAACTTAACACTTTCTGCTTACTAAACTATTCATAGCAATAACCTTTTCAATGTAGGCAGAAAAGGAAGGAATGAAGAACATGTTTTGATTATTGTTTTTGTTTCTTAATTGATACTCAGAATGACAAGTTTCCTGGTGGTGTTTTGTCCATGTACCCACTCTCCTGTCCCTCACCCTGCTTGTGTAGTTCTGAGTCCCTTCTTCCACTTCTGTGTCACATGTTCTCTTGTCCCTCCCCACCCACTTACTGTTTCCTTCCCAAGCTCGCTTTTCAGTTCCATGATGTGTACCCAAAGACACTCACATACTAAAATTCAAAGCTATAGCTTTTAAACATGAAATATTGAGAATTAATAGTAAAGTCTAAAACTCAAGATCTAGGAGGCATAATTAAGACTGATTATTGAAATTGTAATATTTCTGTTTTTAAATTAAGCATTATATCATATAAAAAACACTATACAAGAGAAAGTATATAAGATTTACCAGATTTTGTTAACAGCAAGTCATTTTGAAACCACTGAGCTTTGGAGTAAAGGTAAAAGAGTCTTCAAAACTACGTTTCAAGCAGAGGTAGGTCAGGTTTTGACAAGCATGTCCTAGAATATAATAGTCTCGAGCTGGAACCCCCAGTACTAGATTAAGAGCATTTTTTTCTTTCTGGTGTTGCTTTCATGCTGTAGAGATGCAAAAGCAAATGTTGCTCTAGGCCTAGGTAGAGAAAGAAAGTAGTAGTTTATTATTTAAAATAGTTAACCCTTTTATTGTAAAAAAAAAAAAAGCTATGACAAGTTGCTATTCAGTAGACTGTAGGAATGTTTTTTATTTCTCTGTAACATTACATTTAAGTAAATTTATAGTTCCTTCTGCCAGAAAATAACCTATTTATGGTTACTGCTGCCCATCCATAGAAGTTTTTTTTTTTCCTATATTACAGTTTAAAAAATCTCTGTAGTACTAAAAATCTTGTAAGGTTTGGTTAAAAATGAAAACAGTGTGTAAGCTGTGATATGAAGAGTCCAGATTTGGGAATGTAATTCCCTCTCTGATTGAAAGAAATACGTTGAAGTTTTTATAGTAACACTTAAAATATACAAGGGAAGGCCCATGCTACCACAGTTCTTCATGGCATTCTTTTTAATTGGTTGGCTCTTTAAGCTAAGGTAATTATTGTAAGATGCCAGTCAGGTCTTAAAGTAAAAGGAGTTTGAGGATAATTAAATTCTTATGTTCCAAGTTTTTAATCTCAAGTCTGAATTCCACACAGGAGCGCTGCTTGATTATTACTCATTTGGGTTTTCTAATTACTGAGCTGTAACAGCTGCAGCACTGGGGTCCACGCCCCATCTAGACAGGCCAAAATGCTGCTGCTAGATTTGAAAGCTGCTCATCTTTCATACGTATTTGTAAATGAATGTGTAAATGAAAAATGTATTACAAAAGATCATTTTAAGAATAACACAGTAACAAAACCTAGCTTGTCAGATGATATACTGACTAACTTAATAACCTGAAAAATGAAATATTTTTGTTTCATGTAAACTGTAAACATATTTGATTTTCTATATTTATTAGGTAGAAATTTTTGTGGTCATGTAATTAGATAGAAAAACAAAGAAGATACAAATATTGAGAAAAATTGGCCAAATCAACATTATTTAATTATAATGTGATAGATTGTTTGCAATCACAAAGAAATTCAAGAGAATAAAAAGATAATTTTCCAAGGCCAGCCTGGTCTCTAGTGTTAATTCCAGACAGCCAGGGCTATGCAAAGAAACCCTGTCTTGAAAGATCAAAAAAGAACAAAATAATAATAATTTTCAGAACTGTTTTGACAAGAATGATGTAGGTGGTTAAAATGTTTTTTTTTTAAACAAAAGGCAAAAGAATTATGAAAAAAGGTATTAAACATGAGAAAGTTTCAACCTGATTGAAGAAAAAACTATGAAGTAGATATAACTTTCAATATTAAGTTTATGAAACATACTACAGTGGGAGAGTAATCTAATATTTTACAGGTTGTATTTTATTTTATGTGTATGAGTGAGTATGTATGTATGCATGTATGTATGTGTGTATTCATGCATGTATGTATGTATGTGCACCATATGTGTTATATGTGTGTATGTTTATCATGTGCTCCCCTGTTGCCCAGGGAGGCCAGAAGAGGATGTCCTGTAATTGGAGTTACAGAAAGTTGTGAACTGCCATATGGGTGCTAGGAATTGAATAAGTCCTCTGGAAGAGTCCTAAGCTTTTAACACCTGAGCCAACTTTGCAGTCCCTTGAAAGTGATCTTTATTTTAAATATATGTTATCTGTAACATTGTTTTAGTAATAGTGTCATCTTCAGGATAGGAAACTGTATGCTTTAAGACCAGTTAGAACTTGAGAGTGAGACTCTGATTATCTTTCTGCTCTATGTTCACTCTTAAGATACAGTGCAGTGGTGCTAAACCTTAGCCATCACATATACATATATATTATATATTTATATTTAAATAACTGGGAGGAAAAAAAATTAAAGAGATGACTCCTTTTTAGGAGCCTTTGTAAATATTCCAGCTAGCAAATCTGATTACCTCAAATGAGCAAACCCCGGACAGCCAGAAAGTCTATATATTGGTGTCTTAGGAAATTAAAGTTATATTACAAAAGAGGAGGAAGGTGGATATTGGCAATTTGAAGATACTACCACAAACTCTCTCCCCTACTTTTGAGACAGTTTCTCTTTATAGAGCCTGGAAGTCACTGTGTAGACCAGGCTGGTCTTAAAACTCTTAAGAGATCCTCTTACCTCTGCCTCCCAAGTCCTGGTATTAAAGGCATGTGCTACCACACTGAGCTTACCAAGAAAACTTTTAATTTAATAAAAGTTGAATTACAAATTGTTGTTACTATCTACATATGAAAGTTATGTTTATATACTCATATGTTCTTTGTTTTTTATCCCTTATTTACTGTTACTATGCTTTAAATTGGATTCCCTGTTAAGATTTTTGCAAAAGATCTCTCTATTGTTCCAGTTGTCTTGAATGTCATAAATTTGACTTTATTACTATTCGTGATGCATCATTTAAAAATAATGAGTTTCCTTAGTAACTATGAGTTACTATGAGTCTAAGTATGGTGGGGCACCCCTTTAGTCCCAGAACTTAGGAGGCACAGGCAGGTAAATCTCTTCAGTTAAGAGACAACCAGGGCTACACAGACAAACCCATCCAAAAACAAAAAGCAAAAACAAAAAACTTCAACAGACAAAACCAGATGCCTAGATAAGACTTTGCTGGCGTCAGATTTTCATAGCTTGTCTCTTCTATGACTAGAAACAAGGTGGGGGGGGGCGATGGACCTTTCCTTCTCTCTACAAGTGTTATGTAAAATCCCTGGCATATGCACATCTGAAATGATAGGCACAAGTGCTTTCACTGTCATTCTTTTTTTTTAAAAAATTAATTTACATTTGTTTATAGGTGGGTTATGGATGCATGTGTGCTGTAACAGAGTTGTGGAGGTTAGAGGGCAGCATGTAGGAGTGGGGATTGAATTTAGGTTGTCAGGTTTGGCAGTGCCTTACCTGCAGAGCCATCTTCCTGGCTCTTTAATACCATTCTTCCTCTTCTTCCTCTTCTTCCTCCTCCTCTTCTTCCTCTTCCTCCTCCTCTTCTTCCTCCTCCTCCTCCTCCTCTTCCTCCTCCTCCTCCTCTTCTTCTTCTTCTTCTTCTTCTTCTTCTTCTTCTTCTTCTTCTTCTTCTTCTTCTTCTCCTCCTCCTCCTAAGATTTATTTATTTTTATTTTATATGTATGGGTGGGTTTTTTTTGTTTTGTTTAGGTTTTGTCTTTTTGTTTTTTCTCTTTTTTTGCATGTTGTTTATGTACTATGTGCATGTCTGGTGCTGATGGAGTACAGACAAGGGAGTTAGATTCTTTGGAACTGAAGTTAATAAAGGGTTAAGAGCAGCTTTGTGGATGCTGAGAATTGAACCTGGGCCCTCTGTAAAAGTCATAAGTACTCTTAACCACTGAGCCTTCTCTCCAGCCTCATTAATTAATGTTTTTTAACTACTCCATTTTTCTGACATGTAGCTAATCAACAGTCTATTCAACTATTCAAATCCATCTTTATTATTTTGCTTCTTTATATTTCCACTATCACTGCCTTAGTTCCCAGTTAGTCTTCATGTTTTTCTAATCCTTTCCACTTAGATCTAGTTCTCACAGAGCCACAAGATCTTTTCATAGTCAACGTGGTTGTGTAACCAGAGAAAAACAGAAAAAGAACAAGCAACATGATGAGTGCTATGTGTGATCTTAACTAAAAGGCCAAGATCAGTCTATACTATGTTCATAAAATCAGTCTATAGTGATCAGTCTATAGAATGAATAGGTATCTGTAAAGTATACCTGCTGAGACTAATTTCTAAAACAAAGAATTCTTTTTTTGGTTTTTCGAGACAGGGTTTCTCTGTGTAACCCTGCCTGTCCTGGAACTCACTCTGTAGACCAGGCTGGCCTTGAACTCAGAAATCCACCTGCCTCTGCCAGTTCAAAAATGGGTAATGACTTGAATAGTCATTTCTCCAAATGGCAGTAAGCACAGGAGCATCAACATCAGTCATTAGAAAAGTGCACATCACAACCACAGTGAGAAGCCAGTCAGTGGACTGCTTTATAATGCTGGCTTCTAGGAGGCAGGGGCAAAACGATTATTACAAGATCTGGCCTACACTAAGACAATTCCAGGATATCCAGGGAATGGGTGACCAAAAACACCCATAGTGACACATCACTTCCCTCAGTCACGATAATGAAAAAAGTGTTACGAAGGATCTAAAGGAACTGGAACCTGATTACTACTAAGACTGCAATACAGGGCAACTGTAGCTGGTCTCTGAATCGCATTTCTTTCTTCTTCGTTTCTTCTCAGAGCATGACTACTAATAAAGCACAATGAGCTCCCTGAACAACCAACAACCACCTACCTCTGACTCTTGGTGCCCTCGCATTTATATGCACTTTAAAAAGTTCACAGAATCCATGAATCCAAATGTCACATGATCACAAACTATTTGCAGCTGGTATGCCCATGCCTCTGGAATGGCAAGTCATAGTCAGCTGCTGCAGTCAGTCCCCTTTCCCCCACACCTGGCATTAAAATAAAACCATATTCTTACAATATTTCTGTGGTTTTTAAAAAGAAACCAAATTTTTCAGAATTCTCACTACAGGCAACTGCTGTAGAAAACAGTTCAGCAATCTTCACAAAGTTAAAAATATATTCTACTTCTAAAATATGCACAAGAGAAGCAAAACATGTATTCAAACAGAAATTGTACACAGATGGCCATAAGCCACTATTCACAGTAGTAAAGGTGGGGATTACTCGGTGTCTATCAGCAGATAAATGGTTAAATACATTGTGACATAAATAATGAACTGTTACTTGGGTGCATCAAAAATAAAGTATTGATTGATTCATGATACAATATAGATGAACTTCTTAGGCATGGTAAGTGAAAGAGTTGGGTACCAAGAATTGTGTTGTATGAGGTATTGTGTGCCACACACAGGCACATTAGTAGTTAGCAGGGACTAGGTGAGAGCAACATGCAGGAAGTAGCAGCCTACGTAGGCTTATCTTTGGGATAGTATAATGATTTAGGATATGATGATAGTGATATAGTGTAACAAATATACAAAATGTTTTTTACTTTTAAGTAGTTAATTTTGTGTTGAGTAAAATTTACCTTAATTTTTAAGATATAAATTGGTTCATGTCACTGCTTTACTTTTTTTTTTTTAAGTGTATGTGTGTTTTGCTGGCATATATATATATATACCTTGTGTATGCCAAGAGCCCATGGAGCCAGAGAGAGCATCAAATTTCCCTGGAAATAGAGTTAGCGATGGTTGGGACCTACCATGTGGCTGCTGGGAACCACATCTAGGTCCTCTGGAAGAGCAACCTGAACCCTTAACTGCTGAGGCATCTCTCCAGATTCCACTCCTTTGCTTTTAAAAGCATTTGAAAATTGAAATCTGTGCTCTTTATTGAAAGTCAGACCTGAACTGGCTCTACTAGATGGTTGGCCTGACTTACATTATTGTTGTTTTTCTGGCCATCTGAAACGGCCATACTTTTTCAGCAGACCTTCTTTCCTTTTGAGCTAGGACCTAGCTACATAGCCCCATAGCTCCTGTCTCTGTTTCCCCTCCTTTCCCTCCCAGTGTTGGGATTATGGATTATGTTCTTACTTTTAAATTTTTTATGGCTATTAAGCTCTCTGAATTGAGCTATCACATCTCATTCTATTTCTAGCCTAAGCAGTGAATGTTCAGTAAAATTTTTTTGAATGAATAGCATACTTGTGTTTTCTTGCCATAATTATGAATTTATTAAACAACAAATTATCAGAAGTAACTATCATTAGCTAATATCATTGTAAAGTGCCACCAAAATCTAAGGAACCGCCGTGCCCTCTGAGGGCACCTTCCCTGCTGCTAAGCTTCTGCTTTCCTCGGTATCAGCCTCGCTGCTGACTGTTCCTTAGGTCTGACTGCCTCAGATGCTGCCGCCTCACCACTGGCCTTTCCTTACTCTTCCTCATCCAGGTTAGCTACCTTTACTTACCACTCATACCTGTTCTTTGATGATGACACTTTTGTTTTGCTGTGCTGTGCTTCCTACCACACTGTAATTTGAGATTTAAGTGCAAGTAAAGCACAAGTGTGAGCTCCTTGAGAGAGAGACAGACTTGAGAATGCCTTGGTAAAGATAATGTGAATTCACCAGGGAACTAGTGCCCAATCTATATGCAAAATGTTGATCAATGTTTGGCCAAGATGTTTTAAGAGTTCAATAAAGTAATATTTGTAAAAATATAAATGCTCCTGAATTTGGTAGCACATGCCTTTAATTCCAGCACCTGGAAAGGCAGAGGTGGGTGAGTCACCATGAATTTGAGGTTAGTCCAGTCTACATAGTGAGTTGTTGGACAGTGAGATCCTGTCTCAAAAATATACATACATACATACACATAATACATACATAATGTCATACATTGCTTTTTAATAGTAAGAGTAGTCAAAAATTTTATTGTTCTTTATAGTCTTCTCTTCCTTAGAAAGTTTTGCAAATTGCTTCATGTTTGTTCATTTTGCTTTTCAAAATATACCGTGTTAAAAAGTATTTATTTAGACTTTCTGCTTCTCATAGTGTAACTCATAGTGTTGTTTTTGTTCTATTTGCTATGAAAAATAAATTTAAAAATCACAAAACAAGTAACCACTTAGCAGCTACACAGAGGTTGCTCCTGGTGAGGACGGTGCCTGCTCCTCTAGCAGCTCTTTGTTCTTTGTTACAGTAAGATACATGCTCTTCTGGGGATGTTGGAAAGTGTGCACTTAGGTGGGATTTTAGCAGGATGTGGAAAGAACAAGAATGTCAATAAAGAACAAACAGCAGGCAAAGGGCTAGTCAGAGGTAATATGTGGAATAAGACATCTTAAACAGCAGCCAAAGGGCTAGTCAGAGGTAATATATGGACTAAGACATCTT
>NW_022196897.1:48728685-48740505 GCF_008632895.1 Mastomys coucha
TAATATATGGACTAAGACATCTTAAACAGCAGCCAAAGGGCTAGTCAGAGGTAATATATGGAATAAGACATCTTAAGGGATGGGAGAGAAAACAGTCACTGGAGCAGTGTATTGTACAGGTGTTCAGAAAACTGGAGTTGCTCTGAATGCTTGTGATATGCCAAGGGTTCAGACTGTGTTAAAAGATAAGTAATGGTGATATTGTTCATTTGAAGAATTTAATCTTTGGTAAAAGAAAAAGAGAATGATGTTAAAGGATTTATAAAAGTCTCTTTAGAGGGTACATTTGAGGGGATTACGATCACATAACAGACCAAATTCCAAGAATTTCTTAGAACTGTGCAGACCGTGCATGATGGGATAGCCATCTGGGGGTCTTTGTTGATAAACTGTTAGAAACGTTTCTAGTGTGAATAGCCACAAACATTTTCAGTGCTTTTTTGTTGGTTGAGTAAACCGAGGAGCACGGATGCAAAAGCAAATTTTGAAGCCAAATCACAGAAGTTGCCATAAACACAGAAGTTGCCTAGTGAGGACACTGCCTGTGCCTGAATTTCATTTGTTACTGCTGCTACCATTTCTTAATTTTTCCTGGGGACTAGCCAGATTAGCACTGTGAGTGAAGAAAGACTGGTCTTGCCCAGATGGGAGATGAGATATAGGTAACTCAGGTAGGAGAAAGTATGGAGGTCTCGGATGCCACAACCTGGTCTGTCTTATACTGGAAATGATGTGCTTACGTCTTCTGTCGTGGGGGGTTGCAACCTTAGTGTATGCCTAAATCTACAGCTGCTCCTCATCTCCCAGATGGCATCCATGGCTGGGAGTACTTTTTACCATCTGCACTTCTCAAAGAGTTTGTGAACTCTCTTTTAATTATTGGGAATAGAAAAACTAATTGGTAAAGTGGTTAAATGTTGAACAAGATTTTTAAATTTTATTAGCGCTTTTTATATCCTCTTTATCCTTTCAAGTAATATTAAAAAGCTTTAAGTGCTTTTGACTTTCATCTTTGTGTATTTGCTCTCTCTGATTCTTGCATTTGATCCAAAATACTCTCTAATGATTATTTATATGTAGATTGGCATTTTGAGCCAAATTCCAAAACTCTTGCCTTCTTCCAGAACTGTAGTAAGTACTGTTGTCGATATGTGTGTAGAATGGCTAACACTGAATGGGTGTGGAGTACACACTTAGGAGAATTGTTCCATTCATCTAACATGTTTTCAAGTCAGCAAAGTAGAGTGTCACAATTGTGAAAGTAATTTAGAAAGATAAACTATATTGCCTTTCGGTGCTTCTATTTTTGTAAGACATTGAAAAGTAGGAAAGCCATTTATTTCCTCTTTAGAAAATACTTTCATAACTAGCAGACTAATAGAGTGACATCTGACTTTGAAAATGAACATATTCTCTGTCTGGGGAATTCTAGTTGGAGTGTTGGTGAGTTTTATTTTTCCTGCTTTCAGGTTTGAGCATAATTCCTAATATGTTACAAATAAGCACCCTCCAGTAATCAGCAGACACAAGAGATATTCGCCATCTTTTCTCTTTAGGCAGGTTCTACTGGCGAAAATTCTCTAGATAGTTTGTCCATTTATAAAATTAGACACTTGCCATCTTTGCTCATTTTCAAGTTCTCTGTTTACAAAACTATTAAGAAGGTGTGAAATACAGCCAAACTTCCCAGTTTATGGGAAATGTCTGATGATTGCATTTCCTACATGTTCATTGTTCACACATGAAGAAATTTGGCAGCTGTGAGATTATTAAGTTTAGAGTGTCCAAATCAAATCCTCGGTGGGATTTGGTTTTCTGTTTTCTGACACTACATTTTACCCCCATTTATAACCATCTTTGTGCTAATGCTGTGGTAGCATTTTTGGAGGTTGGTGATCACTACGTTTTCTTCATCTTCTGTTTATCAGATGCCATGAATAAATTATAGACCACGAATTCACCAGATACAAGTTCTGTCTCAAGGCTGTAATATACCCGCACTGCTCACATGCAGACTTCTTAGATTGGGATGTGGTTATTGAGAGTGCAATGCTGCCATTCAGGCCTAACTGTCTCATTATTGTGGGGTTTTGCTAGAAAGCTTTGACTAGACACAAAGAATTTGTAGATAGCTCTAAAGTAGTAGAAATGGTTTTCATGTTTTTAATTTGGTTTTTAATTTATATAATTAAGTTGATGCTAAAACCTTGAAACTCTTTACGGTTACTTCATGTGGAATTATGATTTTTTTCTAAATATATATTGTAGAGATTTAGAGATGTGTAGAGATTAACTTATAATGCATGTGTTAGATCAAAAGTCAGCAGGTCTTTTTGGTCCTTAATAATATTAAGTAGCTACTAGATACACATAGACTAGATTGTTGAAAGACATGAAGAAGACATGGGAACTTGGAGAAGGAAGCTATTGGGAGGTAGGGAGAAAGGGGAATTAAGCAACGAAGGGTTCCTCGGACTCCCATCTCCTCATCTCTCAGTGCCATTTTAGTGAGCCAGTGTGATATTTTCTGCTATTGTTTATATTTTCTTAAGTGTTTCTAAATGATGGTGATAATAGTTTTCATTACCCTGAAAATTGTTCTGGATTGAAGCAAAATTACTTTTCCAACAAATTGTTTGAATAAAGTGTTCTGAATGAAAATTATGATCACCTTGCTTTGGTGATTATTCTTTAGTGGGAAAAGTAAATTCAGAATTTGGAACTCTGTCCTTTGTGTTCATTCACAGGCTGTAGAAGAAGAAGATAAGATGACACCTGAGCAGCTGGCAATAAAGAATGTCGGCAAGCAGGTGAGGAGACTAACAGGTCGTACAGTCACATGCTGACATGCTCTTGGAGCTATAAAACTAGTTTAGGGATCATAGGTTTTTTTTTGTTTTTGTTTATATTACATTTTTCTTCTGTTATTTAAACATACTAAATTTTAAAGGCTACAATATTTATTTGATGTCAAATTCTCTTTACTACTTGCAGAGAATAAATCACGAATCTCTACCTATGACATACTTAGTGAAAATAGTATACTAAAAATAAGTTAAAGGAACCTCAGGTCTAGATACAATTTTACTATAGTTGGGATAAAATAATAAGGGTGTGGTAGATTTATTTAATAACAATTTTCTTAACAATATTTTTTTCAATAAGTAGGTAGTATTCCTGCAGATTTTCTTCATGTGTAACCATTTTTATAGGTACATTCTTGTTACTATATAGCTGATTCCCTGAGAAAGTTTAGAATTCTATTAACTGCACTGTGAGAAAGGATTTAAATAGTGATTCTTTTGCTCTTCTAAGATGAAATATATATTTAAGCCTGGTTATCAGAGGATGGGAGAACATACCCAGCAATTAAAAGAATCTACAGATTAATTAGACTGTTTTTCTAAAGAATGTTGATTACATTTTTCCCCATTTCATGGAACATGGTTATCATATTGCTGATGTTGGCAGAATCTTGATATTTCAGATGCAAGACACTAAGCTGTCTTTGCTTTCAGCCATTCTACCATATGCTCTGATCCCATCACATCTCACACGCTATGTAGGTTTGGGCCAGGACCATTCTTGGATGGGAAATCTCTAAGAATCACCCAGCTGCCACAAGAAGTAATGTAGATAACTGATAAATGAGTTACCAATTCACTGTAAAACCAATTAATCCCACAGAATAGTGGGGCAAAGGTCTCTCTTTTATCATATATTATAAAGAACTAAAATATGAGTACATTCTGAGTATACAGTTTAAAAATGACTACCCTTAAACCAAAATAAAATAGTTCATCTTATTTTCTAGTCTGTGTGGTATTAGCCTTGTTTTCATTTTCAACTGCGTATTTTCATCTAATATGTTAGATTATCAGTTTGGAGCCTTACCCTTTCTAGAACTCACTAAATAAATTACTTTCTGAAGCTGTGGTTTCTAGTAATATCTATCCTTAACAGCCCACAGGAAAATAAAAGGACTCAGTTAAAATTGAAACTGAAAATATATAATTTGATGTGGTTTAGAAATCAGAATTGCCAGACAGCAGTGGGCAAGACTTTAATCCCAGCACTTGGGAGGCAGAGGCAGTTGGATCTCTGAGCTCAAGGCCATCCTGGTCTACAGAGTTCCAAAACAGCCAGGGCTATTGTGCATGCTCAAGTGCGTGCACACACACACACACACACACACACACACACACACACACTTGTCTTAAACAAAAGAGATACCATCGGAATCATGGTGGTTTGATTTTTTGAGGCAGGATTTCTCTGTGTCACAGCCCTAGCTGTTCTGGAACTTGCTTGTGTGTAAACCAGGATGGCATCAAACTCAGAAAGATCTTCTTGCCTTTGTTTAGCAGACCCTGGAGTCACAGGCATGACCACTGAGCCCATTGTTTGAAAATGTGGCACATAGGTCACTGGCCTGTTTTTGCACTGTTGGTCATTCTTAAGACCTTCACCTGTAATGTGTTAAGATTTAATTTCTAAATAATAGTAATATAGCCTAGTCATTGGGATTACTTGTAGCATGTACTGTCTCAGTTGTAAGAAATTGGTATATTGAAATTATGGATAAGAAAAACAGACCAAAGACATAATCCAAGGAAGAAGACTTTGTAAAGTTATGCATCTTAATTATTTTCAACACATGTAAGAAAATAATGCTTTAAAATAGTTTCTTATTGCATATATTATTTCTTTTAAACTTTCAAATTTAGATGAAATAACTTATTTGTCCTTAAACTTAAGTAAACATGTTAATTTATTATTATAATGCAATTTTAAGTTTCATTTTTAACCTGTCCTATTTAAAATGGGTCTGATCAGGTTTAAGAGTTGTGCCTGTATAAGTTTCACTGATACAGTTTTCTAGAAGAGCTGGATGAAGCATTCTTGACATTTTAGAATTAGCCCAAATTATACTTAAAGTTTTCAATTACAGTGGCTTTTGATCCAAGAATATTTTTGAATCATTTTCTTGAATATTAAGGCTATATGGAATTCATATTTATTTTTACAAAGATAAAGGAATTCATATTATAACCTTATTCATGCCTTAAATAAAGCATCATCAGACATTAAAATATAATGATGATAGAATATTCTTACCACTTGGGGATATACACATACATAAATGCACCTTCTTAAAATCAGGTGACTGTGAGCCTCACCTGTTGCCCTTTATGGAAACCTGTGCCCCAGGTCTATAGCTAGCATTGATTGCACAGATCACACTTTCGCTGGGTAATTTTTTTTAGCTTAACAAATTTAGAAAACACAAGAATGTAACAATGTGTTGGAATAGCTGAATGATAAAGTATGTGTAAATTTAGGCTTCATTACTAATTTAATTTGTTCTTGAAAAAAAAATAGTTTACCAGTAATACAACAATCCTTTCTTTTTCTTCTTTTACATTTTTATTTTTCCTTTTAGGATCCCAAACGTCATTTGGAAGAACATGTGGATGTGCTTATGACTTCAAATATTGTCCAGTGCTTGGCAGCAATGTTGGATACCGTTGTGTTTAAATAAAGTGGTGTAGGGAGCTGCTAGTGGCACTCTGAGTGTATCGTCCTTCCTTGTTCCTAATGCTCACAGTCAGGGGAACTGAAGGTGATCTGGTGACATGAGACACCTGTGCCACCTCCCATCTCAGTTGTGCACTTGCTTCTGTTTATTTTGTCCGGGTTTTGCAGATTCCAAAGTTGTTCAGGAATACATCAAAGTGAACAAATTTTGTTAAGATCCCATTTACTATTTGAAAAAAATCAGTAGCACAAATATATTTTGATTGTTGCTTACAAAATAAAATACATTTACAATCCATGTCTCCCGAGGTCTTTTTGGCACTGGGTGGAAGTGACAGAGTAACATTTGACAGCGCTTTGGAAATCTCACACAAAGCTATGTTTCTCTTTGCGTTTTGAAATCTAATAACACATACACATCACTGTGATAACAAAACTTCGCAAATTAATGATTGCCATTAGTGAGTGGCTTCCTCATTAGTGAATAACCCAAGATAAAATGCTGAGGTGTTTTTTTTTTTAAGCCTTTCTCTCAATCCAACATTATATATTCATATCTTAACATTACACTTTCAGGATTTCAGAATACTACATTTAAAAGATAGGCAATTTTATTTTAAACTATCACAATTTGAAGAGTATATTGTACGAACAGTTTGAAGCTGTCTAGGAGTTGGCTGCTGGAAAGACCACTAGATTTTCATGTAACCTAGTGGTAGAAGGTATATGTTTCCTTCAAAGGTAAATGAGGGGGGAAAAAGGCCTAGTGTAAATTGAATACCATGAGTTTATAAACAATAATTTTGTTTTCTTTCCTGAATTGAGTTTGATGCTCAATGGTTGATTCCATAGTATTGATTATTGGCAGTTATAGCTTCTCAAGTAAACGGATAACCCTATCTTCCTTGTTAATACGTATTCAGAAACAACTTACTGAGCACTCCAAGGAGTTGCTAACAGTATAGAGACAAATATTTAATTCTAGGTTGTTTCCTTGTAAAAGTATAGTCAAAGTATTTCTAATTCCTTGTTAAAGGAGGATTATTCTGGGTAACTTGTGATTTCACCTACTAGGGTTACCATGAGTACCATAGTATACCAAGTACTGCCCTAATAAACAGTTCTGTGTGCACTTAACCATCTGATGAAACTGGCAGAAATTGGAGGTAGAATTGTTGAAGTTCCCCAATGTGTTTCAATGGATTTATTTGTTTGTTTGTTTTCCTTTTTCTGGTTGAATGAGATGCTCTGGGCACTTCCTGCTTGCCGTATGTTAAATTTAGTGATAGTGTCTTGTTAACTGTAACATTAAGTTGGCAGGACTGCAACTGGTCATTTAAAACTAAAGAAAAAGTGGAGGGTTGGATGTTCCCTTTGGACTAATTCACACTTATAGGCACTCTTCTTCCCTCTCTCCATCCTTCCCTTCCTCTCTCCCTCCCTCCCTCCCTCCTTCCCTGCCCCCTCCCTTCTTAAATATAGGGTTTTCACCGTTTATAATTGATGACAACTTTCACAGATACTGGAGAATTAGTTAGAATTAGATTGTGTGTGTTTGTGTGAGTATGTGTTTTAAAAAAGAAAGATGTAAGACTTTCTAGGCCTGGGTTCAGTGCTCAGGCCCAGTTAGATTCTGTGGCTGGCAGGGCTTGCCTTGCACCTGGCTTGCTCTTCCTTGACCTTGGGGGCTCCCTTGATTTTCCCAGGTACCACTCTCTCCTGCCTGCCTCATGTTGGAAACAGCATCAGCTTCAGAACCTTGACACAGTCCCTCATACCAAAAATCATTTGTCTGTTTTTATATTCTTAAGTAATCAGTCAGGTTGTTCTAATAGACATTCAACACCTTGCTTTGTTACCACTTATCAGCAGCCTGCTATGGAACCATTTTGTTAAACACAAGGTAACCCCACCCCAACCACCACCAACACAAGCAGTGAGGAGCTGAAGCCACCCTCGTAACAAAGATGTAACTACACTATTCAAATAGTCTGCCTGGACCACTACTATGGAAGCTCATGTACACAGTCCAAGTCCCTCCCTGATCTTAAGGTTAACACGACTTTGGTAGAGTCTTCATTTTCCTTGTGAATTCACACCCATTTCAAGGCAAAGCCTGTATGTGAGGAACCCATAGGTTTGGGGGCTGATTATTGAAAATGGGTCATAGTGCCTGTTCACCTCCAAATTCAGCTCCTAAAAAACTAAGGAATGTGCATTCCTTTTCTACCCTCTTTACATTTAGATGGGCACTTTGCCATTCCTTGTGTTTTTAAGAAGCCAGTTTGGAGTGTCCAGAATAGCACTTAATAGTACTTAAGGTTTTGTGTCCTGTTCAAGGGGCAAGATGAGAACCAGGAGGGTGAGGAGAGGCACTTGGTGACAGAAGCTAATGAGACACAGAGGAGGACACAATCAGGTAAAATGGGGCAAATGTAGCAGCAAAGATTAAAGGGAGGAAAGCATCAAATACCATCACACCTATTCACCCCACCACCCCCAACCTTGGTGCTCTAATGTAGGAACAACTAAAATCCAGCCTGTTCATGAAGCTTCCTGGATAGGAGCTGAGATTTGCTTTCAAAGGGAAAACGGGTCTGGCATTATTTTTTCTCCCAGAAAATTGCTTCTACTTGATTCTGAGACATCTGATCATCAACCTGTCCGGCCTATGGCCACCGTGCCAGGTCTTGCTCCTGTGCCCTGTGGGAGGCTGCAGCTTGTACCCTCTGCAGCCACAGTGCCCAGCCTCTGAGAGAGGTGGTGCAGTCTGTGCTCAGTGCTGGCCGCTGCAGACCAAACTCCCGCACATCTTGAATCTGTTGTTAACTCTTTTCTGACCATACCCAAGTTCCACCAAGCTTTGAACTCTGCTGCACTGGCAGGGCTATTCAGACCGCAGGCTTGAAGGCAGAGGCACCATCTGGAGGAGATAGATTCCCAGGCCCCGCCTGCCTGCGACACGGGTGGAGTGTGAGCCTCTCGGTCCTGAGCCAGACAGGTCGCCTGGCACTCTCTTATTCCCCCTGAGCTCGCTGCCTCTCAGCCACCTTGCTGGCCGAGCTGAGCTACGTCCGGGGTTGGCTCTGCATTTCTGCACTCCTTGCCTTCAGGGAGGAAAGCCACAAAGCAGGTTGGCCATGCCTGGACACACGCATGAGCCCTGGGTTTGTAGATCTCAGGTTCTCTTGGCCCGAGGCTGGCGGCTGGTCTCCAGTGAAGCAGATAGATACTAGATCTTTTCTCTATACCTCAGAGTTGCTTGGGCCTCCTGTTCCTTGTGCCAAAATCTCTTTAAATCGATTCTTTTCGCTAATCCTCTTTTAAAAATTACTGGCATGGATTCTTTTTCTCTCCCTCTGGATTATGTAAACATTACACACACACACACACACACACACACACACACACACCAGTAAGATCATCGCCTTGACACCACTTCCACTCTGTCTCCCCAGATCAACGCTTCTAGCGAACCCATTTGCACTGGGGACTTAGCCCTCTCTTTTTTTTCCTGGCGAGGCTTCTGAACCTGTCACCAAGCCAGTGCCTCCGAAAGGAGGAAGTGCGGTGGGACTCAAAGGATACATGGCGCCCGCCCCCAGCTAGCTGCTCTTCAGATGATCTGCAACCAAGTTGGCTGATAAAATATTTAGTAACGACCCAGTAAACATGACTGCAAATACATTAAAGCACTTCAGCGCGATGGCTTATGATTATTTCAAAACTTAAAAAGGAGATCATAGATTGTCACTGTTTCTCTACCCCTGCCGGAAACCGAACCTTCCTGAGGTGGGTTGCTGGGTGGGTTAGCTGCTTTACCTCCTCTTCTCCTCTCTTAACGCTGTGGCTTTCAGCGGCGGAGGTTTGTTTATTTATTTATTTAGTCGTGTAGTTTAAAGGTGGGGGAGGGGGCGTCAAGGACACGCAATACCTACTCAACAAAGCACAGGCTCAGGTGTGTATGCTTCTGTGTATTAACTGGAAAAGACAGACTCTGGAAGTTTTACAGGGCGAGAAGAGGCCACCGGCTCGCGCTTTGTATACTTTGCACTTGAAATCGTTACATTCAACTGAATATTTGGCTCATTCAGATCCGAAAAGTCTCCTAGCATCATCGAATTCCCTCCTCCGCCCCTCCTCTCTAAAGAGAGAAGGGGTGGGGGGGTAAAGAAATGTTTAGTAAATTGCACATCTTTGAATCTTCCTAAAGCAGTGGTCACAAAGCTTAAAGGTGACATAACAGAGCTCACGTAAACCAACACACTTTCCCCACCCCCCAAGCCAACAATAAAATCATCCCCTTCAATTTGCCATGATCGTCGCGACCAGGAGCCAGGTGATTATCCTAATTAATGTCTATCTAATTAAATTACTGTCAGCAGCTAACCAATGGCAAGAGCCGTTTCATCGGCTGCATAAGCAGCAAGATCAAAAGTGAGCCTTTTCTGATTGCTGCATAGTGTCAATTGGCCAATCTCTTCTCCCAGGGAAAAAAAAAAGTAAATCAAACCTTTGAGAAGCATTTGCTGGTTGAAGTGCTTTCTGTCTAGTGAGGGGTCTGTGGATTCCTAGTTTATGATAAACAGGACTTTAAAGCCCAGGGACGGGAGGGCCAGCGTTCAGGTTCTAGAGCTATGCAGCTGGAGCATTGCCTCTCTCCTTCTATCATGCTCTCCAAGAAATTTCTCAATGTGAGCAGCAGCTACCCACATTCGGGCGGATCTGAGCTTGTCTTGCATGATCATCCCATTATCTCGACCACTGACAACCTGGAGAGAAGTTCACCTTTGAAAAAAATTACCAGGGGGATGACGAATCAGTCAGATACAGACAATTTTCCTGACTCCAAGGACTCACCAGGGGACGTCCAGAGAAGTAAACTCTCTCCTGTCTTGGACGGGGTCTCTGAGCTTCGTCACAGTTTCGATGGCTCTGCTGCAGATCGTTACCTCCTCTCTCAGTCCAGCCAGCCACAGTCTGCGGCCACCGCTCCCAGTGCCATGTTCCCGTACCCCGGCCAGCACGGACCGGCGCATCCCGCCTTCTCCATCGGCAGCCCCAGTCGCTACATGGCCCACCACCCGGTCATCACCAACGGAGCTTACAACAGCCTGCTCTCCAACTCTTCGCCGCAGGGCTACCCCACGGCCGGCTACCCCTACCCACAGCAGTACGGCCACTCCTACCAAGGAGCCCCTTTCTACCAGTTCTCCTCCACCCAGCCCGGGTTGGTGCCCGGCAAGGCGCAGGTATACCTGTGCAACAGGCCACTTTGGCTGAAATTTCATCGGCATCAAACGGAGATGATCATCACTAAACAGGGAAGGTAATGCTACTTTCTTGGCTGCGGCTGTTCCAGGCATGACACTGGGCGAACGCACCCAAGTTGTGACCGCCGGGCAGCGACTGTGTGGGGTCGGGGAGCGGAGTGGAAAGGCGCTCGGGTGCGTCCTGGAGTTGGCTGGTTTTGGAAAAGGGGAAAGTGGAAGGGATAATAAGCACCGTGGTGATATGTTGGTGGCGGGGAGCCTGCTGTGCCAATGCGGTCGGAGAACCAGTCAGTGGCTGGAACAAGACGGAGAGCCTCGGCTGCTCCTAGGCGTGCAGAGCGACTCATCCAAGCCGGCCTGTGCCGACAGGTGGAGAAGCAGGCCGCCACCCCGGCTCTCCACCGAGCACTGAGACCTGCCGATCCCCCACTCCAGAGCGCTCGCTGCTCTTCCCGACTTCGGCCCTACGTCTTCCCTTCTCCCACTACCCCTTTTCTAGATCAGCAAACATTCGTTCAGACATGCGGCGAGGACAAGTTTTGCTTAGCTTTCTGGCGCCCCTCTTCTTGCATTTAATCTTTAACATTTATTTTCCTTTTTCCTTGTTTTCTCTCTCTTCTTAATTTAAACAGGCGCATGTTTCCCTTTTTGAGTTTTAACATTTCTGGTCTCGATCCCACCGCTCATTACAATATTTTTGTGGATGTGATTTTGGCGGATCCCAATCACTGGAGGTTTCAAGGAGGCAAATGGGTTCCTTGTGGCAAAGCGGACACCAATGTGCAAGGCAAGTCCTTCCAATTAACACGTTTTCTTGACACTTATTTAGGTGAGAATGATTAATTAAAGCCTTTTGTGGACTGGCTCGAGCGACTTTTTAAAACGGTCGGCCAATGACTTCCTAAAGAGAAGGACAGGGGACAGACTGAGCGGCAAGAAAGAAAGGGGAGGATTATGCAAAAGCTATTTTAATCATTCCCAGTTAATGGGAAGAAATCGCGGCAAAAAA
>NW_022196897.1:48740749-48746863 GCF_008632895.1 Mastomys coucha
AGAGAGAGAGAGAGAGAGAGAGAGAGAGAGAGAGATGGTACAGAGTTGGGAATGGATAGTAAAGCTATTATAGTAATTCTCAGTTAAGAGAAGAAAGTATGTCCCCCCCAAAACAGGTAATGGGTTTCATTGTTGAATGAGGTGTGTGTGTGTTTCATGTGCTAAGGAGTTGGGACTGGGCAGTGCCCAGAACAGCATATGTAAACAAGCTATTTCTTTATTAAGGAAACCGGGTCTATATGCATCCAGATTCCCCCAACACTGGGGCTCACTGGATGCGGCAAGAAATCTCTTTTGGAAAATTAAAACTTACCAACAACAAGGGAGCATCAAACAACAATGGGCAGGTCAGTCTCTCTCTCTCTCTCTCTCTCTCTCTCTCTCTCTCTCTCTCTCTCTCTCTCTCTCTCGCTCGCTCTCGCTCTCTGACACACACCCTTCTTTAGTTTACAGCAGCAAGAAACACAGTAGAATTTATTTCTATCAATGAAGACTTCAAAAATCATAATTCCGCCTCCCCAAATTATGTTTAATCCATAAAGTTGTTCTCTTTGCCTCATCTCTGACCTTATTCTGGGATTCACCTTTCCAAATGCAAATGCTGGTTGATTTTGAAAGTAATCAGATTTGTAGGTTGTGAAAAATCTTTGTTCCTCTTCTAAGGAGGACTAGGGGAAAGGGACAGAACACTGGCACTCGGGCTTCGTTTTCTCCAGTGCCCAGAGGATCCTGGCTTCCAAAGGTACCCGGGCCAGTGCGTCCCGGCCACCCGGTCACCAGGAGGCGAGTCCCACAGCCAGTCTGAAACAGCGGCCTCCAGTTGGCTCAGCCAGGCCCAGAGTGAGCCCGGAGGCTGGTGCGAACAGGCGCGCGGTAAAGGCGCTCTCCTTTCTCTCCGCCGGACAGATGGTGGTTTTACAGTCCCTGCACAAGTACCAGCCCCGTCTGCACGTGGTGGAAGTGAATGAGGATGGCACAGAGGACACCAGCCAGCCAGGCCGCGTCCAGACGTTCACTTTTCCGGAGACTCAGTTTATCGCTGTCACAGCCTACCAGAACACCGATGTAAGGAGGCTCGGGGCTGGGCACGGGCGAGTGGTACCTCCATATCCTTTAGTCCTCCATCACTCTGCACAGACTAGCCTGGGCCACAGCTGGTCCTACAGCAAGGTTTAGGGTAAGGGCCCGCTAGGCCCTTCCTTCAGATACCAAGCTAGTGGGAAAGCTCTGCCTGCTTGGAGCTCCCAGCTCCAAGATACCAACGCCCAGCTGCGTTTTGGATACCTATTTCCAGGACCAATGTTTTCCGAGCTTTAGTTTGGTCCTTAAACTAGAATACATTAAAACGTGTGTTTTCTTCTTTTCAAACATGTGGGGGTTTCCTCTCAGGAAACAGGCAGATCTACCCCGGGAATTCTATTAGCAAGCTATGAAATCTAAAATAAAATGTTTCTAAAATCTCAAAACTGGTGGCTATATGAACAGATACTACTGTTCTGAGAGTTCAAAACAGAAAAGAGAGTACATACAGACACATTCGTAGACATGAAATGAGCGACCACCAATAAAGTAAAATTAGGGGACAGGATGGAGTTTTCCTGAATGTGAAACTTTGGACGTATTTGCGAAAGTTGATTTTAGTAGCTGTTGTGACTCTAGAGGTATAAAAGTTCTGTGTTCCTGTGTTTTGTCATGTAAGTGAAAATATCAGAAATAAAATATTTCAAATCAACCTAATCTTAAGATACAGTTTATGGTTTTTGTTTGTTTGCTTGCTTGGGCTGGGGTGTTGAGAATCAGAATTAGTCATTTTAAAAATAAATCTCTGGTTAAACTCTTGAAAATGGTAATGAGTTAAAGTTTTTAAGGGCTTTTTACATGACTGTTTGAATCAACTTATAGCACACAGAAGTGCTAACTGAAATGCTTTTAGATATTATTAATTTAAACCTGGTTCTCATAACGTTCCCAATACTTTAGCACTTTCCTTTCCTGCTAGTCTCTTAAATTTTTGTTAGAGAACTTTGCTATTTAGTGACTCAGTAGGCCCAAGTCCCTGCCAAACGACAGATGATATATTCTCAAACACACACCTTCCTGTGTAGAACATGAGGTCACAATCACTCTTTCTTCTCCTTTTTCAGATTACACAACTAAAAATAGATCATAACCCCTTTGCAAAAGGATTTCGAGATAACTATGACACGTAAGTAGTTTTACATGTTTTATTTTTTCTTAGATAGCTGCTGAATTGGTCATTAGCTTAGGGTGTATTATTGTGTTTAAGGATTTTGAAAGTCAAAATGAGTGAGAAAATTGTTGGAGATTTTCCCTTCCTTATTTTGTTGGTTCCCCCCTCTGGTGACCTCGTGGCTTGGTATTTGTTTGATTTTGGTTAAAAGTTTCCTATACTCATTTGTAGCTTTCTTTCAAATTCCAAAGTTAGTGGTGGACTCTGGTGTTGGCTGGCTGGCTGGGGAAGCTACCCTGGTTCCCCCAGCGCATGCTGTATGTGTGGCTGCAGATGCTCAGCTTAGATTGTCTGTCTGAAACGGGCAATTCTGCCTGAAAGTGCATGTGGCTCTGGCAGTTGTTACAGTCTCCTTGGCATATGTGACTTTTATTTACCCATTTCCAAGTTTTATGTGAAAGCATTTCCTGTGAAGTTTGCTATGGACTGAATAAAAATGTGCATTCACCAGGCAAGTTTGTGAGCAGAACTTAAGTTACAGTCAGTACAGGCTCTGGGCAGCACTGAGATATGGTTGCCTCTTATTTGTAAGCTTCAGAAGAAAAATGTCTTCACTTAATTTTTGCATCTGTGGTTTAATTAAATGTGTTGGTTCCCTTTCCTCAACCCCCTCTTTCCTCAGCCCCCTCCCCCCATCTCTATGTCTTCTTCAGGGCAAAGCTGTCCTCTGGGACAGCAATAGGTGTAAACTGAATGCTTTCTAGATTTGCTCTGGGATTTTCACTCAGGGACCATAGTCCTAAGAGTTTTCAGATAGTGTCACACAGCAAAATGTAAAGTGGGATTGCGCGATTCATCTACTTTTTTTATGATTAGAAAACATAAAGGAAAAATATGCACTTTAATTTTTTGGCTTTGGGATAGAGATAAAGTGTTGAAATCTTTGACTAGGAATAGGTTAAATGTTTGGAGAAAGAGACAAGTAGCCCTTCAGCCTATTCTGAAAATGTCCAACTGAGAAAGGCAGTGATATCTCCTAGCTCTAACTTTCTTGCGTATCCCCCAAAAGCAGTTCAAAAGAACCCACCCTCACGAATATGATTCTCTGGAATAAAACTTTGCCACTCCAGGTCTTAAAATAGGAAGAGAAAGGTGGGCCCAATACAGGGGGAAGAACGTGGCCCAAGAGAGTAGAGATGCTGGAAGAGAATTGTATAGATTTTGAGCTTTTAATTCTGTTAAGAACATCTGTTCATAGCATTTATTTTGCACAAATCAATTTGGTCACCCTAAGTGGTCTGAGACCTGGATGGGCATCTAAACTATCTTTTTTTCAGACTGTTTTTTTCTTTTAACAAATATTGTGGTAAACAGAGAAGATATTTGTACCTTGTTGTTTCCCTTCCTGTATCCCTCCACTTTTTTTTACACTTGAAACTGGATTTAAGTTTCAGGAGAGGATTTTTGGGGGGCACGTGGGGCAGGGGGGGGTGGCTAAACAGAATGCACCTGAGCAGCCATAGCTACCCTCATCTGCCCCTCCTCCTGTGGCTGCCTTCTGTTAAATAAGTCCCTTCCTTTCTTAAATCCACCTAAGTTTCTTATCTGCATAAAAGTAGTTCCTGGATTTTGGGGAATGAGAGAGAGTTGAGTAGATTCAACAATTTCTTTCCTCCATAAGATTGGTAATGTGGGTCTTGTTGGATCAGAGAGCAATGTGGGAGGGCATGAGAGTTCAGGGGATTCTAGAAAGTTGCTTGGCCACACCCTGGGGAGTTTTCTTCCCTTGGGGTTCAGATCTGACAATACTGAGAAACTCTTTTAAATAGTGTTGACTAAAGACGCAAACAGTTATGTGTGAGCTAAATAAAGAGAGAGGTATGTGTGTATATGTGTGAGGAAACACTTATTGTCCAACTTCAATTCAAATGGGATCTCCTAGGCCCATTAATATTTATTTTATCTAAAGTAATCCCCCCAAACACAATCTCTCTTGATGAGTGGGCAAATTTTCCAACTTTCCCTTGCCTCGGTTTCCTCATCAGGAAAGTTGAGTCATACATAGCACCTAAGAAGATTGTTGTGAGCTCTATAAGTCTATCTTCGCTCATGTAAATAATTTCCATCAGTACAGTCAGGCACATCTAAACTCCGTGAGGATTAGCTGTTATTAGAGGTAGGTTGTTTGATGGAGGGTGACTTTCTCCAGAGAGTCTTTCTCTTCCACTTTTTTCTTCTAGTAATGGGCCAAAAGCTGAGTAGAAAAGATGAGAGTAAAGCACATTGCTCTCTAAAGAATTTTATTGATCATGAGTCTTTCTTCCAAGTAGTAGCTTCCAGTTTGCTTGCACTAGCAGAGGTGGGGGTTAAAGGGCTTACATAAGGGAAAGACAAAAAGTACCTTAGAGGATTCCAGCAGCAATCCCCTGGGGCTCTGAAGGCCAGTGGAAGGCAGCCTTTGAGGATATTACTTGGAGATATCGGTCCCCAACCTCCCCAGGCTGAAATTCCATGGGAATTTCTTGAACTACCAGAAAAAGAAAAGGAATCGTTAACAACTCAATGGACCCAGGAGGTCTTAAGTGGGTGGAGAGAGTGGGTCACTTGTTTCAAAATTTCACTCAGGAATTTATCAGCGAGGAAAGGCCCAATGGGCAAATAGCACCTTGGTGCCTGGATAACTCTGCCACAATGGGAGTACAAATGCTGGCTAAGTGGATTTAGGCCTCATCTTGGTGCCGGTGCATTTAGCGGGAATAGGGGACGATGGAAGACCTCCACTCTTCACTTCGCGTCCCGCTCAGGTTCCAGCAGATGAACTTGTGGTATCTTACGCAGTTTAGGCCGGGGGAACTTGGGTGTGTTGACCTTCTGCCATCTGCATCCTGTAATGGCAAGCGCAGCCTTGCCATTACAGCTAGACCGTGTGCGGGTGGGCAAAAACTAGAGGTGGCTTTCCCTCCAGGACCCTCAAGGGACCTCCGCGCCACCCCTCGGTTCTCTCTGTCTCCCTTCCCCCCAGGATCTACACGGGCTGCGACATGGACCGCTTGACCCCGTCGCCCAACGACTCTCCGCGCTCCCAGATCGTGCCCGGCGCCCGCTACGCCATGGCCGGCTCTTTCCTGCAAGACCAGTTCGTGAGCAACTATGCTAAGGCCCGCTTCCACCCGGGCGCCGGCGCTGGCCCCGGGCCGGGTACAGACCGCAGCGTGCCTCACACCAACGGGCTGCTGTCCCCGCAGCAGGCCGAGGACCCGGGCGCGCCATCGCCCCAGCGCTGGTTCGTCACGCCGGCCAACAACCGGCTGGACTTCGCGGCCTCGGCCTACGACACGGCCACGGACTTCGCCGGCAACGCGGCCACGCTGCTGTCGTACGCGGCCGCCGGCGTGAAGGCGCTGCCGCTGCAGGCCGCGGGCTGCACGGGCCGCCCGCTCGGTTACTACGCCGACCCTTCGGGCTGGGGCGCGCGCAGTCCCCCGCAGTACTGCGGCGCCAAGTCGGGCTCCGTGCTCCCCTGCTGGCCCAACAGCGCCGCGGCCGCCGCTCGCATGGCCGGCGCCAACCCCTACCTGGGCGAGGAGGCCGAGGGCCTGGCGGCCGAGCGCTCGCCGCTGGCGCCCGCCGCCGAGGACGCCAAGCCCAAGGACCTGTCCGACTCCAGCTGGATCGAGACGCCCTCCTCCATCAAGTCCATCGACTCGAGCGACTCGGGGATTTACGAGCAGGCCAAGCGGAGGCGGATCTCTCCGGCGGACACGCCGGTGTCAGAGAGCTCGTCCCCGCTCAAGAGCGAGGTGCTGGCCCAGCGGGACTGCGAGAAGAACTGCGCCAAGGACATAGGCGGCTACTATGGATTCTACTCGCACAGCTAGACCCCCGTCAGCCAGCCCGCCTGCTCGCCTGCCCGCCCGCCCGCC